>NW_017731430.1:0-260216 GCF_001890085.2 Hipposideros armiger | reverse complement strand
TAATCCAGTCATCTACCGATGGGCATTTTGGTTGTTTCCAAGTCTTAGCTATTGTGAATAACGCCACAATGAACATAGGGGTACATATATTTTTTCGGATTAATGTCTTGGGATTTTTTGGATAAATACCTAAGAGTGGGATTGCTGGCTCGTAAGGTAGTTCCATTTCCAGGTTTTTGAGGTACCTCCATACTGATTTCCATAATGGCTGCACCAGTCTGCAGTCCTACCAGAGGCTGTTGTATTTCTTTCAAAGTATAGCCATCTTGGATGTTTTTCAACAATAAAATCTTATGCTTCGAATAACCAAATATTAACCTTCACCCTAGTTACATTTTACAAAGTTAAAAATAAATCCTGTTGGGTTGTCGGAAAAGTCATAACCCCTTTTTGCAACGAAAAACATAGAAAAAAATATGCCATGACTTTTCCAACAACCCAATAGATTATTTACTATCTAAAAGTATTGTCTTAAAAAGCTAGATTATTTATTAAAATGATCTATTTAAAATTCCATTTCTAATTTCCATTTACAAAATTAAATATTTTTACATTTTACTTTTTTTTACTCTCACTGCTTATAATAATGATTTTTAGTGATTTGTATATTGACGTTTCTGTGAAACATTTAAAAACCATACATTTACTTGGCCTCATCTGGTAAACTGGGAGGGGGTAACTTTCAAAATGGGTTCAAAAGTATTTTGTGTCTGGGCATGTGAAATTATGTACCCTGAAAAGTGTTTATAATTGGTTAGCTGTGTCTACAAAAATTTAACCACTTGTATTCTCAAAATAGGAAACTTGGTGGTGAAATGAAACCCAACCAACTTGTAAGGAATCTCATCCATAGAGTTGATTTTAATTAAAGTTCATGTGTTAAAAAGTTCACATTAGATAGCATAATTAGTGGTTTGCTCGGATTCCAAATTATTTGGGGAAAAAATATACTCACTATTACTATGGACTAACAAAATCAGATCTATATTTTAACTTAATCAGCATGTTATTTTGTCTTTTAGAAAATGGTTATCTATCCTTAGGATAAGTATTTAAATAACATGACTGATTTCAATCAAAATTGGTATGCATCTCACACATTTTAAATTCAAACTGTGAGTCAGACTCCATCTTAAAACAATATATATAGCTAACAAAAATTTTCAAATAAACATGTGATTATTTGTGATATTGAATGAGGACTATAATTCACAGAGCCATCAGCTAGGGCAGCAAGTGAAGTTAACTGGGCTAATTCACACCAGTGTGCCTTGGGATTCTAGTGAAATTCTCATTACTTCCAGCATTAGAGATCTTTGAAGGTTTCATTAACTTCTTGGGACAAATGTGATCTACTGCAATTGTAATTGAAGTTAGTGGCTTTCACCTACACAGCCAGTGTGAGTTTAACAGATTTTGATATTAATTTGGAAGACCAGGCCCGAAAATCTTATAATGTTCTTACTTACCTTAAAAAATGAGAAAAAAATAGTATACTGTTAAAGGCAATATAAAAGTAAAAAATAAAGTTTATAATCCTATAATTTAATGAAAAGTTTTAAGATAAATGATTTTGTTAAAAAAAATGAAAAAAGCATGCATTGCATATTAAATGGATGGAGAGTTCCAAAAAGTTGTATCAATAGCTAAATTCTCCAAACATTGTATGTTCATTAAATGGATAACAGTTCCTAAATATACAAGTTACAGGAAAAGATGAAATGGGCTGACTTTCTGGGGAGATGACAGCTTTATGTCCTTGGAGATGTTCAGTGCCTTACTATTACTACTGAGAATACATACCATTTATTAGGTACTTACTATGTAGCTGGGGCTGTTCTTTTTTTTTTTTTTTTTTAAGCTGAGCCATCCTGCTACCTGTTGGCAGCTCAGCGGCTGCTCAGCTCGGGCTGGACTCGAACCACTGTTGCTCAGAGCTCAAACTCTTGAGCGAGCTCTTAGCCAACTGAGCCACTCGGCCGGCCCTAGCTGGGGCTGTTCAAAGTACTTTACACATATAGCCTTGGCTTGATGTCCATGGTGATAATCTGCGGGGAGACTGCATGGGAGTAGGTGGACATGGATGGCCTCCAAAACCCCGTCCATGGCTGAGATTCAGTGACTCCACAATTTATTACCCAGTGCCTAATGAAAGAGAGGAAGTGGAGCTATAAGGATCAAGGAGGTTTTTCCATATTCAAGGAGGCAAAATGCATAATGCTGTCTGTGTTCCTTGGGGGTTAGCATATATTTTCAAAAAAACTTGCTATATTTTTCCAGAAAGGTTCCCATAACGCACATACAGATTAGAAAACCTTCTGCTATTTCTTGCCATTTTTCAAGTCCTCTGTGAGCCCCCAAATATAGTATTGAAATACCTTCATTCTTTTTTAATATCTCACAAAATTACTATTGACCTATGATTAAATAATATAAGCTTTAGCTGGTTATAAGTTAACTCAGGGTAATAATCTTGCTTTTTTTTTTCTTTTTTTCTTTTCATTTAATGGAAGCTCAGATCAATAGTGACAAATTTGATCTTAAAATGGCAAATCTGATTTCTTATTGGATAGGTAATAAAACTCTTTGAAAACATGTGCAAATTTCAAAGAAAAGTATAACAGGGTTTTGCTTGTGAAATGTTTAGAAAACACAAAACCATTTACCTAACTTATCTATGTATATAAGGAAAAAATAAATACGTTTAGATTTTGACGGTTTAAAAAAATGTTGAGACCCTATTTTCCCCATCTAAAGTCTTACAAAAGCAAAAGCATTCTACAGTGATTTCTCTGGTAATAAATGCCTCCTGCTTTTCCATGCACCCTACTTTCACAAATTTCTGTGGGAAGCTTCCAGATGAATCTTCATTATGCTTTGAACAGTCTTTTGTCTAACTTCTGTTGTTTCCTTACATATCTGTGAATCCCTTCTTTACATAGTTCCAAATTTTTCAAAATATTAACCTGTGAGTGTTTTCAGTTAAATGAGACTAGAACTCACCAATATGATCATCTTATTAGCCTTAATTCCATGTCACTGCAATGTGAGTGGGACGAGAACAATTGGACATATGACTGAGAGCATTATATTCAGCCATTTTTATAGTTGTTTTGTGTTGTTAGCAGTTCCGTTTCCATCTATTATTAGTTAGAATATATGTGTGGGTGTATCTATCTATATCTTATGTCCACCTATTATTAAATATATTAAATTTATATTTATAACAATATATAAATATATATAAACATTGTTGTCGGAAAAGTCATGACGCATTTTGCAACAAAAAACAGGAAAAATACGTCATGACTTTTCTGACATTATATATATATATATAATCAAATATAATATTATATATATATATTTGATTCAATTCCTAGTAATAATATTGGCTTAATTTGAGTTAGAAAAAAATAAAGATTCTTTTTTAAATGGGACCCACGTATAGGATGAGGGAATCGTTAATCTACTTTGTCCAGTCTTGTGATAAATATTTTTAAAAAACTTTTTCAAATTTACATACATATTGAGACTCTTGGAATTTTGGGAACTGGAATGTATTTGCAGCTAACTACAAAGGCAGTTAACTGCAATTCCTTATGGAAGTTTTAGAAGGACATGCATTTTTAATCAGTTGAAAAATATTCTTAAAGATGTTCTCTTTTAGGTTTATTTATTTTCTCTATATCCATATTATTTTGGATCTCAAAACGTGTTCCCAGCCTTGGTCTTTATTTCCAATCTTCATTCCCTCTTTGATAGAATTAGCCGGAATTACTAGAAGTTGGATTCTGCTCACTCAAGCTGAACACTGCCTGGGGGTGTGGAGTTGGGGAGAGGAAGTTCTTCATCTTTTTCTCAGAGGTGTGGTGCTGTTTACTTTGGAAAGAAAAGATACAAGTATCTCCTAAAGTGGATTAGACATGGCAAGACAAGATGATACATTTGCACTCTAAACTCTCAAGCAGCTGTGAGAAGGCCTTATGTGTGAAATTTCTTACCTTCTTAAAAATCTTGATATAGAGTGAGTTGTAGCTAGGCTCTTAACAGTCAAAAACAAACTGCCAATGAAGTTTATTTTCTTTTTTGCTGAGTTTTCTGGACCATTGTTCCGCTTGAGGGGCCCTGTTTGTTAGTTTTGGCTCCGGGACTTCTCTTCCTTCAGGATAAGCTCCCCTTAGGCACTTGTACACCTCGGTACTCGGGGCTGCCTCACAGTTTACTCACAGCCCCTGCTAAAGCATAATTCAACGGCGTGACTTCCTGTCTCAGAGGAGGGGGTGCCGACAAGGGGGTTTGTATCTGTAATGTAAATACATCGTTGATTTTGTGAAAAACGGGACGTTTCTGTTTGTTCTCGTAAAAGATTCCTGCTGGAAGTTTTATTTTAAAGCTGGCTTGCAGCCTTTCTTTTTTTTTTTTTTTTTTTTTTTTTTTGCTGTGACTTGGACACTGATCTGATTTTCTGCTTTCATGGCCCCTTTTTGAAAAAAATTTAAAATATTTAATTCAACATTAACTGGGCTTACAAGCTACATAGCAGAATAAAATCACATTACAAACATTGTAGTATTAGATTTTATCACCATTTATTTCTTCTAGCCTGTCCAGGGATTTCTTCATGTTCAGTAGAACTAATTTGCAGTCAGACATTGAGGTCTTCTGGAAGGCCAGCAGGCTCCAGAAATTAATTTATCCAAATAACCGATCCCTCCTAGGCCAACCATAGAGGGACACCAAAATGGCCTAAGAAGGGAGAGCTTCCTTTTGAAGTCTGGAATGTTTTGACTGACTTGAAACAGGCGGCTGGAATGAAAGGATAATTTTCAGTGACCCAGGGGATTTTCTCTTTTTTTCTTTTTTTGCCATTTTCAAATATTAGGTAAAACAAAGAGAAATTGCCTGCTCTAATTTAGAAAGACTTAGTAATCAGGAAGGCAACCAGACTGAATAATGTTCCAAGGTATATATGTAGCAGAAGCTTATTTACTAAACCTAGACTGCAGGCAAAGTCAAAATTATTATTCCCTTAAAAAATCTTACAGGGGATATATTTTAGTCAATATATCTGTATTTTCATCCTCTACACCTGAGTTCTTTGCTTATATTAAAATAAAAGTTAATTGCTTTGATTTATTGCCGTCTAAAACATTGCTATGTTTTCATCTAAAATTTTATTAAACAGAAGGTTGTAATTTAAAATAGCCTACTATACTAAATTAGTTTACTAGGAACACTGAGTTGATATTTCATATTTGTCTAATTTTCTAAAAAACTGATAGGTTTTAAGACCATTAGATCGTTAAAGCTAACTGTTATATGAACCGAAGCGCAGAGGACTATCCAATGGTTTTGACTCCAAGCCCAAATGGGTCAAAGTCATTTTGAGTAGATTCATTCCTTATACTGTAGATAAATACTCACTGTCACAGAAAAAAGAAAATAACCCTTTCAGTTTTTAGTGAAGAAATGGAATTAAAAGTAGAAATTGGTAACCAAACAAGTAAGTGCTCATTGTGATAGAAATAAGAAATGCTGCTTTTTACACAATATATTCCATGTCACCTAATTATGCACTTACATAGTATATATTTTTTTAAAAAGGGATTAAATAATACTTGTAATTTAAGAGTTCTGAGTAGTAGTAGATGACAATTGATTATGAACTTGGGCTTTATTGCACAGTTTTGGAGCATTATAAAGTCATTTATGTACTGATGAGGCCACAAATATGCCAATCCTGTTGTTGGCAATTAGTTATTCTTTCATTGATGATGTATGTCCTGATTTAATTTAAAGAAAAAAGAAATTGTAATTTTATTTATTTTGATTCTTGGTCAGGTCTGGCCGCTTGTTTTGAATTGGGTGGATGGGCACTCCGCATTCTCATTGCTGAAGTTGTCAGACCTTATTTCTCTAAGTTTCATCTTTACTTTTTGTACCAGATTTCCATTGGATCAGCTGCCCTTACAAAAACAAAGTACCTGGTAAAATATAAGAAAAACCTCTGAGGACGGAGTGTCCTTCTCGTGGGAGGTCACATTCACATTATTCCTAGGTGTTACAGAGGCAAAATAGCACTGTTCCTTCATCTTTTTTTATCATCTTTAAGCTCCTCTTTTACCTACTTAAATTCTGAGTGAAAAATGTCAACTCTTTCATAAATTGTGGGAAATAGCCTTTGGAAAAAAAGAAAGGGAATAGAGAGGTTTAAGTGACAATTGACTGTGGCCAGCAATGTTGATGAATTTAGGAGGGAAGGTGAATTCATCTCTCTTTGGTAATGAGAACTAAGATTCTATGTATGTACATGGTAGAGATTTGAGAAGTGTGCTCAGCTGAAAATATAGAAGGACAATTTGGAGATAATACTTGGCTTACACCAGCGGTCTACAGAGAAGAATGTCTATTAGGGTTGTACAATCCATGGAGCCATGGGAAGAAGATAGAATGTCTAATTTTTAAACTCATCCTTTGAAAAAGCATAACATTTTGTGTAGACTTATATGTAATATACTAATAAAGCACTATTTCTATATAATGTATAGATATGTGTGTGCTTGATTTTTTTTTTACTGATGAGGAATGAATGTTTAAAAAACATTTGGAGATGGCTAGTTTTGACAGTAGTTAACTTCCTATGCTTTATCCTGCATATTTTCTAGTGGAAATCAGAGATTGTCTATGTTGATCAGGAATGTTAGTAGTGGAAATATGAAATTCTATACTCATGATTAATAAATCCATGGAGATATTTTCATTTTGGGGATGCACATTTTGTATTTTTCTTTCTGTTCTGCCCAACATATATCTTAAGGGGGTGTGACTATATTTTATCTTTAAAACGTAATATTAGTTTTTTGCTTAAAATCACTGTAATATAAATGTGTATTATTACAGAAATATTACCTTATGTTTACACGTAATAACAGAACCTTGCATCCAAGGTAGCTGATCTTTTATTTGAAATTATGTTAATGAACATTTATGAAAACTGTTTTTTGTTTTTTCTCTATGAACACTGAGGAAAAAAAACATCATTTCTTGCAGTTTGAACTTGCTGTACATTTGACCTCTGGATAAGTAACACTGCAGTTACTTGGTAACAAAAGGTTTAGTGAGGACAGAGTGCTTTTTTTTCTAAATATTTAAAAGATTTTCTTGCAGGAGAAGAATTCATGTTAATATGTTTGACTGCAAATGACAGAAGATAATGAGTTCAGTTTGGGGCATTTTGAATGTGGGGCATTTTGGAGGTATGCAGGGGATTTCTGTAGACCGTTAAAAACTTGAACATGGGTTTCTAGAGCGGACTGGCCTAAAAGTATACATTTCTAGGCCCTCAGCAAGTGGGTGATATTGAAGCCAATAGCTGAGATAATGCAGGAAGATTGTGTTGAGAGAGAACAGGACCAAACGAGAAGGTTTAGGGGGCTATCAGAGGCAGGGAGGGGACGACGGGCACGCTGAGGCGCTGTCGGAGAGGTAGATGATCCAGAGATGGTGGCAGCTCCCGGAAGAGGAAGGGGCAATGGTGGCAGGCCCGTTGGAGGAATTAAGTGGGATGAGCACTACGAGGCATGTGACGGACAGGACACCATTGTCCCAGCAGTTTAAGCGTGCTAGCGCAGGGTGGAGCCCAGGTGACTTGTGTTGATAACCAAGTGGGAGCCAAGGCACAGGAGATACAGTATTGTGAACTACCCTTTCTAGAAGCTTGGCTGAGAAGGGAGAGCGAGGGCCATAGCTAGAGGGAGATGCAGGACTGAAGGTAGATTTTTGAAGGAGGAAGTGCGCATGCAGAGGGAGTCCGTGGAAAGCCCACCGTTCTCCTCTGATTCTGCCATCCCTCAAAGGTTGCTCTGTCTTCAGAGAGCACAGCGTTGTGGGAAATGGAAGACACACTATCAAAGCGATGTTTTTGGCCATAGATCGTTCTAGTTGCGTAGTAGCAAATAATCATTTCTGTGACCTGGCTGAGGATTGACTGTACTGACTCGCATGGTTCTAAAAGCCGGCCTTCGCTCCTTGGCGCCACATGTCCTGTGCCCACTTCTCTGCCTGGCGAGAGCCTCCTCCTCCCTCTATTTTGAAGTCGAAGGCCAACTGAAATCTAATCTGGTGACCCCAACTTGTTGTCTTCTCTCTTCTGTGATCCTTAGAGTCTCCTGTGGCCCTTGGTAAGTTGATTTGCAAATATTTAGCTATTTACGTGTTGCTCTTCCAATGCACTGTGAAATCTCAGGGGAGCTGTCCTGTCTTTACCACTAGCCTATCCATTGCCTGGCACTTAGTGGAGTCAATACTGCTTGAATGAATGAATGAATGAATGAATGAATGAATGAATGAGGACATGAGAAAAGACAAACTGTAAGTATTGCGTAGGCACCAAAAAACTGTCTTTGTGAGTATAGCTTATTTCTATTCATTATACGCATCTATGTGTAACTGGCTAACAGCCAACTTGTTCTATAGAGGGGATAATAATTACAGTTGAGATGATGTTTACACATCATGACCCCTGTTTATTCAAAATTTATTAATCCAGTTATTTCAAAAATATATATTTGTGTAGGTTTTATACAGCATGTAGTATGTCAAAGTAGAGATATATTTAGTTTATTATATTCATTACTTTTTAAGTAAGAGAAAATAAATTAGAATTTCAAAGGGAAGTTTGAATTGCAAAGTGTCTTGTTGGGAGTACTTAGAGTATTTAATTATAGTTTTAATAGAGGCTGTAATGTTTAATGGACTATTGTTGAAAAGCCTTGTTTGCTTTTAATTCTTTTCTTTACAACCGTTGTTCCCATGGCATAAGCATCTTCAAAGTAAGTGGAATGCAAATTAGTGCAAAAAAGCCTTGGGTTATGAAATGTTTAACATAATATTCTGTGTTTCCCATCATTTATTCCAACAATACTAGACGTGGTACTTTTCTTTCATGATGATGCCCTGGTATGAACTGTATCAGTAGTAAAATTGTGCAAACATAATTAATTAGCTTATTCTTTTGATGTTATTCAGATTCAGCTTGGTTTTGAGCTTGTGGTCAACTGCATAGTTTTACAGAGCCAGAAACTGAACACTTTCTTTATTATAAAAGGATAAGTGGCATTAATTTCCCTGAGAGTTAGGATCAAGGAACTGGGAAGCAGAGGATTGGAGGGGGAGAGCATGGCTTTGAGGTCATGTGACTCAGGCTCTTATTTGGACACTCATTGGCTGTGTGACCCGCATCAAGTTACTTGCCTGGCCTTCCTCATCTGAAAAATGAGCTAATAGGATGTTATGGAGTTGCAAGCAATAGCATATGGTAGCCACTCAACTGTCTCTTTCTTTCTTCCAAGACAATTTCGCTCTTTCTTTCACTAGACACTAAAAATATGTAACTCATCCTTTCTTCTATACCTTGCTAACAGAAAGGAAGGTCAGAGGCAAGTTTAGTGCTAATTATTGGCAGTTTTCTTATTCTAGATCTTAGTATAGCCCTGTGCTTTTAGTCTTCTTTACTAATTTTCATGTCTAAGTTTTCTTAAAGGTCTGTGCTATTTCTATACAAATAGTACATTGAAAATAGTACGGGCCAGCCGAGTGGCTCAGTTGCTTAAGAGCTCGCTCAAGAATTTGAGTTCTGAGCAACAGCGGTTCGATGCCCGGCCCAAGCTGAGCTGCCACTGAGCTGCCAGGTGGCAGGATGGCTCAGCTACATTAAAAAAAAAAAAAAAGAAAGAAAATAGTACATTTAAGTGATACAGCAAATTATTGAAAAACAAAGCAAAAGAAAACTACCTCAAATCCCACCTGAGGTGGAGAAATAACCATTGATAATATTAGATGTATATCACTTCAGACTTTTCTTGATGCATTTTGTGCACATGGAAAATAGTGTTATAGAAGTTGGCTCATTCTATTTAATTCTATTGGATTTCAAAAGAAGAAAAAAACTGAGGTGAGATAAAGAATTGCTGAACCCCAGGAAAATGTTATTTTTATAAATGCTATTAATTCACAATAGACAATCTCAAGGTAGTTAAAAAAGATTAACCTGAAACTACCAAGTAAGAGTTATTTTTTTTAACTACATGCATCGGTTTTAAACAGGCCATTGGCTTTTTGCTGTAAAACCTGAGGAAATGAGCCCACGCCTCGCTTCCTTTGCCCCATCTGATGGTTTTTGTTAGTTACTCTTTCAACATTGTTAGGCTTTATAACATTCTGTTAGGAAAATTCTAATAGTTACTTAACCTTAAGTACTAAATACTATTTCAGGAAATCCAGTATGTGTTACCCTTCTTTTTGGTTCGTTTTTTTGAATTTTTAGTAATTTTTCCAGAAGGGCTCCTGAGGTGCTCTGCCCCCTGATTTTGTGCAAGCTGGAGAATGCCTGGTTTGCCTTCATACTTAAAAGGCAGCCTGTGAGAGAACAAGATTTTGGGGTCTCATTTCCCCCCTAAACTTTTTAGACATCGCACGGACGTCTTCTGTTACTGCGTACTAGCGACTGTGGAGAATAGTGAGATGGACTTGATCCTCCATCTCGTGTATGGTTAGAGTCTTTTCTCCTTGAATATCCTCATGTTCTTTCTTCACCCTTGAGGTTTAATAACATATGTTTGGGAACTAAGTTTTCTGTGTCACTGTTTTTCCTTTTTTGTGTCACCTAGTGTGTCTTTTAAAAATGTATTTATTCAGAAAACTTTATTAATGTTATGTGAGCTTGGTGTGCCCCTTTGATTGAAAAGTTCAAGTACACGTTTCGGGAAAGATTTGTTTTATTTAAATTTTCTGGTCTATTTCATTTATTGAATTAATTCCTCCTGGGTACTGATGATGCATATGTTAGATATCTTTGATTTGTCCTTCATATATTTTCAATAACATGTGTTTTAATTCTCTTCCATTTTGTTTTAAATGATTTTCTCCAGCGTCTCTTTGGTGTTCCTGTTTAGTTCATATCTATTGTTGCTTCTAGGGTAGCTTTTTTCATTGTAATGTTCCTAATCTTTTTTTCTGCTTCTTTCTGGAATTCTGCCTGATCACTTTTTATTATCCTTGGTTGTTTTATATTGTCTTGTTTGAGCTTTTTTTTTCTTTAAGAGGTCATATGGTCTATAATTTATTTAAAACTTCCTTCTTAAGCTCTTTTTTTTTTTTCACTTTCCCTGCGTAATGTCTCTTGTGACATACTAGTTCTGGGCTATTTGGCCTCTTTCTGAAATTCAGCTTTGAACTATAATGAGCTTAGAAGACATTACCATTCATTCAGAGGCCACTCTGAAAGAGCCCTACGGATGCTGGTGATTTCCTCTGATAAACTGGGTTGGCAACGTACAAAATTTACAGTCTCTTACGTTCTGTAGGCATGCTTACGGCTTGTGTGGTACCTTCCAGATGGAAGGTGCTTCCATAGGTATCATTTCACCATGACAACAAAATACGAATGGTCAGAAAATAGTACCTGCTTTTTTACTGTGGCGGGGACTGGATTTCAGAGTGTGGGAGTCGTGGTCAGGGTGACCAGGCTAGTGAACCAGGCCCTGGACAAGGTAACCAGTACTGAAAACTCACCTCTGGTTCCTAGTTTCTGGGTGTTTTCTCCCTCTGTCTGTTCTCCTTGGCTTGGTGCAAAGAAGACACTTACTATTATTGTATTAATTGTATAAATTCCCTCCATGTTTTACGTAATCCTGAGGCTTGATTTATTAAATGATAACAAAACCAACAGTGGCAGCATGTTGTCAGTAATAGCGCAGGGCATGGCGCTTACAGGCGGTCTAATGGCTTCCTAAACGGCCCCCACTTACCTCTCTTCCCTGTGGGCACTTTGGTTCTAACCGTGTACCTTTGCGCTTTGGCCTAACTGAGAGTTCTCAGTTGTGCTCCCTCCTCTGCCTGGAATGCCCTGCTTGTCTTACCTGACCCCTCTAGACCTCTTCCTGGAGTTAATGTCTACTTATCAACACAAAACAAAACAAACCTCAACTTAAGCGTTATCTCCTTTGAGAAGATGTTTCGTCCTAACCCAAAGGTCTGCCTGTTTTGCTGGTGGTCTTACCGCCTGGCTGTGGAAGAGCTGGTTCTCTTGCTCATCTCTTCCAGGAGCCCTTAGGTGCCTTTGGACCAGGGAGCATATCTGATTTTAGCGTTTTAATTTCCTACAGTCTGGCAATGCTGGAATAACATAGGTGCTCAAAATATATTTAATGAAATGAAGAATAGATGAACAAATAAGTCCAGTCTACATGGGGACATGTTGAAGGTTTCTCAATAGGAAATTTACACTATCAGTTTGTTCAACGTCTTTCGTCTGGCTTTTATGTACAGGGCAGTTCAAAGAGACGAAGTGAGGAAAAGTCCTTAGGAGACTCTTTTAGCAGGAGGTGAAATCTGAAGATGAATTCAATGTCCTATTCAGAGATGTCAAAGCAGTAAGGATAAAAAGAAAGGAATGGATGCAAGAAATATGACAAAGGAAGAGTGACAGCTCCCGATGAGTGACTGATAGGATGTCTTTACTCACATGGCTCTTCAGCGGGGGAAGCCCTTTCTCTCCTTTTCGTATGTTTAAATTTAAGTATTTAAATTTTAACCATCCTTTATGTCCAATTCAAAACCTATCATGAGCCAGCTTTTGCCATAATAATGCTGCTTAACAAACAAACTCAACACTCCATGGCTTCCAGCAGCAGATGTATCCGCACGCCAGGCATCTGCAGGCTGACTGTGGTAGGGCTGACCTAGGCTGAGCCCAGCTGGGCAGCTCTGTTTCAGGCCACGGGTTCGCTGTATTGGCTTCACGGTTTGCTTTGGTTCAGATTCACTCCATAAGTCTCTCATCACGCTCCGTCTAATGATGACCTGATAATAGCACAAGTGTAAAAGCGAGCACACTTTTAAAGCCTCTGCTAGTGTCACATCTACTCACCTCTCATTGACCAAAGAAAGCCACCTGGGTAAGCCCAACATTACTAACACAAGACTGTATTTTATTATACATTAAAATGATAATTTATTGTGGGAGGGTAAGATAGTATGTAATTACAGAACAGCAATCTAAAATATCCTACCATTTTCTTTATGATTCTCTCAGAAGTAATTTTCTTCAGGTTCTGAGCTCTCATGGCATTCTCTTTGTGTGCATAGCACTTTATCTGCACTATTCAAGCATTAACTCTTTTAAGACAGAAGGTATTTAATTCTCTTTAGGAAACAGGACAAAGTACTCTTCAGGGGAGCACATTCAAGTGTATAGTAACAACGTTATGTATTTAAAACCTTCTCTAAGCATATTTTTGAAATAAAAGTAGTCATCTATTTGTGTAGAGTTATAACATATTTGTAGACATATGCTTCATGAAGCACGTAGAGATATTTTCTTTTTCTATTCTGTTGACTTATATTGGCTGAGACACTGAGCTTTACATTTAAGGTACTGGAAGTCAAAATGCATTGAAGTTTACTCATAAAAGCGCGTTATAGTCCGGTGCCAAATAATTCATTTTCTCTGTTAGAGAGATTCCAAAACCCCTTCTAGACAGGTAATTAAAATATTTTAGGGATGGTTTTCTTCCTACTTAAGCATACTTTCCAAAGTTGCTTTATTAAGTAACAATCTGTCATTTTTTTTGTTTTTGGTATGGAGGTAGTTTCTAAATTAAATAATTGATTACATCAATTATAAAAAGTTGACCTTCTGTGAAGGCATAATGGCATTGAAGAAAGGTTTGTTTTCTTTTTCTTTTTTTTAAATAAAATATTTATGAAGTTGTGTGATTTAGGCTACTTCCAGAAAAATGATATATTAGCTGGCTTTCAGAAGCCAAGCAAAATAAACTGTTATGAGAAATATGGTATAGTTATATATTTTGGCCACCTTGGTTAGTGCAGTAGAATAGGGTAACAAAACGTATTTTCTCTGGATAACTTGAAACAGTGCTCTTTTGAAAAGCCAGTTTGTTCTGGTGAATTCTGTCTATTTATAGTGTCACTGAAGACCTGTGGAAGAGTTTGGATAATAAGTTCTTCTGTATAATGGAGAGAGATATGAATCTAAACAATGGAGAAAGTGTAGAAGTAGAGCCAGAGTCAGCAGAAAAACAGGTCACCCCACTTGGGTGATGAAGCAGCACCACTTGGTAGAAAGCTGCTTGGGCAGAGCATCATGTGGAAACCCCAGAAAGCCATGATTGGATGAAGTGACCAGGTTGGCTAGAGACTCATAAGAATATAATGAATTCATAATTTATCATTTTATTGTAACTTAAAAGGTACAAGGTGTATTTTATGTCAGTGTTTTTTTTTTTATTTTTATTGAAGTTTATTGGGGTGACAATTGTTAGTAAAGTTACATTGGTTTCAGGTGTGCATTTCTGTAATACGTCATCTATATATCACATTGTGTGTTCACCACCCAGAGTCAGTTCTCCTTCCATCACCATATATTTGATCTCTCTTATCTTTATCTACCATCTCCCTCCCCCCTTACCCTCTGGTGACCACTAAACTATTGTATGTGTCTATGAGTTTTTATTTCTTCACTTGTTTGTCTCGTTCCTTTGTCGTTTCCAGTTTTATATACCACATATCAGTGAAATCATATGGTTCTCAACTTTTTCTATCTGACTTATTTCGCTTAGCTGGCATAATAATCTTGAGATCAATCCATGTTGTCGCAAATTGCACTATTTCATCTTTTCTTATGGCAGGATAGTATTCCATGGTGTGTGTGTGTGTGTGTGTGTGTGTGTGTGTGTGTGTGTGTGTGTATCAATCACATCGTCTTTATCCAATCGTCTATCGAAGGACATTTTCGTTGTTTCCATATCTTGGACACTGTAAATAAAGCTGCAGCGAACATTGGAGTACATATATCTTTATGGATAAATGTTTTCAGATTTTTGGGATATACCCAGGAGAGGCATTATTGGATTATATGGTAATTCTATTATGTCAGTATTTTGATGTTAGGCCAAGGCCGCTTCTTTGAGGATGGACCCCAGTTTGGAATTCAAAATCCCCTTTTCTTGCTCCCTAGCCCACACGATAGAATACATACTTGTCTTCTTATTCCTTCCCTCTGTACAAAAGATAGCTCACTATACACACCTTGTTTTTTGCATTTATTAATTCTTGGATATCATTCCATATCAGTACATAGAGGGCTGCTTTATTTTTTATAGTTGCATAGTATCCCATTGAATGGCTATGCCACTGTGATGGGCATTTGGAGGTTGTCCAATCTTTTGCTGTTACCAACAGTGTTGTGTGAATAATCTTAGAAATATGTCATTTTATATTTGTGCAGTAATATATGTAGGTTCAATTCCCAAGAGTGGGATGGCTGGATCAAAGGGTGTATGCATTTGTAATTTCTTTTAAAGCCACTGCTGGATTGCCCTCAGTAGGTATCGTAACTGTTTACACTTCACCAGCCATGTACTAGAGGGCTTGTGTTCCCCACTGCTTTGCCAAGAGGCTGTATTATCAAACTTACATTTTTGGCAGTCTAAGAGGTGAAAATTTGTAAAAATGTCAATGTGGTTTTAATGTGCATTTCTCTTATTAGGAAAGGAAGTATGCATAATGGTTAAGAGCACCGACTTTGGAGCCCAGCTGATCGGGGTTAAATTTGGGCTGCACCACTTCCCAGCTCTGTGACCTTGAACCAATTTCTTAACCTCTTGGTGCCTCCAATTTTGATGACTATATTTCAGATAATATCAACCACCTCAGAGGGTTGCTTTAATAATTAAATATGTTAACAAAAGGAAAGACTAGTGTCTGAACACATGTTTTGGCTATTATTATTGTTGCTATTATTGTTTGTGGAGTTGAACATCTCTCTATGTGCTTTAGAGGCAATTACCGTTCCTTTTCTATGAATTTTTATCCTTTACCTATCCTTTTTCAATTATGTGTTGGCCTTTCTCTTACAGACTTTTATGAGCTTCTAATGTTAAGATTAGCCCTTTATATAGAATCTGCAAATATTTTTTCAGTCTGTTGCTTGTCTTTTATTTTTGTCTATGATATTTTATCATGCCCACTTTTGAAATTTATGCAGTTGAACTTATGAGTCTTTTCTTCTATAATTTTAGGATTTTGCTTCATAGTTAGAGAAGGCTTTCTAGCTTTAGGTTATAAAGCAATTCTCTACAATGTTTTTCACTCGTAATTTTATGATTTCATTTTCTTTTTTATACATTTGATTTTTTTAATCTGAGCCATCCTGACACCTGTGGCCAGCTCAGCGGCAGCTCAGCTCAGGCTGGGACTTGAACGAGTGACCCTGTTGCTCAGAGCTCGCCCTGTTGACAGAGCTCTGAACCAACTGAGCCACTTGGCTGGCCCTACATTTGAATCTTTAATCCATTTGGAATTTATGTTGATGTCTGGTTACAGAAAATATTTTAATTTGCTTTCATCAAAGATCTTTTCCCCCAGCACTAAAACTAGTTTTCAAAGAACAATGACAACAAACTCTTTTCATATGCAGAGTGCATTTTATGTAATGTTATTAAAATCACAAAATTCCAATAACTAGTGTAATAGGCACACCTAGGTAAGAAAAGAAACACCCACAATATCTGCCTTCCTATTGCAGTCATGAATAAGGATGTACATCATGTCTCACAGGCAGGGAAAAGAACACTTTGAGGCATGGAATACCAAGATAAGCAAACAAATTAATAAAGCCAGGGCCACCCCATCTAGTGGGTTCACGCATTAAAGGGAGCCTTGAACTGGTACTTTGAAAGGCTGGCCTCCTTTGCAAACCTTTGCAAGTCAACTTTTTCTTTTTTCTAAATGTTTTTGCTGTTCGTTCTTCCTGGACATACCTGATTATAGTGCTGGGGATTTTGACGTTCTCTATGAGTGAGTGAAGACTCTACTTCTTCAATCTCTATATTTTAATACAAAATAATCAAAATGGAAGTGGGGAGTGGGTAATAAAGCCAACTGTGCAAATGAACTCTGCTTTTCTGTTTCTAAGGCATTTGAAGGGACAGATATTTCTAAAAGGAGCTGGCTGGGTTCTCCAAGCTGGCCGTGGCTGTTGCACCACCCACAAAAATCTGTTAGATCAGAAAATTATGGAATGCAGAGGGTGGCAAACTTGGCTGCTCTAAAAGCATTCCTAAGCTTCACAGTCATTGTGGACATCGAGGGGAGAGCATGGCTTCTCCTCTGTGGGTGGTCACCCCAAGAATCACCTATTCCTGTCACAAGTTGCCAAGGAATGAAAAATGAAGAAATTTAATAAAAGTGTTTTTGTTGCTGTTGTTACTTCTAAATATAAGGTTGGCTCATTAATTAAGGCTTATTATTCAAGCAACATAAAGAAATGTGTTGCAGTTCACTCATTCATAGAGTCGCCATTAGTCAGAGTTGACTCAGCGGCATGTCACACACACTCTCTAGTCAGTCCTCATATTTATTGAGCCAATGGTTCTCAACCTTGACTCTAGACCAAAATCACCTAGGGCACTTGGCCTTGCTTCAGACCTAGTGATTCTGATGTACTGCCAGGGTTGGGAACCAGTGCATTAATCTTCATTTTGTTTTATTTTTGTGTGAAGTACCATCATGGAGTACAAAAATCAGGGTTTCTTACAATCAGGTCTTTGGTCTACCTGTGTCAGAATCACCTCCTTTGTTAAAAGGGAGACTTGAGGACTCCACTCCAGATTTACCAAATCTGGATTTGGTAAATTTACCAAATTTACCAGATTTACAAAGCAGAATCTCTGGAGGTGGAGACTAGACGTCTGTATTAATTAATTAGTATTAATTAATAAGCATCCAGGTGATCTTGATGTACAGTAAAGTTTGAGAACCAATATGAAGTCCTGGAATATTTTAAACTAATAAAATCCAGTGAACTTTATGATTGTGAAGATATGTTAAATCTGAATAAGTTTTAGAAGATCTACTTTATAAGAGATTTAAAACTATATGTAAACTTAACTATGCGTTTCAGCAGTAAAAATATACATCAAGGAGAGAATAATGGATAATTGGTTAGGTGATTTATAATGAAATTTGGTAGCAATCTTAAAATGGAACTGAAAAAAATCTAAATAATGTACTTATATTATACATATTTTAAAATTCATTTGACTTACAAATTTGAAAGCTTTTCCTTAATGACTTGGGTAAAGCTCACCTAACAATAAAATGCAAGCTGCAGACCACCAAAAATCTCTCTATAATCAGTAATTCAGATAGTGATTCTATTTCTACAGTGTTACATTTTTTATTTTAAATTTAAATTCTTAGAAGTTACAGTAAATGAAAATGTGATCTATACTCTTTGTCTCCCAACCACAAAGAGAGACGCAGAGTGAAGGAAATACATGAACACATTCACCTCCTAGAAGATAATACCATAAAAAGTAAACAGATAAAAAACTTGTTTAAACCAAGAAACGATCATGCTACCACCAACTTGGTGCCTCTCATTCCTTGGAGTAGCTGATATTGGAATATCCAACAACTGGAGGCACCATTGAGATGTGAAACCACTGGTAGGACCCCTACAGAGCAGTAGTTAAGTACACAGGTTTGGGATTGGAGATACCTGGGTCCAAGTCCAGATTTTACTGTAGTTTATGGGGGCATTGGGTGCATTACTAAGCTTCAGCATTGAGTATCATTTGTTAGAAAAGTAGCATTTTTAGTATTAGATTAGCACCAAGGTCCATGTTATGTGTATAAATATATTTATTCCAACAATGGCGTTGCATTAGTCAGGGTTCTCCAGAGAAACAGAACCAGTAGGAGATTAGATAGATAGATAGATAGATAGATATGGGGAGGTTTATTATCAGGAATTGGCGCATATGATTATGGAAACTGAGAAGTCCCACAACCTGCTGTCTGCCAGCTGGAGACCCAGGAAAGCCAGTGGTGTAATTCAGTCTGAAGTGCCAAGTCTGAAGGCCAGAGAACCAGTGGAGCCAATGGTGTAAATCCTAGTCTGAGGGCAGGTGAAGATGACATGAGATGTTTCAGCTCAACAGTGAGATGAGAAAAAGGGGTATTCCTCCTTCCTTCATTTTTTGTTCTGTTCAGCCCCTCAGTGGATTGACTGATGCCTGCCCACATTGGAGAGGGCAGTTCACTTTACCATGTCCACTGATTCAAGTGCTCCGCTCATTCCGAAACGCCCTCGCTATTCTTCACACTCAGGAATAATGTTCAATCTGGGCACACCATGGCCAGTCAAGTTGACACACAAAATCAACCATCACAGCTTCAAGGATTACTTTGTGAAAGAGTGTTTTTATATATTTAAAGTACGTGGACCTGAAGGACAGATCTGTATCCCAGCCTTCCCATCTTTATTTGGGACTACTGAAGGCTAGCTCTTCCACTTCGAATACTGTCTGTTTATTTAAATTGTTAAACCATTTTTACAGATTTGTTAAATATTTTGTGAGAGGCTACTGTGAGCCAGGGCCCTCATGCTAGTCATTGAGTATACAGGGATGAATAAAATTCCTGACCTCAGGGAGTAGATTCTCTCGTTGGAAAGAAATACGAGGTGTGATAAAAAAAAAATACAGTGAATGGTTAAATTTAAAAAAATATAGTAAAAGACACATTGCCATTAATTCCCCCCTCAAAAGACCCCTCTCACTTCCAACACACTTATCCCATCATTCTTGGCCACTCTCTAAAGCAGTTCTGGAAGTCATCTTTTGTGAGTGTCTTTAGTTGCGCTGTCATGGCTGCCTCGATGTCCTGAATCGATTCAAAATATTTTCCTTTCATGGTCATTTTGAAATTGGGGAAGAGCTGGAAGTTGCATGTTGCCAGATCCAGTGAATAAGGTGGATGAGAACACACCATAATGTTTTTATTTGACAGAAATTGCCGTACCAGAAGCGATGTGTGAATGGGGTATTGTCTTGATGGAGGATGAAACCGTTTGCCCATTTCATGTTAATATGTTGTTTGTGATCCATGATTTATGGCACTGTAAAACACACCTCCTCTCAACTGTAGCTCACACCCAACTGACTGCACCAAACAAGCTGAAACTTGTGGCACACTGTTACTAAGGTTCGATGTGCCACTTCCCGTATTGAAGATCCCTGCCTTTCTGTTGGATGGCACTGGGCAGCAGCATTCACTGTATCTTTGGATCACACCTCGTATATGTATAGAAGCAATTGTAACTAAGTCTCAGAAGTGCTACAATGAAGGTAATAGCTGATTACCAAGTTTATTACAACAACAACAACAACAACAAAATACCTTGTTATATTTGGAGGGAGGTGGCAGAACCCACCATTCAGTGTAATAAAATGTCCTGTACCTTTGGAAGCTGGTATTAACTTCTACTCAGCTAAATAAGGCAAGTGGGGAAGTTTAACCAGATGCTTTTACAAAGAGGCAAGATTATAGAAGAGCTCTTGACTGGGGTTAGAGGCCTGGGTAATAGCCTAGGCTGTTACTGAGTACTTGTTTGAGTTACGCCAATCTCGATCTCCATGCTTGAGCCTCCTTACCAGTAAAGTACGACGTTCTAAGTTACACTCTATAATTTAATCAAATGAGAATTGTTACCAGATGAAACACAGGATATCCAGTTAAATTTTAATTTCAGATAAACAACAAATGCATTTTTTTAGTATATGTATGTCCCAAATGTTTCATGGGACATACTTATACTAAAAGTTAATCCTTTTTATCAGAAACTAAAATTTAACTGGATACCCCATATTTTTATTTGCTAAATCTGGCAATCCTCCAAGTGACCCTGCATGAATTAGAAGGACTAAATTCTAGCCCTGCCAGGATGGGTGATGAGAACTAGGAAGCAACATGGTTTATTTCCCTGTAAAAGTAAGATGTGGAGTACAAGAAAAATAATGAGAAAGAAAACTCTCTGAAAACCAGGCATTAGATATGAGAAAACAGAATAGGAAATGATCCTATAACTCCCTGTTCTGTCATCCCAGTGTTCATCAAGTTCTTTTTGTATCATCTAGTCCAATGGAGTGTCAAAGGGGGAGAGAAATAATCTGGTGTTGTATTATTTGATGATACCAATGATTCAAGTTTTTTGAGAGCTATGTTTTTAAAATCTTTTTGTTTTCCTGGGTTCAGATTTAACAAGCACTTATCCAACACCTAATATATGTCAGGTACCGTACAAGGTACTTTGACATGCACGGCTCATAAAGGACAGTGTTAGCCTGTCCTAGAAGTAAGAGGGCATTATTGGGTCTGAAAAGTCATGGTGTTAAACAAGACAAGATGCAGAGCTCACTGGTCTAGTTGCACCCACCCCCAAAATAAGGTCATAGCTCACCATAATTTGAACCTGAGATTATGAGAAAGACTTCCGTAGCTAAAAGAGTTAAGTGCACACTCCCAAGGGTGCCAAAAAAAATGTATACAAGTGGACACTTTGGTCAACGTTGCTCAAGCAGTAGTTCGCCATCATCAGAAGTGTCTGGACACTGTAGTAACCACTTTGAGCACCTCTTGTAATTGCAGAAGTCAAACGTGCTTGTAGTCATCTTTTCTACTGGTATATATCGAGTATTACAATTTTAATAGCTTTTTCCTTTCTTAAAATGTGTATGCATTTTTACTTGCCATTTCCAGAAAAACTGACTCACAAGCTGGGTTTTTCAAAACCGTGTGGCACTCCACAGTGCTGTTAGCAGACGGTTAGCTTGATGTTGTGTAGTGCGGCAGGGCCACCGTTGCATTTCCGGGTGTCCGTTTTCCCTGAGGAGCACGCTTCTCCCACTTCAAAGTCCCAAAGTTGTGTGAGCATCCAGCATGCATGAACGAAGAGTTTTCCTGCTTTTCTTGACATAGATGTAGGGTAAAATATGGCCGGGTTTATGCTTTCAATCATCTAAATTTGTCCAGGCATGATAGAGGATGCCATACAATTTTCTTTTGGTAGTTAGAGCTTTACTGACATAATTGCAGCCCAATCACATTTCTAAGATAACTAGTACAATATGTACATATTTAATTCAAAGTTTCCTGGAGGATTTCAGGCAAATAATGACTATGTTTTAAGTCATCTCAAAAAACAGAGTCAAAAGGGAAAGTGCTTTAAAATCATCTGGGAAGTTCCCTCTAGGCAACTGTGTTTATTCCTTCAGCTTTTGGCACCTTTCCCTCGGAGGACCCACTTCCCTCAGATCCCAGAGCTTTGCCTCATATTCTCTTCATCTGTCCCACCACCCAAGTTTAATGTACCATACCATTGTCTTAAAGTCATATCAAGTGGCTCGTAGGTTAATATGATAAGTTTATTCTAGTATGCTAATAAAACTTAATGGCTGGATGAGTTACTACTCCAGATGACATATTTACATTTTAATGGTGATTTTTTTTATAGTTAACACCACGTTGAGACCAAGGTGGGAATGTAAGCATAAATTGGAATGGGTGGAGATTAAGGGAAAGTTTTGGGGTTTTTGTTTTTTTTTGCACAGAATCTCTCAGTCCTCATCAAATCACACCACTAGACCTCTCTTTCTCTGGCCTCAGTTGGCGGCTGACTTAAAATGTAGAGATTATGACTGTTCAGCCAAGATGAGGAACCCATGTGGCTTTTAAATGTCTTTACTTTTTAAAGTAGTAGAAAATAAAGTCATGATGAAACTGCCCCTGTGTGTGTGTGTGTGTGTGTGTGTGTGTGTGTGTGTGTGTGTGTGTGTCTAAAACTCATATGCTGTAGTGAAGTGGTAATAAAATGCATAGTATAGATGACTCTTCCCATTTGGATCACAGACTTAATTGAAACAAAAATATAGAAACATCAAGATTGAAGAAGATGCATATATTCGTTGCTAAAGTAGTCACTTGACAGCTTACCCAGAGTAAATACTGTTCATGGCAGGTGATTTTGTCTTCTTTTTACTATGTACACATGTATACCTGACTCCTAGAGAAAGTAGGAAGATTCCAGAAGGAGCAGCACTGAGACACCTCCGGAACATCGGGAGTGAAGACAAAGCAGTGCCTGAAACACAGTAGAGAAGTGGAGTGAGCACTCTGGGGAGGGGATGAAAAATCCAGGAGAATCATTCTGGAAATTCCACAAGAAGTCATCACCTAGCTGTTAGGGGTGGTAGCTTCTGACAACAGTTAAAGTTATAAGCCAAGTCTGGTTTGTTTTCCTTATACATGGAGGTCCATCTTTCAAGCTAGGTTACTTTAATGCATATTTGTTCCCTGGAAGCATGTCTGATCTTTTTTTTCTTTTAAGGTACTTGCAATGGATTAGAACCAATTTGTTAATATACTAACATTCTTACACATTTATCTTCAGTTCAGACCTCTCCTCTGAGGGTTATACTCATTCAGATGCTTTCTGGGCACCCCTTGTACATAAGACATAGAGAGCTATTCGCCATGCTTGAAACTGACCTCATTGTATATTTGTTCTATTTCCATTCACCTTGAGAGTCCTCGTTTCCTGCCGCCTGCCAATTCCTCATTTTAAATCCAGCCAGTCAAAGCATGCTAATTCAAAAACAGTCCTCAACCCTTGCCACCAAGTCCATCTCAATCACGACTACCCTAGTTCACTGAATCCACTCCTTACATTTCCTGGACTGAATGATTTCAGTAATTTCCAGTTTACCCATCCGTCTCCATTCTTGCTCCTGTCATATCTATCTAGTACATGCAGCCAGAACGATCTTTCTAAAAGATCATTCTACTAAAGCCGAAGTTAAAGAATCTCCAAGTAGCAGAGATAGTTCTCCGTGGCCTGACCATCTCAACCCCTCAGCAGAGCCTCGGCTCATTTCTCACCCTATGTTTTATAACCCACATGGAGTTAGGTGCCCCATGCATAAATCTGCTATGGTCACATCACACTGTATTTGGATAACTTGTTGAGCTTTCTGTAGCCTTCACCCCACTCCCATTCCTGCAAACAAGCAAATAAGCAAGCAAAAGCCCCCCGCTCTCCTAGTGGGCAAGGTGAGAACCTTAGTCATGTTCATACGTGTAGTGTGATGACTCCCAGAAGGCCCTGGAATCAGACGACATTTGATTCTAGATCTAGACTGAGGAATGAGCAGTCTCTAGTCAGTGTGCCTCCATGCCTCAGTTCCCTCATGTGTAAAATGGGGATAATAACACCCACTTCCCAGGATTGTTGTGAAGCATAAATGCCCAGCTTTTGGGATGGTTAGTATCTACAGAGTAGGCAGCCCACTTCATATGCTGTTATAGAGAATGTGCTCAGTATCTTATAAAACTGAAGGCGTGTAAAGAGAAGCCATTGCAGGGGAAGGACTGGTTGGATTTGTTGAGGGTCTGACTCTAATGGTGAGAGCTGACACGAGTCCACTTTTCATTTGAAAGCAGAATGAGACCTTTTGCGCCAGTAGGTGTTATTTAGGGTGTGAGAGAAATTCCTGTGCAGCCATCCCCAGCCCCACACCCCATAACTATGTCCTGTTTGAATTAGTGTCCTAGTCTCCCCGAGGGCTGGTCCATCCTGTGTAGAATCTGCTTTTCCTTCCAGAACTGGTGGAAGACATCTTGTCTTTGTTCAAATTAAACTTGATGAACAATACCCTGGTTCCTGTTTGGGAGGAAAATGGAGGCTTGCATCAGGAGGAAGCTTCCAGTTCATGGCCCAATAGTGACATGAAGCAGACGGACACTTGGAATCCAAGAATGGTCATTCTTTTCTGACATGCATTTCCAGATCTTTCCAGGGTAGTCTCAGATGACTCATAGAAGTGACCTTCTGGGTCCTCTCATTACCTTTTTACCATAAATGTAGATCACATCAACTTTAACAGACATGGTGGTCGATTGCCCAATGGTAGAAGAGGTCTTCCCTGGTTGCTCATATGGTCTCTCACTCATGAAGAGAGACCCTGAGAGTACTGTGACCCTCTGTAGCCATGTGGTCTGGTGGACAAGGTATGGTTCCGTGGTTAATACTCAAAAATTTTATGTCCATGGCGTGGTCCACACTCTTGGAATGAACGTAGTGGTGTGTTCCAATATTGTTCATCCTCTTTTACCTGCACTTCTCTGTTGGTGTAAAAATATTAACATCTGGAAGAGTTCTGAGACCAGGTTGATCACAATGGGAAAAGGAAAAGTTTGAAAGTACTTCTACTCTAACGACTTTGCTTCCAGTATGCAATGGCTCCTTCATAGGCAAGAGACTGCAGTGTGACTGGATTTTAATTGGTGACCCTTCTCCCCCCTCCCTCCTTTTTTTTCTTTTCTAAACAGTTTACCATGCTAGAAAAAGTGAAAGAAGTAAGCAGTGTGGTATAGATATCAGATTTTTCGGGCTCTTGAGAATTTAATCGACCAACAATAATTGGTGGTAATTGACCGATACACTTGGTTTCCCTGTGGTTCCCTGAAAAGCCTGTGTGGTAAAAGATTTAAAGACAGAGAATAAAATTGGGGGCCATTTTGAAGTTGCTGCAACTCTTTTAGTCCACTAAGGTACCATTTAGTAAATTAGTGTTTTGTTGATGAAATTTATAGGTCCGGAGGTTGTTCACAGAATAAGAGAAATTGGATTAAAACAGTGACAAAAAATGCTGATATATTCACTGTGTGGGTAACTATAAATTCTAAATTACAGTGAGCTGAAGTATTTTAAATTAGAAACAGAATAATCTGTTTCTCTATGAATATTTAACACAGTTGGAGTTATAACATTTCAGTTAGATATAAATAGAAATTACAACTCATAGTTAATTAAACAATTCAAAGATCCCTTCCTGTTTTACAATCTGTTTTTGGTATCAGGGTATAATCTGAGTGAATTAAGTGCAAAGACCCATAATACAATGATTTGCATAAGGCTGCCAAAAAAAATAAACCTGGCTGTGATTAAGGCTATGACAATGGTGTTAGCTTAGCTATACAGGCTCATGGAAGCATGCAGAACAGAGCAATTAGATTCACAAACTGATTTATTTCATAGGCTGCAGGTGTTGAGTTTTATGGGACTTGGGGATTATCAGACTTGCCTCTACATATTTCAGTTCAGTTATATGGCCTCTTCTTAAAAACCATTCATTGGAACATTTTTTAAAAATTAGACAGAGTGTCTTAATTCATGAGTTTGTTTTTAAAAAAGTTAACTTGACTTAAACATGTAAAAATCTCAGTTTGAGTTTTAGTAATGCCAGAATAAAACCAGTGTTTAGGAATAATATAATTCACTTCTCATCCGTCGTAAAATGTTACTTTTCGAGTCCATAATTAAGTGAACAAAGCGCCCGCAATGCTTGTGGGGCCATTACTGGGGGCAAGGGGTCTCCTGGCAAGGTGTTCTCTCTCGCAGTGGGAGCTGGGCGGAAAATGTAAGATATTGCTCCCTCACTGGGGAGGACCACTCATATTCACTAATTACTGAATTATGTTTGTCATTTTGATTGATTTTTTTTTTTAAATAGAGAACTTCTGGGGAGTAATTATGTTAGTCAGGGAAGAAAAAATAACCACCATAGAATGTTGACTTTAAACTAAATATAATATGATAGTAGTACCACTAATTCCTAGAATTAAATTTTATTGCACTCTCAAAATAAATTTCACATCCAATGAGAGCTATTACCACAGTTCGTTTGCTGTTATTTTTATTGTGAAAAATAAATTGTCATCGTCATACTTTAGTGGTAATTTTGAAGATATCAAGCATTTTATTGCAGAAAAGAATGCTCTGTTATAGCAGTAAATTTTAGAGAACCACAAAATGTCTTTCTCTCTAATATGTGGATTTTGCTTTTCTCAATTCTTTAAAAAAAAAAAAGTATAAATTTGCAAGGTCATCAGCCTTGAGTTGGTGGTTTTCCTAAGTATGTTCTGTATTGTGGTATCTTTCAGAAGTACAGAAAATATTCATAAACTACTGAGGAATTTGCTATTGCTATGTTTGTAAATACTATATTACTTTGGCCTGAAGAAACGGAATGAACCTTCTACAAATTTCGAAACTTATGGTTCAGTTTTGGTCGGTTAACTTGTTTAATGGACACTTTATTGAATTTGGCTTAAAAATATTCACATGTGTGTTTCTCATGCTTAATTCTGTTATTTACAAGGTATCTTCCTTCTACATACTTTGGATTATAAATGCTTGACTTAAAGCAGCTGCGTGTTCACTTCGTTGCTAACCCTTGGCATGGAAGCCTTGCTCTGGGCCTTGTCTTCATTTACCTTTCACCAGATTTCAAATGTGCAGCATTTTTCTTGCACTTCTTGAAACTGAGCAAATTATTCACAAATGTTATATGGTGACTGAAGCTAATGGTCGACTTTTCTTAAAATTATTTTGCCCCTGTACTTTACTTGAAAGAATACTGATCTTGGCTAGGGTATGCATCACTGAGGCCGTAAGAGTAGTTTGAATGCACACGTAAAAAGAATTTTTCTTAATAAACTATTATTGATGATGTCTTTAATAATAATAGAGCATTATTGTTACATTGCTGAAAATGCTAAAAATAACACATTGATTAAATGGAGGAAAAGTTGTATAATCTAAAGCAATAAGCAAACCGGAACTCTCAAGTGAGTTAACATTACAGTGTAAAGCATTTCTATTTATGAGGGGCCAACAGTTTTTATACTTTTATTGTCATCTTACAATTTTGTTGTTTTTGAGGTTTGTTTGGAGTCTATGAAATGAAGCACTATCTAATTTCAGATCTACAAAGCCAAGCTTTGAAATTATGTGCAAAGCTATTCTTTCTCAATACGGTCATTATAACTTATAATGAAACATAAAAAGTTAAGCTGAGTTTTATTTGGCAATTGTTCATAATTGATCCAGTCCAATCCTATGTAGACAAATAAACCTCTTGAAATTCACTACAGAAAGCTTCATTTGGAAAAATACAATGTTTACTGTATAATGAAACTGAAAATATTTCAAATGTTGAAAAGAATGAAAACACTTTTCTCCCCTAGTGGGAATAAAGTGATTTTTACATGTGGTATTGGATAAGAAGGATTTCAGAAAGCTCATATGACATAGTTTTCTATTAGTAGTTAATTCCCCATGGTCTTTTTATGTCGTAAGAAAGGTGCAGATTCCTTATGGGCAATTTTACTGTTTGTATACCAATGGCTATTATATTACTCATTATTTGATGACCTATATTGGTGTAATTCTAGGCCTTTGAGCTGTTAAAAGAGCATACTTCAGCCATAGAGGTAGAGTGGTGAGGCTAGTATGTGGAAGAAACAGGATTATGGATAGCAAAAGACGTATACCTGTTTCTGAAGAACAGATGTGTACGTGTTGGTTCATTGTCAAATCTGTCATTCTGTGGGCGGGGAATGCCATCTGCCAAGGACACGTAATTCCTGTCTTCTCCTGCGTCCCCTCTCCAAATTCTTATGCTGTGTTCATTATCAGCCCAGTAAAACAATTTTCAAAAGGAACTGAACGTAAAAGTGACCAGCACGTTTCCTAGGTAGTTATTTACCAGGTATGTCTTCGGACGGTCCACTCCCTGGGGCATATGTGCTGCCGTCACCCGTCCTGAGCCCACGGCAGTTACTGCTGCAGACATTACACCTGGTCCCTATTTCTAAATCTAGACTCCGCCTTGGAATCCGTTTTAAACATGACCGTTCCATCATCCACTGCCATGCACTTGACCTAAAACCCGTCTACTGTCCTACAGAGGAAGCATAGTTCCTGCAAAGCTCGTGGTTGCCATCCAGGGTAAGATACATCCCAGTTCCTTCTCCCCGGGATGCTGGTTGGTATAAACTCCATGCTGGTGCAATCAAGTCCACGTTGCTTGTTAAGTAGAAATGCAAATTTTAATTAAAATAACTGTATAAATTGGTTCACTACATTCTCTAACCTAAAGAGTCCTAGAAAACAACGTAAGTCTCACACCTTCATCTACTGTTAGTCACTGAATTTGAGACTGTGGGTTTTATTCTGACTCTTAGGGGCAGAAGTTGTCCATACTTGTGTATTTGTTTGCTACGCCTGCCACAACAAAGTACCGTGGACTGGGTGACTTAAACTACAGAAATTTGTTTTCCCATAGTTCTGGAAGCTAGATGTCCGAAATCAAGGCGTCGGCAGGGTCAATTGGTCCTGAGGCCTCTCTCCTTGATTTGGAGATGGCCACCTTCTCCTTGTGTCTTCACATGGTCTTCCCTCTGTACCCGTTTGACCTCTTGGTCTTGGTTATATTGGATTAGGGTCCACCCATATGACCTCATTTAACTTTAATCCTATCTTTGAAAATCCTGTCTACAAATACAGTCACACTCTGAGGTACTGGGGGGTCAGAACTTCAGTTTATGAATTGGGGGGGGGGTGACATAATTCAGCCCTTAACAGCCTGTTTTAGTCTCTGATTAAAACCTCTCTTCTTTTTGAACCTTACCTGTTGGGATGAGGATGGCTTTCCTTCTGGTCCTGCAAATAACCACCGAGTTCAGCTCCCTCAAACAATGCTTCCTTTGTTACTGCTTTTTTTTTTTTAATAAAGAGAGAATACAGTGGCAAGCAGGGAGCAGTGACCTAGGAAGCAGAAGTCCTGGGTTCTAGCCCTTCTACTGCCACTAATTTGCTGGATGGCCTTGCAAATGCCACTTGTCCATTGGTGCTTTCCGTTCTCTATAAAATGAAGAGGTGGGGACACCATGACTGCTTAGGTTTCTCTTAGCGCTGATATTTCAAGGCTCTACCTGATAGTATTTCATTCCTTCAGTTATTAATTTATTCATTCACCGGTTATTTGTACAATGACTCCCATTATGTGGACTTCCTCCCAAGAAGGATTGGTGGGACCCTGCTGGAGTTGCCAGAGCTCCTCATAGATTTTACCCACTCACTCCCAGTCTCCTGTGCTTTCTTTTCTAGACAATATTTCTTTCCAACATGCAAATTACTTACTTCCTCAGTTCAAAATATGGACATTTTAACAGGTTAGCACCCTTTCTGCTAAACAGCTTTTCAAAGTTGTGGCTTCTTTTCCACTTGATTTTTGCTTCCAAAAGCTTTTTCCTAAAGACGTTCAAATTTTTCATCGTGATTTTTAAAACATAATTACGCCATAGTTTGTTCAAGAAGGCTTATCTTGTAAACTCCCCTAAATCATACCCTCCTCTCACATATGTGATATACAATATGCGTATATATGTATACATAGCTCATACGTATAAAAATATCAGCCCTTCAAATATTATTTCTAAGTACTTCTATTTATTTTTTTATAAATATTGGTATAGATGCAGCCAATATTCCCAACATTTATAAAATACCTTTAAAGTGTCTGTTTATAAAAAACTCATCTTCTAATTATTTCATTAAAAACTAAGTTATAAAAGTTTTTATGGTTCTGTTTACTGTGCAGAACACTTTAACACTGAGAACCAGTAAGGTTTAATTCTGAAATAACTATTCCAGCATTAGCTACCCCGTGGTTACTTAATTAAGCAAATCAAGAAATCTTGTCCGTCAGTTTTAATGGTGGAGAATCATGTCCCTTCAGGAAGTCTTGTGGTCAGTGGGCAAAAATGGCAACCAGCTTCTCAAAAGTTGAAGGCATTATTATGTACTAAAGGTCACCCACAACTTTTATAATAGAGGACCAGCTGTGTAAACTGCAAGATGTTGTCGAAAGGAAGTGCCAAGCCAAACTCTGGGGCTGTTTGCTGACTATGCTGAAGGGCAGAGACGCTAAATTCTTGCCCGTAGTTTAGAAAATCGTTAGGAAAAGCATAGCCTTTCGGAGGTGCCTACAGTCCTGGGCCGGGAATCCAGTCCTAGAGATGATGTTCGGTCCAGGTACCTTGGTCCTCAAAATCTTCCTAATGAGAAGGCCTGGGTCCTACAAGGCCGGGCTTAGTGAGCAGCTGGGCAGGCTGTGCTCCCGACTGGCCTGGTTACGCTGCCAGTGCTTCAAACCTGGAAGTAATTCTTGCGATGGTTTGGGACCAGCATCAACTATGATGTGGTTGCAGCATTGTCAACTGAAGTTGATTAAAATACATGTCGTTCTCTATGACATTATAATTAAAATAACCCAATTTCCAAATGGTGTGCAAGTTTTTGCAGGCCTAGAGCTAGAGCTCTTTCATGGTTTAAAATTGTGTTCGTGCTCTGCGCCACATGATCTGAAACCATGGCCATTAGCTGTAATTGCACAGAAGCCGTCAAATGGTGCTCGTTAGGCCCCTACCGTCTACCTGAAACTGTTTAAAAACTCACACATGGGCCAGACCCAAAGAGCTTTCAGTGTAATGAAAGGGGTGAGAGAGGCTTATGTGACAAGCCTAGTGAGCAGGCAAGTAGGAGCTAATAGTGACACCCTACTTAGGGATGTATGTATGTGCACATCTATATATTTGTTTTTATCTATTAATACTCTGTGTTGTTTTAAAACAAAGCATCTGTAGTAGTGTGCTTCAGTAACAAATAGTACAATAGGGTAAAAATATAAAGAAACTAAGATGTAGCAAAAATAAGGAGGGAGGTACAGTGAACCCATCACAAAGACGAACATTTCAGGAAGCTCTAAAAGGGAGTGACTTGAGAAAAGGTGGCAAGTCAGAAATGAGTGACAGTCAAATAGATGTGAGGTTGACCTTTTTTGTTCTGATCACTATCGAGTTCAGTTATAGGATTAATAGCATCCGTTAGTTATGAACATACGAGTTGCTCAAGAGACACGAGCTAGTTGCTTTCCTGACATGAGCCCTGACAGAATTTTCTCCAGTGCTTCTCCGTAAAAGGGAAATGGGAGAAAATGTCCTCAAACAACATCCTTCAAATAAAATGACATCAGATTTCACCTCACCTCTTATAAAGCCTTCATCTTAAGGTAGGACATAATTCTAAAGTACAGAGTTCAGTAAATTTCTAATTAGAGGCTAACGGTATGCAGTGCAGTTGAGAAGGTGGGAGAACTGTTTGCGTTCAAGAGTAAAATTTAGGTTATCCCAAGAAATCAGCGGGCTAGATATTCTTCTGTTAATTCTCATGAATGTTATTTTGTGAATATGGGGTTTCATTACTTGTTTTTTTTAATTGAGGTATAACATACACATAGTAAATTGTGTGAAGACCAAATCTCAAGTGTACAGTTTCATGAATATTTACATCTGCATTTGTTTAAAACTATCACCTAGGTCAAGATTCAGAACAGTTCCAACAGCTCAGAATGTCCCTTGTCCTCCTTCCCGGTCAATACCCATTCCTGTTCTGACTTCCATCACAATTGATTAGTGGTGCCTCTAAGTGAACTTCGTGTAAAGTGAATCATATAGTATCTGCTCTTCTGAATCTTGCTCATGTGAGAGTCATCTTTTTTCGTGTGTGCGGCAGTTTATTCTTTTTCACTGCTATGCAGTATTCTATTATATGAGTACACACAATGTATTTGTCCTTTATACCACTGATATACATTTGGGTTGTTTCCCCTTTTTTGTTATTATGAATAAAACTGCTATGAAAATTTGTGGGTGTGTCTTTTGCTAGATGCATGCACTCATTTCTTCCAGGACTGGCATTGCTGTTCAAGAGGAGAAAGCGAATGTGCCTCCCAACACAAGTATACACTTCCACTAGCACTGTTGGAGCTTTCCAATTGTTCTGCATCTTCACCAACCCTTTATTGTTAATCTGTAGACATGGTAGGAATTCTGGTAGCTGTGTGGTATTATCTCTGTAATTTTAATTTGTATTTCCTTGATGAATTGAATACCTTTTCGTATGCCTGTTGGTCATTTGACTAGCGTCTTTTGCTCACTTTTAAAAGAAAAATGGGATCTTTTCTTTTTTCTTAATGGTTTGTAGGAAATCCTTCTACATTCTAAATGTGAGTCCTTTGTTGGGTGTGTATATTGGGTGCAAGTTCCTTCTCCCAGACTGTCTTGCCTCTTCACTGCTTTAATGTTTTCAGATGAATGAAATTCATCTGAAATTCAGCAGAAAAGAGGGCGATGCAAATGGTATTCTCTGGCAAGAAGCATATATTATGGTAAAATGTGTAAATTATAGGTACAGGTAGAGAATAGGACAGTGAACAATAAGGTAGTGATTGTATGGTAAATAAGTACAGGAAAGTTACACATCTTTGTAGACTTGGTTTGGGCTCAAAGACTTAGAAAATATTCACACTGGGATGATTTTTGAAGCTCAGGATCTGCCTGAATTCCTCATTTTACAGATGAAAATGAGGCCTAAGAATGTTAGATGACCCTCAGTAATTAAATTAGATTCAATGTAGAAAGTAGAATTAAAGCTGCTTCTTAAGAGTGTGTGAACTACACCTGGAAAGATTTTTCCGGATTAGTCCTCACTTCAAATAATTTGTCACATTATCCCAATAGCACACTTGAATTTCTAAGATTGTTTCTTGGCACTAAATTTTTCAGAAGGAAGGGAATTGAGACAATGTGGTTACTATTGACAAACCACCTACTACGTGTGTAATCTTGATGAAATCCTTTCACTTCTGTGAGATTCTTGCTAGGATTCTAAGGGACAATAATGAGTCATACCTTGTTCCCCACTCCTGAATTTGGAACTGAGAAGTGACATATAAAATGGCACCTTCATCACCAGCAAGGTTGAATTAGAAAATATGAGGCGATGACACAGTTGGAGTCTCTAATATTCATGCTCTTGTTCCCCTTCTCCCAGCATGAACTTGAGACGCCCCCCTTGAGGGAGAGTTTGGGTCTACAGTGCAGGTGCTTACTCAGAACTCCACACTCACATCCTTGGGAGACAGAAAGAGAAAGAGAAGCAAGTCTCTAGATCTGCACCTGAGAGTCAGGTCTAAGTTCCAGGCTCCGGGCCCCACAGAGGAGTGCGGGAACTGTGGAGTCAGGTCTTCTCTGCAGCCTGAAGATGCAGAGGGAGAATGCACTGCACACCAGGCACGGGAACCACTCCTCCCAAGAGGAGACACGTGACCCAGCAGCAGAGAAAGGACCCCACGGGCTCTTCCCAAATGCTGTTTTTCTTGGGGTGTGGAGCAGAAGCTTCCTGATCTCATGACCGTTCTAGGAACAGGAAGGAAAGAGAATGATTCATCCTAACACCTCAGTTTCCCTCTTCCTAAATCAGGTTAGTTATACCCCTTTTGTGTACTTACAAGGATTGTTGAGGGGGACCCAAGGCACCAAGCCAAGTGAAAATGCCTGTCGGCAGCGGTGTTCCATCACAGAGAGGAAGCATTGCGTTGGCACTGTTTTCCACATTGGAATCCTGATTCTGTCTCCACCCTTGTAATGGGAATTTCTCCAAGTCAAGCATGGTGCCTCAGTGATCGTCCCCTGCTTAATAGGAAGTGGACTGCAGTGGGCAGTAGGTACTTGCTGATGATTCAGCCCCACCCCTCAAACCAGGATGCTCCCCCAAAATGTTTGCAACAAATTAAACTCTTATTTCTGAGATCCTAATCTTTGGAGTGAGAGCTGGCATTTCATAGGTCTCTTAAAAAGTTGGCAAAATCCATGGACTCTTGTTTCCATAAAAAGCACATCAAACTGAATTTTCTACATTGTTCCAGGAGCCTCATCACAGCCCTGAACTCATCCCGGAGCCCTGAGGAATGCCTCGGGCCTCAGTGAACAGTCTCTGTAATTGGATTAAGAGAATAACTCTGCAGGTTTTAATTTAAAACCCAGTACATTTGAAAAGCACAATATACAGAAAAACAAAACCATAATCCATTTATCCAGAGCTAATTAAGAACTTGGGATGGCAGCTTCCAAAACCAGTCAATTCTTTTTTTTTTAATTAGCTTACTCTTCTGTTTGCTTGTGCATCTTTTATTCTTGTAAAATTTGCTCTCTTCTTGATTAAAGTTCTTACATGACTTAGAGGAATGAGAAGTCTGCATGGATATGGGAGTTGAAATTCTTCGCCTGTGATTGTTCTCCATTGCCAAGCGCTTTCTGTCCGTTTATGTCACCCACAACTTTTAGAAGGAACACATTATTGGTATTTATATGGATTTTATTTGTGCCAATTTAAAGGGAAATGTTTCAAAATATGAAACCAAAATTCCTATTAGTTACACATATGTAAAAAAAAATCGCAAGTTTTTCTCAATGTGACATATTTGATCATTTAAAAGATTCACCACAGTCTTTCATTGGAGGAAAACATCTTGATGCATAATGTACCGTTGCCAAGATTAAAAAGCATTTTTCCATCTACTTTTATTCACAACAATAAATACACAAAATTTAACATAGACCAATAAGCAGTTTGGATTGAAATATGTATCCATCAGTCAGAACCTCCCCAAATTTCCATCCTTGGAATCCAGTCTGGCTTAGGAACGACCATGAGGCTGTTCGGGGAGAATGGCAAACACAGTTAAAGGCTGCTGAAAGGGGCGCAGAGCTTTGCATATTGCTTACATGTGGCCTGTAAAGAATTTTACAGGCGTGGCTCCCAACCCAGCACCTGTTCTCTACCCTCCAGCTCCCCAGGGACAGACCAGGCTGGAGCCAAGGGCTGTGCTCCCAGCCAGCAAATGGAAGGGGGGCAGGGCTGTGTGGTAAGATGGCACTCCTCAGGTTTGCCTGGTGGTGGACAGCAGGAGGACCCTGGATGGTCAGAGGCTTTCCCAGGAGTCTGCAACAAGGCGGTAAGGGAGAGTCAGTATTTGCTACTGGGCAGCAAAGCCTGTGGCTCTTGCAAGGGCCTTCCTTACAGACAGGCAAAATAGACAGCCGCGTGGCTACCTGAGAGAAACTCGACTACCAGAAGCAAGGCCACGGTCAGGTGCTTTGTCTCTGCCTGGTGCAGTGGGGCATCAGGGCTGCTTCTGAATGAGATATAATGCTTCTCTGCTGTAGAGAGTGTGGCCATGCTCCAGAGCCACACTGTCTGTGCAGTGATTCTCCTGCAGAAGCTAGCCACCCACTCCACACAGCACCTCTTCCCACAGCATCACCCTCTGTTTGCAAGGCACCCACGTAATGTTTAAAGTCCCCCAAGAAGGGAGTGTAAGCAGTATGCCTTTGTGTAGAACATGTGGCCTCCCCAAACCTGCAGAGTCCTAAGAAGGGTTGTCCTTCCTTCTTGGCAGCAGGAGGACTATAACTCGCCCTTCCCTCTGGAGAGGATTTCCCCATGTGCCCAGTTCACTGTGCAGGCTGGTTACAGGATGTGCAGGGCAAGTGCAAAATGAAAGTGGGGGGTCTCGGTCAGGGGTGGAGAAGTTATTGTACTCTTCCCATGTGCCCAGCACCCCAACCCACAGCAGATGGGCGACCCCCATGGGATTTCAGTCCCCATGCCTGCACATGCTGGGCGTCTAGATCAGAGTTCCCTCATTATTATCTCGAGCTGAGAGCAAACTTACGGCAACAGCAAAACCAGGGCATTACAACCAGTGCATTGTCTCATTTGGTCTTCACGATCACCTTTCATCTTTGAGGTAGATAATAAAAGAAATATGTAACATTTGTTTGGCACTGTACAGTTAGTATGTGCTGTCCTTTTCACTAATTTAATGCGCACTTTCCTGTCCTTCATTCCTCAGCAGTGCACACTTCAGCAAAACCGAGTCTTGTAATTTTCTGAACACAACGTTCTGTTTCTCCTTTTCTACACCACATAGCTATTCTGAAATAAATAGGCTCTTCCACACCTTTGTCTCTTAAAACTCTTGACACAAACACTGTTTTTTTCCTTTTCCCCGGTAGAGACAGGTGGCTGTGTGTAATCAGGTCACGCAGGACGGGGTAACCTGCCACACTGCTTTCCTGGGCCAGTGGGGTCGACCCACTGACTGGTGCATGTGGCCCACATATAATTCGGTAGCTGCCCCTGCATATCTATGTAAGACGCTGTTGAAATCCCAGAAATATGGGAATTCTGTGGTAGACCCTTCTCATTTTTGCTAAACTTTATCCCATGAAAGAAGAAAAATAATTCACCCTCTCATTTTGCGACTTATTCACCCTTTGCTCCCCACTCCCAATCCAGTACCTCATCCTTACTTAGCCAAACTCATTTCCGCTGCTTGAAGGGGAAGCAAGAGGCGATCTTTCTGTTGTACTTGAGGTCAGTATAAGGACACAGTGCAGGAAGAACTCTTGTTAACTTTGTATTTGGGTCCATTTTTATGCATGACATCACTGCTTTCAATTTCCGCCTCCTATCCTATGTGTTTGCATATCCAGGAAAAACACACACACGCACACACACATGCGCGCACACGCACGCGCGCGCACACACACACGCATGCGCGCGCACACATGCACACGCACACACACACATGTGCGCGCACACATGCACACATGCGCACGCACACATGCACACACGCACATGCACACACACACACACACACACACACACACACACCATTGACACTACTGGGAATACGGTCACATTCTTCCCACATCCTGCTGGTTTTCGCCAGCTTCCCCAGAGGCCACATATAAAGTCTTTTTTGTATATTCTAAATATTTGCTGAAGACTAAAGGGGAAAGAATGTGAGTTTTGCATATTTTAAATAAACCAGCATTTACAAAAGTCTTAAGTATTTTTCTGTTTCTTGATAATTCACAGAATCTCAGTTTCTTTTTTATTCTTTTTTCAGTGTTGTCAGTCTGATTTTGATTGGTTTCGATAAACCCTTCACCCACCACACACACACACTTAAAACACTTAAGTGGGAACTTTGAAGTTTTAAATAGGATGAGACCAGAGTAGGGCTTGAGTGAAAATATGACAGTTAAAGTCTTGAAGGAAGTCAGAGAGTGAGCTTTGTAGCTATCTGGGGGAAGAACATTCCAGGCAGAGAAACAGGCAGGGCAGAAGCCCTGGGACAGGAATATTTAAGGCACGCTTTAGCAGCAGCAGGGAGCAGAATAAATGAGAAGTGAAGGCTGGTAGGGGCCAAACGGCGTAGGTTCTGGTGGGCCATGGTAAAGGATGTGACTTCTGAGTGAAATGGGAACCACTGATGGGTTTTGAGGTGAGGAGTGTCATGATGTAGCCTAAGTCTTCACAGAATTGGGCGACCAGTTATGGGATGTAATCATGGTGAGAGCATGAATTTTTATTTATATATACATCCCCAGAACCACCACCAAGAAGGGATAAAATCTTTTCGGCGCTTCCATTGTGCCCCCTCGTTCAGCTGCGATCAGCAGGTAACTGCTACTCTAACCAATAAATTCGTGTTGCCTCTTTTTGATTCCATATAAACAGGAATCAGATGGTATACACTCTTTTGTGTCTAGCTTCTATTGCTCAATATTTTGTCTGTGAGATTTGTCCATGTTATGGCATGTGTTAGTTCATTCTTTCCGTTGCTGTCTAGCATTCCATTATATGAATATGCCACAATTTATTCACCCTGTTGTTGATGGACATTTGAAATTGTTTCCAGTATTTGGCTTTTATGAATGAAGTTGCTCTGAACATACTTGTACACAGCATTTCGTGAACATGTGCGTTCATTTTTCTTGAGCATATACACTGTATATACCTTAGAAATGGAATTATTGGGGGGTAGGTTAGGCATATATCTAACTTTAGAAGATACTGTCAAACAGTTTTCCAATGTAGGTGAAGCAATTTAAATTCCCACCAGCTATTCCACATCCTCAACACTTGATAGTATTAGTCCTTTAACTTTAGACATTCCAGTAAACAGTGGTATATTATAGTGATTTAATTTGCATTTTCCTGACTAATAATGATGTTGCCTTTTCATGTGCTTCTTGGCCATTTGGATTACCTTTTCATGAAGTACCATTTCTTTTGTCCTTTTTTATATAGGATTGTCAATCTTCTTTGTTACTGAATTGTGGGAGTTATTTATAAATTCAGCACAGATATCCTTTGTTAGATAAATGTTTTGTGAATGCCTTTTTCTAGTCTGTCACTTGCCTTTTCACTTTCTTAATGGTAGTTCTTGACAAATAATAGCTCTAAATTTTAATGCAGACTAATTTATGAATTTTCTTTTATGGATGCTTTCTGTGCCCTGATCAAGAAAATATTGTGTCTGAACTTTCTTCATAAACAGAAAAGTTATAGAAATGGAAACAACTTTGTTTGTTAACCAGCTTTCAGGTAGGCCTGAGATTAACCCATCCACTAAAATACTGTTTCTTTTCCTCCTCCTCCCCTACTTCCTCTCCCTCTTCTTTTTCTTCCTTCTCCTCTTCTTCCTCCTTTTTTTTTCTCCATCAGAAGATAATTCCATCCTACTGTGGTCTTCCTGGCTTGAATTTTTCATGTAGCAATTACTAATGCTGCGGTCATTCCCAGGCCATTTGTAGGCCTGCTTGGCAGGACAACAGGGGAAAGTGGAGGACAGAATATAACAGGACTCTTGCTGGTCAACTTGCTTCCCAGATGTATAGTAGCCTCATGGGAAGGGAACTGTTCCATTTATTTATAGGCCAAGTATAGATGCCACAAAGCAGAGGCAGTATCATTTTTATTCCAAACCAGGTCCAGCATCTGGCACAGTCCTGGAACATACTAGGCGCTCAGAAAATATTTTTTGAAGGACTGGTGGGTTGTTTCTGGAAAAAACAAAAAAAGGTTCTTGCAGTCAGCATAACAGCTTAGAAATTATCATTATTTCCAGGACGATGTGGGAGGTGGTGTGATAAATGCTTTTTTGGTCATTCATTGACTTTCATCTTAAAATTGATGACAGCCTTGGTTGGCACATGCTTCCTCTTTTTCTTAACAAAAAATATTCATGGGGATGCAAATATATATTTTGTAGATTTGCTACCTAATATGCTCATAGTTTTAAATTTAAAAACATGTAATGCTCAACCTTATTTTTAAAAAAAAATTTTTTTTTTTATTGGGGAATTGGAGGGATGGGAACAGTGCTGGGGAATTGGGGAAGGGGAACAGACAAGTTGCTGTCGTTTTGTTCTTCAATCTAGTTGTGGAGGATGTTGCTTCACTGGCCCAAGTTGGCACCATCATTGCGCTCTTCTCTGGCGAGGCAGATCAGTCGCCGGCTTCTGGACGGCCGCTCACTGCGGCTGCTGGCCGCTCACGCTGGCTGCTGGCCACACACGGTAGCCCATGGCAATCCACTGCCACAGGGACTGCAGCCCATGCCGTCGCCGGCGACTCATGGCAGCCCAGCTCCAGGTTGAGCTGTTGTTCAGCATCTCAGCTGCGGAGGGCAGTGTCACTGGCCCTCATATGTGGGATCCGAACCGGGGCCCTCTGGCATCCCAAGCGAGTTCTTAACCATCGCGCCACTCGGCCGGCCCTCAACCTTATTTTTAATTATGTTATTTACTTTGTAAATTCTAGTAAATAATATGGTTTTTTTGGTTTTGTTTAGTTTTTGCTTTTCAAATCAATGCAGTAAAATTAGTGCATTTTTTTTCTTAATTCATTTGTGTATAATTTCCTTTTTTATGTTCTTGGAGTTAAAATATGTGCTTAATATCTTAAGACATTACAATAGATACCTGGCTTATTGCCTAATATTTATTTTAAATGATCTCAATAATAGAGCTCCGAGATTCTTTTTTTCTGAATCGAGTTTTGACATTTGCTTTTGAAAGTTTATTTATCAGAAAAAAAAATTCTAATTTTCTCGCCCATTGAGAAAAGCCATTTTTACCAAAGAAATGTCATCAGAATTTTTATAGTTAATCTACACATAAAGGCAAAATCTTCGTATTGGGTAGATATAAATAATTCATTTGTTTTAGAATATTCTAAACAGTTTATATTTTGCTTAAAGATCTATTTAAAATGGAAGCTTTAGCTGTCCCTTCTACTGTTTTTTTGTTTGTTTGTTTGTCTTGTTTTGTTTTTTGTTTTTTGATGAACCAGATATAATGTTTCAATTCCTTGGTGCTAAATCTATCTACATACATTATTTTGGATGGCACAGGGCTGGGAAATTAAGCAATTAAGCTCAGGTTTGAAACCAGAAAGGCCTTCATGGGATTTTTACTGTTTGGCTGACGGTGTCTACATTTTTTTCCCCACTTTCCAAGGTAAATAAATTGCTGAGAGGCTAATCTTAATCTCCCAATTTTACAGACAAATCAGTGGGATTTAGTTGAAATGGTTGAAGACAATGCCTGTATACAAGTGACTTAACTCGTGATGAAAATGGAAAACACCACTTGCTTCCAGCCAAGTTATTGCTTTTGTACTGTTGTATAAAGACAAACAAAGTGCCTTACTCACCAGGCCCCATTTTCTATCCTGATAATCTCATGTCACATATAGATAATCCCCATTTACATTTTTCACACATTTCTAAATGAACATTTTAATAAGGAAGTCTTTTTTGTTGATTAGAACTGTCATGATTGAATGGCCTTAGGTTTTCTTAGCCTGTGAGTGTACAAGATTAGACAAGAATTAACAAACTAAACCAAGAAAACTTTAACAATACATCGTGGATAAACTTTACTTTGGAGTAAAGCATCAAGGATTTTTTTCCTTTTAATTCTTTCTTTCTTTTTTTTTTTTTTTGAGGGTGAAAGAAATAAGAACAAGACAAGGAAATAAAAATTTTAATGACTGCATGTGTATTGCTTGAAATACCAGGGATTATAAAGAATCCCTGTATGTTCCTGGTCGTCTTTGGACTGTCTGTGGAAAAGGCAGAGCATTACCTAATAAACATTTTACGTAGAAATAATTTTTGTCTACCCACATAGCTCACTGACAGGTATTAATGAGAAGAGCAGGGATGGGAAGCACAGTTGAGTGGTGTTCAGGTATCTCAGGAAATGTTATCCAGTGTTGAGTGATAGGGTGTCTTCACCTTCACATCTCAGAGTCTGGGTGTAGTTGCTGGTGCCAGGGGATCACAGCCGTGCTTTATAACACAGTGCCCCAAAGAGCCCGTCCAAGGAGACTTTCTCGTAAATTCTAAAGGGATTGGGATTGATTACTTCTGTCCAGTCGACAAATATTCATGAAGCATGCACTGCTGTAGGTGCTGGAGAGACATCAGTGAGCAATACAGACAGAAATAAATCCCTACCGTTGTGGAGTTTACAGTAGGGGTGAGGAAATAACAATAAATATCACAGATAAGGAAATTCCATAGCGCGTTAAAAGGGAACGTGGAAAGAGAAAGACAGCTCGCGCGGGGTAAGGAGGGTAGGAAGTGGTGGGGTCAGATGGGTCGTCATGCTCACTAACATAGACTAGGGGGGCCTCATTCAGGCAGAATCTTGAAGGAAGTAGGGAAAGTGAGTTAAGGTCAGGGGAAGACTTTCGAGGTGGACGGAACACCTAGTGCAAAGGGCTGGAAAGGGAGCACGCCTGGTGCGTTGGCGGAATAGCAGAAGCCAGTGACCCTGGTGGAGAGGGCGAGAGTTAGAACCATTGGAGGGGAGGTCAGAGAGGCGAAGGGCGGTGGCATGGAGAGCGGGTCCCTCATTTTATAGAGCCTCGTGGCCATTGTAAGGCCTTAGGCCCTTTTCTCAAAAAAGCCGGCAGTCGTTGCAGGGTTGTAAGCAGCAGGTCCTGCCCTTTTGCGTTCTTCTTGATACCCACAAAAGAATGTCATGCAGAAAGAACCATGCTCTTGTCTCCCCACAGTATCTGGTGCCTGGTCGGTGCTCAGTAAATATTTGTGGAATGGATGAGTGAAAACAGCAACACGCCCGGGCACAGGTTATTGATCAGTGTGATGATAACGTGCCTCATTGTGGGACTGCTGAGCATTCTCTGCCCAGGACTCTTGGACTAATCCAGCCTCCCGTGCCTCCTGTCACCCCGCCATGCGTGCGCACACTGAGGGCGTGGCAGCTGGTTCCTGTGAGTCAGCGCACAGTAACTTAAGAAGGCTAGTCTTACCAGCCTTTCACAAGGCCTTAACCATAATGGCTGCTGCCCTTTATTCCCCCATTGTTAGGTTTACTGAGGGATAATTTACATAGAGTAAAATGCACAAATGTTTTCTCCCACCATTTTAACATGTGAAAGTGTGTAATTCACTGTTGTTTTTTTTGGTTTTTGTTTTTTTTTAGTATATTCACAGTGTGTGCAATCATCACACTATCTAATTCTAAAATGTTACAATCCCCTCGAAAAGGAACTCCACAACCACAGTAGTCACTTCCAACTTCTGTCTCAGGCCAACCCCTGGCAACCACTCATCCATTTTCAGTATCTATGGATTTGCCTACTCTGGACATTTATATAAATGGAATTATGTAATTTGGGACCTTTTGGGCATCGCTTCTTTCCTTTAACAGAGCGTCTTCAAGATGCATCCATGCTGTAACATGTATCAACACTTCACCCCTTTTTGTGGCCTAATAATGCTCCACTGTATGGCTGTATCACCTTTTATTTATGCATTTATCAGTTGATGGACATTTGGGTTTTTTCTACTTTGGGGCTAATTTAAATAATGCTGCTATGAACAGTCTTTTACAAGTTTTTGTGTGAATATGTGTTCTCATAAGTCTCAGGCATATGCCTAGGAGCAGTAATGCTCCTAGGTATGTGTTTATATTTTTATGTTTAACTTTTTTGAGGAAAAACCAAATTATTTTCCACAGCAGCTGCAGCATTTCACATTCCCTCCCCCCCCCACCAGCAAAATATGACGGTTCCAATTTCTCCACAGCCTCATCAACATTTATTCTTTTCCTTTTGTTTTTAGTTATAGCCATCCTAGTGTAAGTGAAGTGGTATCTCATTATAATTTTGATTTACATTTCTCTAATAACTGATGATGCTGAGCATCTTTTCATGTGCTTATTGGCCATTTGTATATTTTCTTAGAGAAGTATCTCCTCAGGTTCATGACCCTTTTTGAATTAGATTCTTTGTATTTTTATTGTTACATTGTAACAGTTTCTTGCACAGTCTAGATGCAAGTCCCTGATAAAATACATGGTTTTTCTCTCCTATTTTTTTCTTCCAAATATTTTCTTTCATTCTGTAGATTGTCTTTTCACTTTGTTGATGATGCACTTTAAAGTACAAAAGTTTTTAATTTTGATGAAGTCCAATTTATTTTTTCTGTAATTGCTTGTGCTTTTGATTGTATCTAAGAAATCATTGGCTAACCCAAGGTCACAAAGATTTATTCATATGGTTTTTCCTATGAGTTTTATAGTTTTAGCTCTTACACTTAGGTCTTTGATTCATTGTGAGCTAATTTTCAGTGATGTGTGATAGGACTCTAAATTCTTTTTTTTTTAATTTTTTAATATTTTATTTTTTATTTTTTGCATGTGGATATCCAGTTGTCTCAACAGAATATGTTGAAAACAGTTCTTTCCTCATTGAATAGTCTTGGCACTCTTGTTGAAAATCGGTTTACCATATATGTCTGGGCTTATGTCTGGACTCTCAGTTCTATTGCATTGATCTATAGGTGTATCCTTTTGACAATACCACTTTGTTTCAATTACTGTAGCTTTGTAGAAAGTTTTGAAATCAGGACATGTAAATCCTCTAACTTTGTTCTCTTTCAAGATTGTTTTGACTACCCTGGGTCCCTGGCCCTTCAATATTCTTTTAGGATCCATTGTAATTTCTCTAAAAAGGCAGTTAGCATTTTGATAGAGAATGCATTAAGTCTAAGATCAATTTGGGGAGTACTACTGTCTTAACAGGAGTAAATCTTTCCATTCATGAACATGGAATGTCTTTGTATATATTTATCTCTCCTTTAATTCTTGCAATATTGTTTTGTAGTTTTCAGCAAACGATTGACCTTTGAACAACATGGGCTTGAGTTGTACAGGTCCGCTTGTATGTGGATTATTTTCAGTAATTACCTGAACTGTTTCTGTTTTCAGCCCACATTTGGGAGTCTATGGATGCGAGGGTCCAACAGTATGCATTGACTTACACCATTTTATGTAAAGGACTTAAACATCTCAGAGTTTGGTATCTACAGGGGTCCTGGAACCAATCCCCTGTGGTTACTTTACTGAGGGTAGTTAAAAAAGCTACATGTGGATTTTCAACTGCACAGAGTTGGTTCTCCTAACCCCTGCATCCTTCAAGGGTCAACTGTATAAGTGTTGCCCTTCCTTGTTTAAATTTATTGCTCAGTATTTTATTATTTCTTGATGCTATTGTAATTGGAATTGTTTTCTAAGTTTCACTTTAATATATTGTGTATAGTTCAAACAATTTTGAAAAATGAATATGCCTCTGCTGCTGATCTTTGATAAATTAATGTAGCTAGATATTTGGGTACAGTTAATCCTTAATTAAAATTTATCTTGGCCATAGGAAGGTTGCGATAATTTAAAGGAAAAAATGCTTTTGGATTTTTCTCCTGTTCCAGAAGAATTGAGTTTTGTAAATTATCTGAACAAGGTCTGTACTCTTTGAGACCAGCCGAGAATACACAGAATGTTGTCACTTGTAAGGTTTGGAGAATATTACATGGTTAAAGTGGATATGAGTGATCACAAGTTGGGGTAAGAAGAGGAGACCAGAAACTCAGATTTGTTTTTCATTCAAAACTGTGTATAAGATCAGCTAAGCCCATACTAGTTCTCTCACCATGAAGTTTCAGATGAGCATTTCAGATGAATTCATAGCTTGAAAAGACTAAGATAGCTTGATGCAGTCACTCTGTGGAATGGCGATTTTAAATTGAGAAACCAAATTTCAAAATATTGTAATGACCCATAGGATCATTTCTAGTGAAGACTAAAAAGGTCTTCAAGAATTTGTTTATTAGTTTGAATTTTGCTTTTAGTTATATCAACAACAAAATGAGTAATAATTTGAGGTTTCCATTTCAGGATGGACTGAATAATAAAATAAACAAATGAAGGTTATAGCCAGCAAGAATTTTTGTTAAAAAAAAAAAAAACCTTCAGTATTTAACCATTTGCCCAGCTATGCAAACTGGAGGGAAGGAATTTGAAGACCATGAAAAGAAATTGGAGGAGAAACGAAAACTTTTGTCTTTTCCTGCCAACAGTTATATTGTTGTGCTTGTTTTGGGTCTATAGAGTTAGACTTTGGGACAGATGACAAAAGGAAGCAATAATGTAATAAAGGGAAAGTTCACTATGATTTACTGCTCAGTTCTTCCTGGTTTTACATTATTTTTTTGCGTATGTCTTTATAGCAACTAGTTAACATTTGGAAGGAACCAAGGTTAGTTTCTTAATATTAAGAAAAAAATCATATGCACATGGTTTAAAAATATCCAAAGAGGACAATAGACCAGTGAAAAACGAATCTTTCTTTTGCTCTTGACCTCCAGTCCTGCTCCCCACACATAGCCCTTCAACTCTTTCTTATTTACATTTTCAGAACATTTTCATGAATGTAAGTATACCTGGCCTCGTTTGACCCAAACACACTATTATGTACCTTGACTATTTTTAACTAAATGATCTATTCTTGCTAGCTTCTTGTCAACACATACATATCTACTTAATTCTTTATAGCCATTGTACAGTATTCCATTGTATGGATGGACTGTCACTTATGTAACCAGTCCCCTGTTGCTAGACATTTGCATTTTCTTTTCTTTTTCTTTTTAATTGTGCTGATCTTTACATATCTTTGATGTAGGAGAAAGAAAGAAAAAACACTGTTTGTCTTTTCATTGGCTACAAAAACTATCCTGTGCCTTCTGTAGTGAAGTATCTTATGTACATTATCATTTTCACAGTTTTATTTAATAGATTTCACATTATTTTCACATTATTTAATAGGTATTTTCTGAAAGTTGATTGTGGATAGAATTGAAAACAATCTGTAGAGTTGAGAATGAGTGTGTACCATAGCAGTGATGTTGATAGTATAATTCTCTAGGTAGAAGCTTGATTATGTCGTATTTTAAAACCTGGTGTTATGGGATGGCTGGATGTCTTTATGGCATAGCTGCTGATCAGAGTGGCTTAAAATATGTAGCCCTCCTATTTGTACGTTCCATTCATCTTCACCCCCAGAGTCCTTCAGTGCTGTGTACTCCTCTGGAAAGTGGTACCTTTCTGAGAAGCACCAGCGAAGATCCGTTTGAATCTGAGCTCCTGTTTTCCTAACCCTCTCTCTGCCAGTACACAGATACACATAGACTGTAGATGGAATCGGCAGCCAGGAGTTTCTGGAAGTAAATATGATGAGCTGGAGCAAGCTGTCCAAAAGACCAAGCATGAACAAAAGGAGTTGCAGACAAGGGTTTCAACAGCCTTCTCATAGGCATTTGCCAGAATGAGAAGCGCTGGTCCAATCCAAGTAAAGGCACTGGGCTGTCAGGATGCCATTCTGTGATTGACTGGCTGCTCCTATGCCTTGCTCCATTTTCGGTTCCCCACTTTTCTCCATCTGTCTAATTGGAGACCCATTCTTTGAAGGCTAGTGAAGCCCCCCTCCTACTGAGATCCTTGGTGTACTCCCTCTGCATTCTGATGAGATCATGATATATACACCCCAATAGTTTTCAACTCGCATGGTGTGATAGGATCAGTGATACGCTGCTCGCGTGCAGTTGGTTGCTATTTCTAGTGATTTTTATTGGTATTTTCATGGATTAGAACAGACTGGGAGCTACTTCCGTCCATCTCTTGCCTAATCTCATCCCGTGCTGTCCACCACTCCACCCTGCAATGTCCCTCACAAACCTGACCCCTCTCAGCCACATGGATCTCTGTATGTCTCACTCCCTTCACGCCCTTCCATCAGTCTCTGAACAGCCTGTGCTTTCTGTCGGGAGCACTGTTCCCTCTCCTTTTCGTGTCCTCATCTTTCAGATCTATAACCAAGTATGGCTACATCAAGGGAAGCTTGACTGACAGGCCTAACAAACTCCTCTAGTTTGTGTCCATACTGCTTTCTTTATTGGCTTTGGCTGAAATTTTAATACGGGATTTATTAATATCTGGCTCTTCCACTAGACTCTAAGCCCTGTGAAGGCAAGGGCCTTGACTTTTTTTTAAAAAACAAATCATCATTTCTCTTTCTTAAACATTTGTTGAATAAATAAATGAATGAATCTACATTATGTGGCATTATTTTGTACATGCCCTCCTTTGTGTTTTCTTAAGTAGGAAAGAAAGGGATCGATTTAAAGCCACCGAGTTGGAATTGGACATTATCTAGTCTCATTTTTACCTATGCCATAGCGTGTCTGCTGAGAGTTTGTTTTGCATGTATGTCTTGCTGGAGAAATACTTGAAAACCACTGCTTTATAGGATTAGTTTGACAGTTATACAGTGCTATAATTGTATTTCCCCCATTATACAGCATTTTAATCTTTTGCTGTCTAGATAGTCAGCTGGCAAATATAAAAATACATATTTATAAATATATATATATATAAAGTATAGGCACAGATACATGCATGTGTGAATATATGCATTTACAGATACAAATATATGTATGTACACATAGGCATGCATATATATTTTCAAAGCTACATGTAAAATACATGTACTTAATCCATGCATGGTGTACTATTTAAGTACATGGCTTAGGCAATCTGAGTTGTGTTTTGGTGATGACGCCAATTAATGGCTGGCAATTACCTTATGCGAGATACACAGTCTCTCTGAGCCTCCATTTCTTTAATGTAAAAGAAAAATAATGACATTAGCCTGAGTGGCTTGTTGTGAGGATGAAATGGGATTCTGCGTTGTAAAGGATTTAGGTAGTGCCTGGCACAATAATAACGTCTGGGTTGTTTTTCAGTGTTTCATAATGTTTCTATGTAATAATTAATGCATAAATGGTCATGCCTTGACCTATTTTTAATTCAGAACTACATATGGGGTTAAATCAGAAACCAAAAATACAGCGAGGAAATTAAGCATTCTTGGCCCAGGAAGCGACTCGCAGTGATTTTCTCTTAGACATCATCACCATCTCAGTAGAATTTCTCTACAACTTGACTTGAGTGAGGCTTACCGTTTCTTTTTAAAGGTGTAAGAAACCTTGCATTTAGTCATGTGCTTCTCCTTTAACAAAAATGTTGACAGAGAAAAGAACAATTGGCTAGAAGTAGGCAGTGTTTAAAGTTGGCTGACTGCCTTGTTTTAAAGTCCAAGGAAGCAGCCAAGCTGTAAACACTAGACGAGCACAGGCTTACAGGATGATTTCACAAAAGAGAGAAATGCAGTTGCAAAATGGGGTAAATGTTTCTAGGGTGGAATATAGGACGAATATTAAGCTCTGGATGATCTTTGTTTCTATTAATTCTCCTGATACAAATAGGACTTTTGGTTCCTAGGGAGGGACAATGGTTCCTTCTGCAGGACCACATGTGTCATTTGCAGGAGGCTCACAAGCCTTGTCATAAGCATACAAAGGGCGGTTTTGCATTTGCCAGTTGAAGTGACCAGTTTATAATGGAGAAATGGGGGGCAATAAAAGGCATTTCCATGATTTAAAATCAAAAGTAACGTTTGGATATTTGATAGCCACAAGTATGCCACAACCCCAGAAACTTAATTTTCATCATATGATAACACCCTCTTCTCCCATCCTTCCCCATCCTCTCACCAACCACAACATGGCAAGAAACAAAACAAAATCACTTTTATACTTTGGGAGGTTGGACGCTCTTCTATGGAGGATGCGTCTATAATAAAAAAATTTGAGACAATTTCAAAATTTATTAATATATTACTCTAGGGTGAAAATGTAACTAGGACAAAAGGGACCCAGAAACTGGAGGGCGAGGTAATACTTTCTGTGTCTTATTTATGAGAAAACAGTTATTTTTCGAGGATTAATTCACATACACATATAACCTCAAACACTTATACATATATGATCCTTCTAAATACATATACTATTAAAATTATTTTAACACATACTGTGAAAATTATGTCATGCCGTATATATGGCAATCAGCTTATTATGTTATAGTTTGCTCCATACAGAATTTATAACCAACTCTCCATACTTTCAGAAAATGAGGATTACATGCATCTGCCATTCCTGAAATTAATTAAAAACTCCAGTTGTACAACAGTTGTTTTCTGTTTGTTTTCACATTATCTAAATAATCAGAATTCTGACCCTTGCCCCAGAGTGAGAGGCGATTTCGGATTCTATGCTAATTGACTCCTGTGGGTCTTATGAAATAGTTTTATTATGGGGATTGCGGCTCTCTGGGGCTTAACCAGGACCACCAAATATAAAACTCTGAGCCACACATATTTGAAAACTGCTACTGTCTCAAGACAAGTTAAGTAAGAGCAATAAAGTTTTAAAAGATGTGGGAATATGAACTTAAATGTCTGAAGAGTAAGGCTCTTCTCCCTTTTTTTCAAAAAAGTCCATTGGCACTGTTCTCTAATGTGTCACAACGTTTGGAGCAAACACAGCAACAGCTCCAGTCAGAAATTAAAGGTAAATTAAGCATTTTTTTAATCACGTAGTATTAAGTAGATGTGGCCTTTAACAACAACAAAAAATGCTACGTCTATCTTTAAGTTAGGTGGTGTTAAGGCTATATCATTACATAGATGTTTTCCTCCTTCATCTTTGAATATTTAGGACATTGTAAAAACGGAAATGTCTTTGTATTTCCTACATGATGAATCTTTTCTACATCCTATTCATATTTCTTTCATCTGTCTTCTTTTGATCAGTGTGACAGAATCAATTAACACATAGTCACTGAAGACCCCCTAGAGACTGTATCCTCCAGGCACCTGACCTTCTAGAAAAGGGAATGGAGGCCTTAGTTTGTTTTAGTAAATTCAGAGTTGGTTCCCTTTTTCTTCTGAAATTCATATATGGGTTATGAGCTAGAGGAATTTCATTGTTTCCATTGACTAATGGAGAAAAGAGAAGTGGCTTACCCTAGGTTTTGGATGTTTAAGGAAAAGCTATGGTAGAAAGCAAATCACTTGAAACCAAATATGCAATTTTCCCTGTATTCTTAAAAATCTTGTTTGAGAACAGTTGCACAGACCAACTATTTAGGCTGTGTGCTGAGAGGCCCTCACAGGTTTTCATGGAAAGAGAAACCACCTGGCCAGTCCTAGCAAAAGGACAACCCTTTCCCAGCACTAAATTTTTTGTCGGTTTGCTTGTTTGCCAAGTAACAGTTATTGACTCTGGTGACTGAAGCGAAGAGGGGGATTTTGGAAGGATGCAGTCCTAGCTCACAGAATCAAAGGACTTGCTGAACAACCAAACTTCCTGGCGGGTGCCACCTGGTCAATTCAGGGACCGTCACTCCAAAGCTTTGCCATTAAGGAGTCTCAGCTCCAGTAAGCGTCTCTTTCTCCGTGGCTTTGTTTCAGCAGTCAGAGGCTCCAGAGCAAGAATCTGATCTAGCTTAGATCATGCATCAATCCTCTCATCGATTCGTATGGCCAAGAGGAAGGTCAAGGGCACGATTATAATAGACACTCAAGTCCATATTTGCATATCTGGCTATTCCCAGAGAAAGAACAACCCCTGTGAGCTGGCACTGCATCCAACTGGTGGCATCTACTAAGTCCTCAGTGTGCTAATGATAATGTAAAAAATTTGTGTGTACACATGCACACACAGATGTGCATGCCCCGTTCTGGATCTCAGAAAACAGAGCATGGTTTTGGCTCAGGGTCATATCCTAAGGCAAAAGAAGGAGCTAATATTTATTGTGTGTTTACAACGTGCTAAGCACAGTGCTAAGCGTGACACATGCATCATTTCATTTGATCCTCACAACAACACTGTGAGATGGGTACTGTTTTCATGGCCATTTTGCCCGGGAGAAAGCTGAAGGGCTAGGGAGGCTGTGTTGCTCCCAATCCCAGGTAGCGAAGTGGTGGAGATATTTGGATCCAGCTTTGATTCCAGAGCCCACAATTTCTCCAACTCAATAAAAAACATCTAATACTTATCACGTTGAAATATAACTACTATTTGTTTACAGTTTTTCTCTTCTCCTAAGATTTGAGCAACTTGAGGACAGACTGTCTTATTTATGCCCTGATTTGATACCTAGCAGAGTACTGATATATGCCAGGTGTTGTAATTAGTTTGGATAAATAAAAGATGAAATGACCCAATCAGGTACAAATTCCAAGCTAATAATTCTCCCAGTAGAATTAGCTAAACCTATTGCTAGGTGACATGTTGACTTCAAGAATCATTTCTTTAGCTCTTACTAACTTTAGGACAGACAATTTGAAAGTGTGTGGATAATCAAAGAACTGTGACACATTGCCTCCTCACATAGGGCTTATAATTATGCATAGTAATACAATTCATAAAAATAAGTGGAGATATTTGATAAGTATTAAATTTGTGATACTGTTAAATACTGTAGGAGCTTAACAGAGCATGTTACACCAGATGCTGAGGCAACTGGGAAAATTGTCATGGGAACATAGAACTCAACCGTGGCATTGAACCTATTGAACAGCTGGAGGGAAATAGTACTATCAACAGTACAGCATCAAGAAATTTTTGTGGCATTAAAGTTTTTTTTTTAATGGTCAAATACACATAACTTAAAATTTACCATTTTAACCATTTTGAAGTGTATCACTCAGTGGCATTATCTACATTCATGCTGTATACTTGTGATAGTTTTGGAAAACGATGATCTGACAAATTCTAACTTACTTGCTGGAAATTCTCTTTCGAGTCATGGATGTAAATTTTGATTCTATTCCACCATATTCCCTGATCCCTGCACCCCTGGCTTATTTATGAAAAATTGCAGCATGATTTCCACAGACCTGGAATTGCGAAGCTGGTGTGCCTAGAAATATGAAGTCAAAAATATAGGGCAAACTGTACCAGATGAGAGAGTAGTGAGAATGCTACTGGATAGGAAGGATGGAGGCCAGCATTCGAACCATAGCTTTGCTATCAACGGGCACGTTCAGTTGACTGTTGGGATCAATGTAGGCCAATTATTTAGACATAGGCCAATTATTGTCAGATGTAGGTGTGACAATTAAGTTCATGAACTTGTTGCTAATCTTTTTTGATATCAGAGGGATTATTCATTATGAATTTGTACCAGCTGGACAAACGGTTAATCAAGTTTACTATTTGGAAGTGCTGAAAGGCTGCGTGAAAAATACGAAAACAACAATGCACCAGCTCATACGGCACTGTCTGTGAGGGAGTTTTTAGACTATAAACAAATAACTATATACTCACCCGATCTGGCCCCCAATGACTTCTTTCTTTACCTGAAGATAAAGAAAATATTGAAAGGAAGAAACACTTTGATAACATTCAGCACATCAAGGGTAATACAATGACAGCTCTGATGGCCATTTCAGAAAAAGAGTTCCAAAATTGCTTTGAAGGGTGAACTAGGTGCTGGCATTGGTGTTTAGCTTCCCAAGGGGAGTCCTTCGAAGGTAACCATAGTGACATTCAGCAATGAGGTATATAGCACTTTTTCTAGGATGAGTTTGCGAACTTAATTATCTGACCTCATACCAACAGTAACTCTTGGGAGTTTAAATGTTGGAGCTGTGCTTCTCTGACAATGGGGAGGCCTTTGGTCCTAGTACTAGATGCAGAGGCCAGAGCAGCAGTCAGCCCAGTTGTGCACAGCGCTGGGGCCAGGGCTGCCTGCCTTTTAGCCACTAGAGCTTCAAAGCCAGAGCTCCAGACACCTTTCCAAATAATGTCCGATTCAGTGTGGCCTCAGTCTAGATCACCTAACCAGTGAGGAGGAAAATTCAGATTGTTCAAACCTTAACTTACTGCAGGGGAGAATTACGGAAAAAATAGTGAAATGCATGCCATATATATTCTAATGTATAGAAATCATTCTAATTATCAGGCTATTATTATTTTGGATAACTGCGTGTATACTTATGCATAATAATATATCATTTCTGCCGGTATCCACAGCAGTCAGTGAGCACTGCAGATGCTGTGTATTTTGATATGCTTTCACTCCTAGTCAGTGACTCCAATGGGAAGAAGCTCTTCGGTGCTTCAAACCATTTAGAAGCTCTCAAAATTAATTACCAAGTACTGAGTTTTAAATGGTGCTGTAGGGCCACAAAAGATCATTTAGGATTCCAAAGGTGCCAAACTTCCATGGAAGCAGGAAATAGCTTATAACTTGATTAACATGTTAAAGCGTACAAACAACAAAAACACACAACAACAAAAATAAATGCACTGTCTTTTCTGAGGTACTAGCCGTTTTTCATGGCTGTTCCTTCTCAGAAGGAAACGTGCCACGGAGGGAGGAAGAAAACGTTTAATACCCTGCGGTAATAACCTGGCTGGTGAACGGCAAAGATGACTCTAATGCCTAATTCATCAGACGCCGTCTTAAACACGAGGGGTATTTAAAAATATCGGACTCTGGAAAGCCCATTAATTTTGTGCCTGCTTAAACCACACATGCTTCAAAGGTATATTTTAAATTATGTTTAGTTTTTAAATCACATAAATATGTTTTTAATGCAAGGATAATTCTGTCTCCTACATGTATCTAATGGTTACTTTCGAGAGAAGAGCTGGGCTCCAGTATCCCAGAATGAAATAAGTTTACAGCTTTAGTAACCTACAAAGCCTGATATCGTTCAGAATATGGCTGGGTGCCTATTTATTCCCAAGTGGTGTCCCATTTATTCATAAAAATGATCATGTGAGTAAATGCAGTAAGGCACATATAGGCACGCCATTGTTAGTAAACATCAAAGCTGAAACCAGCAGGCAGGTGTGCCCCCAGGGGCCTGGATGGCTCTCGCCCAAACCCCAGTGGGCTTCTGAAGACGGGCAGCGTGAGACTCTGCTTCCTATAATCTCACCTCCAGAGTTTCTCCCTTCCCCAGAGATCTTACTTGTAAGTGCACATAAATACCTTCCCCTTGCTCTCCTACTTGTATTCTCTTTTAATGGGAAAATAATAACATGTTTAATTCATAAAGCCACTTTTAAGGTGCTCCACTCGAAAACATATTGTCAAGGAGCATACGTCTGTGGTGATAAATTTATAGGGTGTGCAAGCCGTCCTGAATAGCAACTAAGCATTATATCTCTACGCCTGCTTACATAAAATGGTAGGTATTCTTGTTGCTATTTTGCAGCCACTGCGTGTTATTATCATTTCCCTTCGAAGGCTTTGGGTTTGAATATAATCGAGTCAAGTCGCTATATGTATACACAGTACTGCCTATTACAGCACTCAGTGCAAAATGTAAATTTTAGTAAGGAATAGCCTCTGCCTCTGATGTCAGTGTTTTAATAGTGTTCCAGTGGACAAGCGTCACTTTTGGTATGGTTTGTGCTGGCCTTGTCTATGTACAAAAACTTTCTTCCACATGTGCTCTGACGTAAATACCACGTTGCCAAGAAGTTGTTGCTTGGCTAGTTCATGGTCATCCTGAAGTCTCCACGGCTTTCCTGCACTGATCTCCACATCATTTTAGAAATATGACTAGTTCTATCCTAGAAGCCTTTGGTTAGCCTCTTCACAAAATAAATTGCACTGCCAAAAAGCATATCTTTTCAGAGCAAGACTTCAGCTGCCCATGTAAGCAGGATGTTTGGGTAGACCATTTTTTCACCTGTAAATCTTTTTTTTTCTATGAAGCATGAAAGTGATATTGGGTTTTATTTTTTAGAACTTGTGTCCCTCCATCACTTTGAAAATAATAGGTGATCAATAAATATTTGAATAAGTGGGCAAATAAATCAAATATAATAAATCACATATTTAGCTTTATGAATAATTTTGCCTCGTCTTTTCTGATTTTAAAATACTTTTCATAAATATTTTTTTACTTTATAAATAGTATCTGTAACCTCCAGGAGATTTTTGGAAATATCTTTTTTTATTTTTTATTAAAGTTTATTGGGGTGACAATTGTTAGCAAAGTTATACAGGTGTCAAGTGCACAATTCTGTAATACATCCTCTATATATCACATTGTGCGTTCACCTCCCAGAGTCAGTTCTCCTTCCGTCACCATATATTTGACCCCTTTACCCTCATCTACCACCCCCTCCTCCCTTACCCTCTGGTAACCACTAAACTCTGTGTGTCTATCAGTTTTGTTTCTTCATTTGTTTTTCTTGTTCCTTTGTTTTCAGTTTTATATACCACATATCAGTGAAATCATAGGGTTCTCTACTTTTTCTGTCTGACTTATTTCACTTAGCATTATATTCTCAAGATCCATCCATGTTGGGGAATATCTTAAGTAGATGAATATCACTTTTCTAATAGTAACACAAGTTATTGATCTTAAAATATAAAATTCCTACTTTCTCTAAGAAAACTGAATCAGAGTGAATGAGATTCTTTTTTTCTCACCACGTAAGAACTTGTGAGTATCATAGCCCAATTAGGTAAATGACATGAATAAAAACTAAACATGCTATGGGAATACCAGTGGCACCATCACAGTGGAAGGACACCCCCAATCCAAATTTTAGCTGGAAAGTGGAAAAGTAGTTAATATGTTCTTCCAAATAAATGTTCCGATTTACAAGAGTGAGTTGCTGTGAAATGTTCACAGAAGACTGCCTGGCCTCCCACGCACCAGTGGCAGGACTTCAGTGTGATTTGCCCACTGGCAGCTAAGACTTTGCAGTGGCAATCCGCAGGGCTGCACACACTTTCTGCAACTGCCTCCACGTTTTCTCATTCTTGTTCTTTTTCCTAATTGAAATCTCTTCCTGATGTAAAATTGTTTTTTTTTTCTTTTAATGAGTGAGGGAGCGGTATACCTTTTTTTCATGATAAAGAATGAATGGCTGACATTGAGAAAAGAAAGCTGGTGAGATTTTGCTGCTGAGGGCAGGGGATCTGGGAACAGCTCGTGGAGGAAGGTGTGGATGATGTGCTGATGAGACATCCTGCCTGTGATGCTTACCTGCGGGGGATGGGTGAGCCTCATTTATTCCCGTGGATTCTCACAGTTAACCGCCATCTCCATCATGCTTATCGGCAAAGCAAACACGAGGTCAGATGATGGGCTATTAGCCATGCATCTCATTTTTAAAATGATGTTTTTTGCGCAAAAGATCATACGTTCAAAAGCATCCATAAAATGTATCTATGCTGTTTAAAGAATAGCAAAAACAACACTGGTGCTGAGTTCATGAAGTGAGGAAATGGAGCACTGCCCTAGCTTCTATCACGCCTCCCTGCTGGCATCTCACCTTTACAGCCTCCCTCCCCGAGACAAACATTATCCTCATTTTCTGTTAAATATCCCTTTGCTTTTTCCTGCTTTACCCTCTATGTACATGTCTAAACATAAATCATATTAACTATGTGGTTAAATGTGTTTTTAACTTTTTAAACCAACAAAAAAATAAAAACAATATCCAGTGCTGGTGAAGATGGGAACAAATTAGAATTTATTGCACAGGTGGCCATGTTGAACAGTACTACAGTTACAGTTTATATGCTCTTACATTCTTGCATCTCTGTTATCAAAAAATGCAAAATTGTATTTTTTGCATTTATTCCTTCTACTATATGTTACTGAACATTATAAAATTTATCTACTTTCATACAGAGTTTTATACATAAAACCACATATGTGGTACTATACTTTATGGGTGTAAATCCACTGTTACAAAAGCAATTTGGTAGTAAATACTAAAAACCATGAAAACTTCATACCTTTTGCACTATTAATTCTACTTTTGGGAACTTATCCTAGATATATACTCGTTTTTCTTCCCAAAAAGAGTAAAGTTATATGATAATGATATTCACTGCAACATTACTTATGACTTCTAAAAGTTGAAAATAACGTAAATATTGAATAGGGAAGCAGCTAAATAAACTGTGCTATTTCTTCCCATTGGACTCTTCTGCAGCAATTACACATAACACTATGAATACCACATAAAAACATGATAATACTTATAATTGACGTTAGGTAAAAACATAAAGTAGGAAATACAATTTGCATGTTATATAGAAAAATGCATAAAAAGACACAGTAGGCAAAATAAGCAATCAAATTATATTTTCATTTTGTGGTGGAAAATCAGCTACTTTTGCCTTACTTATAAATTTTCTATAATGTAGAAACTTTATGATTTAAATTGTATGAAAAATAAAATAGATGCGGGGAGTTTCCAAAAAAACTTGGAAAAAAATAATCTTATGTCTGAAAGAATAAATTACATTATATATTTTTATTTTCTGAATGAAATAGGAATAGTGCTTTGCATATAGTTGAGACTCAAATATTTATTTAACTGTATAATCATTAAAATTGTGATAATTTACCTTTAAGTTGGGAGTCTTGAATGTAATTATTGGCTGCATAAAGATTTAACAAACAGTTTCTTTATATTTTAAGAATCTTTTTAGGGAAATGAAAACTCTGTAGAACAGCCTGTATCAGTCATAACCTGTCAAGGTATTCTGCACGCAGAATGGAATGTTGACTGTTAAGGAAAGGAGCGTTAAAATTCTTGTTCAAAAAGTTAACTGGAATAGAAGCTTGCCTAACTGATCATTTATCTAACTCCCTAGGTGAACTAATGTGTTTCATTCCTTCTGTGAAACATACAGACTGACATAATACTCTCTACAATGTACACACACACACACACACACACACACACACACACACACACACGTGCTCCTGGTGGCTGAGTTGTGTGCTTAACAAGAGTTTATTACCTGTTTGTGACTTATATCTGTTGTCATTACAATTTAAATATTGTGCAAACCAATGGAATTATATGAAAGGTATGCATTGTTTCTAGAACTATAATAGGTTAAAATTCTTTGGAAAGACTAGCTAAAAAATAACAACACTCTATTAGGTGTGGTCATAACAACTGCGAAAGAAGGAAAACAAAATTGTGAAATCTAGAAAGACACTACATTAGATTGCTTCCTCAGTGTCAAAGTTCTAGTTCCTTTCTAATATGCCCAAACTGGAACGTGTGAATGATGCATTATGGGTGTGGTTTATGTAAGAACTGATTTTAAATGACAATTGCCAAACAAAGGAACTTAGGCTCACATCACCAATATAAATTTCTATATTTTAAATTGAGACTAAATATTTTGAGTGTACTAGTACCTTTTTTTAATTCTTCCTTTTAACCAACTCTTGATTATGAGGCCAGCTACCAGTCTTGTTTGCATTTCATTTACTTTAATGTTATCAACAGTGCTCTCATTCTAAGTACAGTTGGATAGAGGCAACATACATAGAGGTTGTTGGTTTTTTTTAAGGTTTTATTGGGAAATTGGGAGAGGGGAACAGTGTTGGGGAATCAGGGAAGGGGAGCAGACAAGTTGCTGATCTTTGGTTCTTCAATCTAGTTGTGGAAGACGCCGCTTCACTGGCCCATGTTGGTATTATCATTGCACTCTTCCCAGGTGAGGCAGATCGGTCACTGGCCTCTGGACGGCCGCTCACGGTGGCTCTCAGCAGATCACGAAAGCTCATGCTGGCTGTCAGCCATTCATGGTAGCTTATGGCAGCCCACTGCAGCCCCACTGCAGGCTATGCCATCGCTGGCGATTCACGGCAGCCCAGTTCCAGGTCGAGCTGTTGTTCACCATCTTAGCTGTAGAGGGCGCAGCGTCATTGGCCCTCATGTGGGATCCGAACCGGGGCCCTGCTGCTCAGAGCTGGCATCCCAAGCCAACTTTTAACCAACGCGCCACTCGGCCGGCCCAACATATATAGAGTTTTAAACATGGTTTACCAGTTGTCTTCAATCCTTTCTGAACAAAGTATGCAATAATAAAGTGTTATCATTTAGCTGGAAAATGTTAAATCCAGACATAGGCTATTTTAAGAAATAAATGAAGTTCTACTTTATTATCCCAAGTTTTTTTAAATCTCTATAGAGGTCCTTCATGTAAATTGTACAATGAGAAATATTAGTTAATATTTTCAAAAGGTTAGTAAGAAATGATCGTTTGTTGCTCAGAGGGAAGTTGTGATCCTGTTTTTGAAAACAGACAATGAAATTCAGAAATGTCATAGGCAAGGACCTTTGCAAGTACACCACTAGGAAAGTGAGTCTGAAAATAAGTTTAACTATGAGGCTTGTAATTTTAGACAAATAGTAGAAATAGAATGCATAGTATTATTGCATTTAAAAGAATGATGACTATATGTTATAATTTGTTATATTTTATGCTATCGTCATTTTATAAGAAGCAAAAAGTTGTAGCTTAGAAACATCAAATTATATTAATAAGTTACATTGCAACCAGCCCCAAACAAATACAAATGCTATGATAAAGAATTGTTAATGTGGAGTTTCTTAGGATTTCACAGAGATGGCAAGATGGGAGGCTCCTGGCTTTCTCTTCTCCCACAGATGTCCCAAATATACAGCTACATACAGGGCAGTTTGTGCTGAGAAATATCTAGAAACAGTTGAGTGACTCCTGTGCATCAGATGACTGAGAAAATACCCACATTGAAATGGGTGGGAAAGGCTGAGATACATTCTCGCAATAAACCTCAGCCACGGCATAGCGCCATATAGCCAGGAGGCAACTCCCAGCAAAAGTTTTGGACTGCAAATCTAGTGCCATGACTTCTAAGGCTGCCACCCAAGGGACAGGTCCCTAAACCACCCAGCTCTGATACCCAATGGGGCTGGGCATTCATGAGACCCGTAGGACCATTTTAAACAGAAAAAAAAGCAGTTTTCAAATGGGCGTACAAGCCCCTCCCACAGCCATCCCTCCTGGGTTTAGCACAGACGGAGCTGGCACAAAAGCACACCTCCCCATTTTTCCACTGGAGGAGCTTGACTGCGCACTTTCCCAGCTGCTGTCTGAGGTTCCAGCTTCTAATAGCCCACATGTGGGAGTTGACTGGGGTCCTCCTGAGACCCTAAAAGTGCTGGTGGTCATGTTCCCTGCCATCTCCCCCCAGGTCACTCGAACAGTAGAACCGAGTCTCTAGCTTCTCCCTGGAAGAAGCTTGTCCACACGTCTAGCCACCCCAGCTGTTATGGCTGCAGCCTGAGGGCCTGGGCCCCAAATTCCTTAGCTCTGGGGGCTGATGGGGGCACAGCATTCACAAGTCCCTCAGGACCACACAACACAAAGAATCAGGTCTGTTTGGGCACAAAAGCACTCTTAATGACTATTTCCTCTGACTCAGCACAGAGCGAGTAGGCAAAAATACCCAGCTCCCAGTTTCTCCCTGGTGGGGTAGAGACTGCATATCTAATACCCCGACGTGACTAGCTGCTGCCCAAAAGGCTCTTACTAAGCCTAGAGTAGGAAAATGTTTTTGAGTTATGCTTCTCCCCTCTCAAAAAAAAGTCTCTGTGAATATATATGAGTGTTAGACAAGCTTATCGATAAAGCCATTCTTTTGAATCTCAAATCTTGAGGACACCATTGAGATATCAACTTAGCAGTTTTACAGATGATAGGCTCCCCACCAATAGTTGGTAACAGAACCAGGATTAGAAACCAGCCTCACTAATTCCAGTCCTCAAGTAAGCAATTGACAATGAATATGTGAGTGACGTAACAATATTTAGATGTTAAGTGAGCGCATCTGAACATGTATACAGAAATAAAGAGGGCAGAGTGCCGACACTCTCCGTGACTGTGTGTGTGATCCCCACAACCATGACAGGCGTAAGAGAAACCCGTGTGACGGTGGCAAGGAGAAAGTAACGTCATACGTGAGGTGCGTGGAAACAGAAGATGCTGTCACAATGCTAATAGTCTCTCGGCTTCGTTTTTGTTTGTTTTACCCTGATTGCATTGAATTTGCCTCAAGTACTTTTTTGGAAGCTGGTGAGCCCATCTGTGGGCTGCGGTGTCTGTCTGCATACAGCCTCTTTCTCATCTTCCCATCCCTCCCTATTCGTTTAGAGACCGTAAGTCATCATCACTTCCTAACACTCTTACAAGTATTGTAAAATCCTCTTGCTTCTGTGCTTCATGTACATTATCCGGTCGCTTCCTTAACATCCTCATTTTGGATGCCAGAATAGCACTTCAAACTCAACATGTACAAAATTGGACTCAAGAGTTTTTCCTCCAAGCTTGTGTCTCCTCGAATGTTCTTTATCTTCAGATGTGACTCTACTTACTACCTACGTAGTTGCCCAACCTCTCACCCTTACAGCCCTCCTCAGTACCACATTCTTTTTCATCATTCATATCCAGTCCATCACCAAGAACTTGGTGCATTTTTGAGTCAACTAAAGGAGCTTGTAATACCCAATAGCCTTCTTCAGTAGTATATTCAGAAGTTCATGGTGGTTGATGGAGTATGGCTGATGATGAGCAAAGCATATTCTGGCCATGCCAGGTAATGGACTCCAAGAAGCCCTTATGATTACAATAGGGATTTAGGTGAAAAGATAAAAAAATTTGTGAATTCTTATCCAAATAATGAATGTTGAAAGTATCAGGAAGTACCACTGTGATTTTATCATTGGTATCCTTAGAAACTTTAAAAGAAAAATTCCAAAGTCCATGGCCGACCTTAGACCAAGTAAGTTAAAATTTAAGGGTTTTGGCCTGAATATTGGTAGTTTTTTTAAAGTTGCCAAGTGACTTGAATGTGTACACAGGGTTGAATACCACTGATACATGTTTTTAAAACTTCCTTATATAGTCTGTGTTTTAAAAAACTTTTTGTTTATACCTTCTAGTCCCTCTTGTATTTTTTAAATTGAAAATATCAATACATTTAGCTAGAGCAGGGGTCGACAAACTTCTGAGATGGAAGAAACAATCCTGTCTCTCACAACAATTTAAGAATTATTCGAGAGCCAGAAATATATTTTTACATAACCACCATTATGTGAATAATATCCTTTACAAATTTTATAAATGAAACTAGGATAGTTTTATTTTCGTTTTCAATTGTACTTCAGAGCCACATGTATGTACCCAAAGAGCCGCGTGGGGCTCGCGAGCCGCAGTTTGCCGACCCCTGAGCTAGAGCAAGATGTTTACTCCCTGCCCTGAAAGTGGCAGTGTGGACACCCTTGGACACTTGGGGTTTACAGTTTCCAAAGACTGGATTCAGCTTTAACGGAATAGGAGCTTATAATTCAAAGGTAAAGTGAGTCAAGCTCAAGTCCATGATCTAACATAAAGTACCCTCGGTGCATTTGGTCATTGTTGGTGAACCAATCTCTTGTGACTCGATGTTGGAAGACTAAAACCTTCATACATCAGAAAAGGTAGTTAATAAAGATGTGTCCACTCCACCAATGGATAAATTTTGCAGATGAGGAACCAGCTAATTGCTATCTTCTCTGGTGAAAGGCAAAGATATGTACAAATGATTTTTAAAGAAGAACCCTCATTATAAGAGTAAAAATGAAAGGACATTTGGAAAAATAAACAAAAACTATTCCTCATAAACCCATACCCAGGGTGATGTTTCATATATTTCTTTCTGGTGGTGGTGGTGGTGGTGGTGGTGGTGGTGGTGGTGTGTATGTGTGTGTAAATTATAGATCTACCTCATATCGTATATAGTTTTATTTTCTGCTCTTATTCTTTATATTGCAATATTTTCCCATATAATAATTTCCCATATAATAATTACATCTCTGAAGATGTAATTTTAAATGACAGCATAATATTTCATCTTCATACCAAATTTTTAAAAACATTTTTTTTATTTTTTGAATATTTTGGTGATTTTATATTTATGCAATTATACTTATTACTATGATGAACATGTATACATTAGGAATTATTCCAGATGTGTGATGACTAGCTCCAAAACCATGTACCCTTTGAAAGCTATTAAAATATAATGCCAAATAATTTTCCAGGACCATTTATCAATTTATATTACCACCATCAGTGAACAAAAATATCTATAATTTCACTATCTCTTCATTACATTAAAACGTGGTTTCAATTCTTTCCAACTTAATGGACGATGCTAGTATTATGGTGTGCATTTCTCTGATGACTAAGGCAAATGAACATTTGTTTTTGGTTTATTGACTTTTTGCATTTCTTCCTTTGCATACTTTTCATTCCTCATCTTTGCTTACTTGTCAAATCATTTCAAGGAAATTAAAACAATATTAGAGGAATGTAATTCCATTTTAATTTATACATTTACGGTTATAATTTTATAGCAAACCCAGTAGTCACTGATTGTAATTTCTATCCTGGTGAGGTCCTCTATGGGCCTCTTTGTAGTTCCCTTTGTGTGTATCAGCATTCAATGAGTATGAATTACTACAATTTAATTGAATGCAATTCGAGAGAACTTTTCCTATAAATGGGAACTGCACAGAACTGGTTACTCTTAGTAGTCTAGCAATGCACACAACGAGGCATCGTTGAGAACAAACGCTCTTCTACTATTTGGTAATGTCAGTCATTGTGAAATTGCTCCAGTGAAATGTCACACAATTCATAGAGCACACACGGAGAGGGCTTTTGAAGAGGTACTTTTGGCTTTTTCTGACTTTACAGTAGCTTATATAATATTTCAGACTTTCTAAAGAATGGATCGGGATGATGACAGGTAAGCCATGTAGCAGTAGTTTAAAGCAAGATATATTTAGCTGGATTGCCAGTTGGGGAGGCTGAAGACCCCAAAGAGGTGGAGGGCCTGGAGTTGAGAGAGTGACACAAGACAAAGAGGGATGCTGCCTTTTGTGTTGGAGGAAGCACAAAATCTGGGCCCTGCAGCATTCTACTCTGTGGAATACACACACAGACAGAATTACCAATAATGAGGTGTCGCAGTGTGCCCGTCCTAGAAGTGCAGAGCAATGCAGGTGCTAGCTGGCTTTCTGTGACGGGTGCAGGACTTACAGATACTCGGTGCCTGCTGGCTGAGACGAGAGTTCATGCTGCAAGTGGCATGGGGGGAACATTTTGTAAGGCCCCTCCCCCCCCACCAACATATAATGTGAGATATTTTAGCACAGCTTTCACCTTCCAAAAGTCTGGGGCAAATCGTCCTGCGGACAGCAACCAGAATGGCAATGGCGGACTCTGAACAAACATCAGGCAGATGAAAGATGCAGCAGGATAGTTAGGACCAACCATCAGTCCTGAAAATAGCCGCTGTCATCATAATTCAGAGGATAGTTTTTACCATTTATGCTGAGAGGGATGCATTGCTAGTCACCTGTCTTCTTATCCACATTTGCAACAAAGACAGAGCTAAATTTTATCATGTGTCTCAATGTGGGATTTTTCTTGATATAGGGGATATTTTTTTTAATTATTTGAACTCGAGGGCAAGTGAATGTTTAATAAATGATATTACAAAATAGCTATTTAATTGTTTCACATAATTCTTTTCAGAAAAAAAGCCAAATGCTCTCTGAAGCAAATATATTTGCTAAGTCCTTATGTCTGAGACTGGTTATCTGTTTCAGTCCATTGTATTCTCCTTGTATGAAGTTCTACAAAGAAAATGAGTGAAAAATGAGTAGAGGGGAGGTTATGGTGTAGAATGAAGGCCTGTAGCACTCATGTTTGTTAATTTCAGAAAAGTTTAAAATGGTTTGTAATGACAAGGAAAATCTTAAAAGTGAAATACACATCTAAAAAACAAGAACCTAATTGATATTAATTAATGCCATTACTTTAAAAAAGTCAGTTTGTAATGCTTACATTCTTACTTCCATTAGATATCAAGCCAGACAAAAATATCATTTTGTCTTCAGCATGTACTAAGGGTAAGTCTAATTTTGCATTTTACTTAGCTGATAGTTTTTCTTAAAAAGTGTTTCATTGGCTTGTCAGTCTTTGCTTTTCTGTTAATAGAAAGCCTCCATTTCAGCTACCAATTTCAACTTCTATTAAATTACTAGACAAAGTTTAAAATCCAATCTCTTTTCCCAGAACAAATTATTCAGCATAGTAATAAATGGTAAAAGAGGTAATATGGAGTGGGAGTTTTAAAAATAAAAGGAAGGGATGGTGAAGGTGGGTTTTTAACTGCTAAACTCAGCTAAATTCTGAAAGCACATTCACAATCTCTCAAAACACACCAACACATTAAAAACTAAAATAAAATAAAACAAACAAAAGCTATCCTCCTAGTGGCAATGTTAAAACATTGGGTTAATTATCTTGTGAAAACTCATAGACTTTTTTTGATAGCGTCTGATTTGAGTTCCATTTCTCTCCGATTTCACACATGGTTTGAATTAACATCCCTAGCTCTTGGAAAAAAAATATTACATTTTAAAATTGCACTTAAAACTACATATTTTCCACAAATAGATTGGTAATGACCATCTTGAGGAATATTTTTCTAAAGGTAGTTTTACTATCACTACCTCCCACGATGTGAAATCTACTTGATGGGGCAGACAATTTAAATCCAACCTCAATGGTTAAGGATATAGTCCTGTCTGAGGGGATAAATTCAGATGTACAATTATCTTTCCTACCTTTCTAAGTTATCTGTGTAGATTTAGTGCTTTGAGCAAGAAGCACGTAAGGATGCTCATTTCCAGACCACCAAGCTAGCTCTCCTTTTGCCTTAGTACCAATTGGTCCCCCGTTAACACCTGTCCCGTGTGGCAGCACCTCCTTCTTACTTACATCTCAATCTTAGTTGACTAAATTCTCAATACTGTGTTCAATATCCTTAGTACCCAAATCTCCCTTGGTCCCTCCCTCTCTGCGCCTTTTGGTCTGAGATCATGTGTCCTGGTCTTGGCAAGTGGCACTTAATTTCTGATTGTGCTTTCTGCTCTTGAACTAACCTCTCCTCCTGTTGTTCTCTTTTCTGAACCTGTGTCCCCACATGTCCTTCCTTAGCGAGCTCGTGTTTGGATCCAATCCTGGAAACCTACCTCTACTCTCATTCTGATTTATCCCGCTCATGAAACACATCTCCTTTGTTAGAAAGGAATAGTGGGCTTTCATTCTGTGATTTGAAAAGAACTCATGTTCTGTACATTGGTCGCCTAAGTTGTGATAGAAGTCACCTGAATATAAAGTGGGTAGACGGAACACAATGACTTCCTGTCTCCTTGTAAATTAATACCTGTAGCAAACCAACCATTCAGTCAAGTAGATATTTATTGAAAATATAGTTTCGTCACATATATAGGAATATAGGATTATAGAGGCATTTGGAATCAAACTGTGAGATTGTGTAGCTCAGCTTCCTAGAAAAAACAAATAGCTAATCTTACTGGTATTGGTAGAAATACTCTAGAAAGCTATCTACTTGCGCTCTAAAACATTAACATTCCTAATGTTGTTGTTTTTTAAATTCTGTTTACATAGGGCAAAACTTAAATTAGATGTTAAGATGTCTTTTCCTAAGGGGTCTCAGAACTTTTAGAGTTTGAAAGTGGCCCCAAAGGAAGTTTGAGTAATTTCATTCAGGAGTATGTCAGGGCAAAAAAATCCTTCCATTTTCTTCAAATCTCTGACCTGTCCCTGGTCATAGATTTTTTTTTTCTGCTAAGAATCATAGAATTGCTGATCAATTATCCCAGGCTACGTGATGTCAGAGGGTTTGTTCATTATTGCCTTTCTCAATTGGACCATTTTTCTGAACTCATGTTTTAATACCTAGCATGATCATTCTTTCTTCTGTGTTTTTGTGGCAGATCCTCGTGTATGTAGCCCATCTAGAGTAGTCTAGTAAATAGCTTATTGGATGACACTATTTCCTGCGGTGCATAATTCTCACTGGTGGAGAGCACACAGTTGAGTGCCCTGTACTGGCTCTCATTTGGTTATGAGCGTAAAAGCATAGGGGACAAAAAAGTGAACTGTCTTACCCATAAAGAAAAGTATTTCAGAGAGAAGGCATTATGACATCACCGTCGGCCAGGACATGTTACATGGGGGACATATATCCCTACTCTATGTATCAGCCCTGTGATATCCATCAAGTAATCTCCAGCACCCCAGTTTCCTTTTTTGTAAAATCATGATAATAATAGTATCCACCACATAGTGGTATTGTAAAGAGAAACCCAGTTCATGCATGTGGGATCCGTACCACGGTACCTGCCTTAATACCTAAGCTAATGCTCAAGAAAGCACAAGTGGAGAATCTACCAGTTCAGAAGGTTTGATGAATGCCAGGAAAAGTTTGACTTTCATAATCAGTACAACCTGCTCTGGAAAATGGCCCACATTGTCTTACAGCTGCCCTCAGGTAAAGAAGCAGAACCTGAAGTTGCATATTTCTTGCAGATTTCTGAGATACAAGCTTATATTGCAATCACTTTCTAGTTAAACTTAGAGAAGGCCACATGCATGTGTTATGGTAGCTTATAAAACACAAAAATAAGATTCTGTTATCTTGGAATCTTGTTGTCTAGAAAGCAGTTCCGTTGCCTCAGGATTCAAAAGTCATGAAAAGAAAGTGTATTTTTCCCAGGAGACCCATTGATTCATGGTTCAATCTATTCCCTCAGAGCTATTGTGAGAATTAAAAAGACAGTACAGGGCCGGCCGAGTGGCTCAGTTGGTTAAGAGCTCACTCAAAAGTTTGAGCTCTGAGCAACAGGGTCCCTGGTTTGATTCATGGCCCGAGCTGAGCTGCCGCTGAACTGCCAACTGGTGGCAGGATGGCTCAGCTAAAAAAAAAAGACAGTACATGTAAAGAGCTTAGTATGTTGCTTTGCTTGTACTAAGAGGTAAATATTGGCTATCATAATTTATCTAACTTTATTCTCATTCACAACAAGCTATAAGCGGGCTATATTACTATATTTCAATAAATATTAGAAAGATGATACATGAGCAAATTCATTAACTTGCCCATATCTCATAGCTAGTAAGTAGAGGAGCTGAATTTTGAATCCAGAAATGCCTAATTTAGAAGCCAATATGCTTTCTCATTCTATGTGTATACACCCATACTATGTTGTTTGAACTCCATAGATGGAAAGCCATGGTGGCTATTTGAGCACTAGACTTGTTCCATTGCTCTTCCAGTGTTGTTTCTATGGGGGCAGCTGGAAATTAACCATCCAATCTGATGGTTTGGGGGGTTTTAATTGTCTTCTCTCTGTAGGTGACCCCAAAGCAAATTACAGGTGTAGCTGTATTTTCACTACTCACTGATGCATCTAAATTCCTGTTTATGACTGGGATATTAAAATTCCCTGTTATTCAGCTCCCAAATCTGGGAAGTTCCTTATTTCTTTGTATCGCCTATGCACATATTTACTTGGGTCTGTTTTTAGACTTCCCTGTGGTTTTCATGGGTGCCAGAAAGAGTGTAACTATCATAATCAATATAATCTGCTCTGTAAAACAGCCTACATATGGGTTTCAGTGAGCTCCGCCTGAGCTTGTGTGTGTCTGCAGGAGGGGGCTCTTAATTTGTTCACTCCACCTTTAGGGACCTTATCAGGAGCTTGCATCACATGCAGTCTTTTTTTCTTTCTCTCTCACTTATCACATCCCTTTATTCTCTGTGTACTCTCCTTGGGCAGCTTTGTCCCTATTCACGTGGTAAACTACAATTTTAAAATCCATAAGTCAAAAATGTGTATCTCTAGTGCCATCCAGGTAGGGATGACCAACAGGAGCTTGATGTAGGAGCTCCAGCTTCAGATCTAGATGCTTACTGCACATGCGCACCTGCACATCCCACATTTTGGACTCAGCGGGTCTGAACCTGGACTCATCATCGCCACCCAAAGCCTCTTGCATGTTCAGTCTTTCCCATCTCAAACAATGGCCTGTCCTTGCCCAAGACTTGGAACTTGTGGCTTCCTGTACTTCTTTCTCTCCCATTTCCCATATCTAGTGATCAAGTCATAGAAAGACTTCCTCCAAAACTCCTCTAGATTATGTCTCCTTGTCTTCCTTTGCACAAGCCCTGCCTTAGTTCAGGTTCTTGTCATTTCCTGCCCTTGTTGTTCAGAGAGCTTCCAAAAGGATTTTTCTATCACCACTGCCAGAGCGATCGTCCGAAAGCATGAAACTGATCATGTCATACACCCATCATAAAAATATTCCAATGACTGTAAAATTCAAACCCCTTAGCCTAGCATACTGGGCCTTTTGTGATGCGGCTCCTCCTTCCAAATCTGCAGTCTTCAGCCAGAATGAGCAGCCCCACCTTCTTGCCTCACACCTCCATTATTTTCACAGGCTGTTTTAATCTGCCTCCAATGACCTTCTCCTGTTTCTTCTAAACAGAAAATTTGCCTACTAACACTTCAAAGTTCTACACAAGTGTCTCTACCTCTAGAAGACATCTTTGATTTGGCTTACCCATGTCTAAAAATAATCATAATAATTAGCATTTATTAAGGAGTTAATATGTCCCAGGCCATGTTCTAGGCATTTTATATGTCTGAGCCCACTTAGTCCTCATAATTACCCTGTAAGATGAGTGCATTCATAATCGGAGCTAACGCACGCAGTTTAGTGGAGGTGCCAAGATCTGCTCATTCCGCGTAACATTCTTGCTATACTTCCTTTAATACCTGCAGGTGCTTAGGGAATATTTGTGGAATCAATAAACAAATGTTCTTGCCACTGAGTTACTATTTGTTATGGGAAGGACTGGCATGGCCCATTAACCTTTACAACTCTACTTTCATGCCCCTAACACCAGAATGAATGGCAAGCCAAGTCATTCCATGAAGGCAAGAAATGATGGAAGATTCCAATGAGTATTTATCGAATGAATTAGTTGGAAAATATGAATCTACCCTGAAGTACAGGTCCCAGAGCTGTGGTCAAATGGAAAGACATTTAACAGTACTCAAGGTGTGTCCTGGGACACCAGCTGGATGACCAGCATCCCAACTAATAGAATACATAACTGTCTGTCAAACTTCCACTTGGAAGAGCCACTCCGAAATTTATTAGGTATCCTATCCCCCAACTTATAGAAGCCGGGGTAACTACCTGGTCACAGTCCTTCTCATTCATAATGATGGCCAAGCAAGCTCAAAGAGTAACGCAGATGATTGCAGGGGGAGCAGGGAACTTAACCGTCAGTGCTTGGGAAAGAGCTAGGCAGAGACGACTAGGTATTACGGGTCCTAGTCCCCGCTCTGGGGCCTCCTCAGATAGTGAGCATGGAAAAAGGTGTTGATCTTACTGAGATTCGGCTTCCCAGAGTTATCTAGGCCTCCACTGGCTTCGTCAATTCAGGGACTGCGTAAAGACCCGGTATCCAAATCGTTTGCTTTGTCTTTGGGTCCCTGCTTGGCCGGCTCCTTGAAACCTGACCAATCAGTGTAGCCTGGCCATTAGAGTTTGACTCATCACCTGTTCTGGACAATCCTTTCTGCCTCAAGGTTTTCCTTCCAAACTCTAGGTTTATCAACTGCTCTGATCTGTAAGATCCTTGAAGGCATTCTCCAAACCTCAATATACAGATGTGGTCCTTCCTTGCAAGTTTTGCCATGTTGTCACAAGCTGCAGCCAGGGATCGATCTCTTGCTGTTCTCCCTCTGCCCAGGGTTCTCGCTATGACCACGCCAGCCTCAGCCACACCCCTGTGCGTGCTGCGCTTTCTCCCGCTCGACTCCCCCTCCTTCTTCTCCATCTAGGCACGCTCCTCACATTCCAGGCATCGCTATAACAACCCTCACATCCTTCACGAAGTCATCGCCCACCATACCCTCTGCATTGATCAACTCTGACAGCACTTCCTGCCTATGTCACTCATTTTAATCTTATTAAATGTTTTAAGTGCCTGTAATTCTTCCATGAGATCTTAGGATCCTTGGGGACAGGAGCAGTGACTTATGTCTATGGCATTCTTCACTGCCCAGCACAATGTTATGCTTGTGGTTATAAATGTTTGAATGTACTTTACTTAAGTGGGTCATTTATTATACATAAATATATTATCCAAATTAATTTATTTAATTCACTAAAGACCATTTGATTGTGATCAAGTTATTTGGTGATGAGCTATGCATAATTTTACACATTGTAAAGAGCTACGCATTATGTTACGTATTTTACAGATGGGGAAACTGAGGCTTCAAGGATAAGCCTCAGGTTCCTGGTTATAAAGTTGTTCCTTCATAAATTTGTTCCTGGTTTTAAAGCTGGCACCAGGGAGCAGCTGGAATTTGAACTCTGCTCTTTCTGACACAATGCACTGATATTTTGGTAGAGGGGATAAATGATGCAAAAATATCCACTGGACCTACCAGGACAGGATTTAAAAAAAAATGTGACAAGAATGAAACTGCGACCCCCTCCATCCCCCAAAAAGAAATATTGACTGAAAAAACACCTTTTCCTCAAACTAATGACTGAAAGAAAATGAAAAACTTTGGTAGCTTTAAAGCATATATATACTTTTTAAATATATATTGTGTATATGCATGTATATATATGAATATGTTTATACTCGTATATGTATATATACTATATATAAAATGTAGACACACTAAATGTACGGACATATACACATCTATACGCACCTGGAACAAAGCATAATGTAAAATCATGCATATCATAATTACGAAACTCAGGAATGCACCAAAGATGAAATGTAAATGTCTCTAACATCATCATTGTGTTTCTCAATAGTTTACAAAAACGAGATAATGTAGTTAATTTTAAAGTCCCCCTGATGAGAGGGTGCTGTGTTTGAAGCAAGATGACCTCGTCTTTATTAGTGTGAATTTAGCTTCAAGGCAAACATTTTTCAATCAACCCTCATTTGCATATAATTTATCAAGAGAGAAGTGCAAAATAATTTTGTTTAAAGGTTTCCCTTTGTTTTAAGTGTCATTAGCAGTCCTGACTAATCCAATTCTTCCCATCTCATCAGGCGCTTTTAGAAAACCTCTCTGAACTCATCTGGAGGGTGCATTTATTCCTAAGTGTCCCATATTGCATTACAGCTCAGCGGAGAGGCGCAGCCCGCTACAGATGTTTATGTGAAATGCAGTTAACACTCTGCCAATTTAGTTTTTATAGGGACACAATCAATTTTTATTCATTTAAAAACCAGAATGCTTTCTTTTATAGTGTGCAGTCCCTTCTGATTATATAGCTAAACAAATTATTTCTCTGTTTGTACTAAACGATACTGTTGGGGAAGAGCAATTGTATGTCTGAGTGTACCATATACACATCAGGCAGATAAACAATGGCGCTCTCTTAGGGTATGTCTCTTGCAATGGGTTATTTAATATATATATATATATATATATATATATATATATATATATATATATATATAGTTTTACTTACTGTAAATATGCATAAATGAAATGTAAATCTTGCATTGGGTAGTCTGTGGGCTGCGTCATCTGATCTCATGTTTCCCTAAAATTTTATAGTTTATAGTTTCTGTCCTGATGGACATTATCTCACATCATGTAAGATGCTTAGGTTCTATTTATTGTCAAGACTTTGAAATATTCAGGTGTTTCTATTTTTTTTTTGGCAAAAGATTCCTATAGCGCTGCAAGTTTATGGTACTGCAATTTAAATAATGCTTCCTTAAGTGCCAATATGCTTGACAATATGTAGCAAAAGGTTTAGAGGACTAAAGTTTAAATGATCTGGGTGATATGGGAGAAATATATTTATATATTCAGATACTTAGAAATCCATCCAGTTGAAGTTTGGTGGAAACTCCTGACAAGGAATGGGGAGACAGTACCAAAACCGACTTGATTGAACACTGTCTTTAGACTCTTGGTGTGTTTGAACCCATGCACTACTGAAATGGGTCAAATATTGCTGAGACAAGGCCCTGGGTCAGGAGGTTTCCTTAGGGTCTGACGCTACAGAAAATGACTATAGAACCTCTCCAGAGAATTGAATAGATCCTCTTTACACGATGACACTAAATACATTCTTTTTAATTATGGTTATATATAGTCACACGAGGTCAGACGATTTAAGTTCTCGAACTTTCCACCATGTGCTTACACAGCATATCTCTGAGACTTAAGCAACATGGAAAATATCATAAGCATGGTTAGGAAAAAGTTAGAAGAATCTAAACAGTCTTCTGGTTTAACTCACTAGCTTTTATTTTTCTTTCAGAATTTCTATTTAAGTGACTGGATCCTTCCCATATATGTTTTTATCCCAAAGATAAACCTTTATTTTTAGACTGACTTTTATTAAGCTTATGTTCCAGTAGATAATTTTAATAACTGAAAGGAAGAAAATGAACGAATATTACCAATTATTTATGAATCAGTTTATATATTCAGGAAAGCATCATAACGCCCCTAGGCCGCTACCTGTTAGCTACTAACGAATAAGCCACATACATGTTCTCCGCCCTCACGAAGCTCACACTATTCATTTGGACAGTGCAGGTGAAACTCTGAAATGACAGCAAGAGCAGGTTAGAAGGACAGTATTGCAATACAAATGATGTCCTGGCTGCTGTGACTATGGAGCACGTGGGTGGAATTGTATGGACAGAATGAGTTCACAGAAGAACCACCGTGGGTCAGAAAAAACTAAGACGGCTTCCTGGAGACTTGAACGGTGGGCAGGAATTGGAAAGATGAAAAGCATAAGTCTGGAGAAATTTGCTTACTTGAAAGATGCATTTGCCACATTTTCAGAACTGTGAAGTTTTTCATGTGTCTATAAAAGGGAAGTTGCATGCGTGTGTGTGTGCGTGTGTGTGTACACACTTATATACATATTGTGGAATAAATATGTATATGTGTGTATATATGCACAGGTTTTTTTTTTATTAAATGTTGCTTGCTTTGGTAACATTGCTTTAACAAAACTTGAACTGCCTCTTTATATTTAGGCTTTTAATCGCATACATACACTTTCTAGAAAGTACATTCTTGTGTTTGTTTTATTGTGCCAATTTAGTAGAACCTTGCTGATCACCAAACTGGTGTTTTTTTCCCCCTCTGTCTTATGGCTGCTCAGTTAATTTATCCCAAACTATCAATAACATCTCACATCTATCTGTGTTTAGTGAGAAGCTGAGCAAGTTCACAGTTAAAATGTGGGACATTCACATTAAGGCATTGTAGCTGGATTTCTGAAGGACCTTGTTTCCTTGGCAACCTTCTAAGTAACCTCTAAATTTTCTTTTTGTGAGAAGCCTGTGTTATCCCACTTGTCTTTCTCCAAGACAACCGTATATGAATAGCTTTTCAGGTTGAATTAATGCCATAAGTTATTTAATTGTATAAAACTTTTCCTTCTGCCGAAATCCTCTTATCACCGAGGTAATGTGCAAAGAATGTCCTTTGAGAGACAGGTTTGCAGAAAGCTGAAATGCTTTATTACTCACACATATTTCATTGTTGCGTTTATTAAGGAAACATTGGAGCACCTACAGATGTGACACTGTGTGCTAGGTGCTAACGCATGTCATTTCTCAAGGTTTCAACTTGCAACTAAAATACTATGTGGAAAATTGTTAATATTATAGGGAGTGAGTAATACGCCTGATAATATGTGAATGTACGTTTACCGATAACTCTATCCTTCAGCTGATTAGGATCCCAAACCTTGGAGTTACCCTTGATTCTGCTTTTCCCGTCACACCCCATATCCAATCCATTAGCAAAACCAGTCACGCCTACCTAGAAAACCTACCAAGAACTAACCCATTCTCAACTGCACTGCTACGACCCCAGGACAAGCTACCACCCTTCCCCAGCGGGGCTGTTGAAATAGCCTCTGAACTCTCTGCTGCACCTGCTTCAGTCCATTGTGCAGAGACAGAAGTGCCGGCCTCAAACGCAGGCCCCATAGTGCGATTCCTCTGCGCCGAAGCCCATGGCTTCCCACCTCACTCACAGTGATAGCCACTGGGTGACCTGGCCCTGTGTACCTCTCCAGCATCACCTCCCCTTACTAGCTCTGCTTCCGCCATGCTGACCTTTCTGTTGTTCCCCAGACCCAGCCAACACACTCCCGCTCCGGGGCTTTACATTTGCTACTGCCGTTTTCTAGAATGTCCTTTCCCTCCAGCGTCCCCATGGCTTTTCCCTCTTTAGTTTGTGAAATTTGTTAACATGGCACTTTCTTGGTGAAACTCTCCTTGCCCCTGTCCCCATGTAAATTGCAGCTTTCTACTTTGGAAAGTTGGGGAACTGTTGATTCTATTGTATTGATCACCGTGTAATGATCTAGGTATTTCCCTTGTTTCTTTTATGCCTCTCTTCTGGTTTGACGGTACGCTCCATGAGAGAGAAGTTTGTGTCCGTTTTATTTAAAACTGAGACTAATGGAGTAGTCAGCATTGTATTCCGTGCAATATGAATAGCACACCCACGTGCAGAGACCAGGATGACTGAGGAAACATGAGTAGATCAGACTAGTTGCATGGAGGGATCCTATCTTGACAGGTTGCCAAATTTAGACTTCAGAAAACAGTCGTAGAGGAGCCTCTGAAAGTTGTGATTAGGCGGACGATACACGCAAAATAGAATCTTTGGAAAAACAACATGGCAGAAACGGGCAGAGTGTTTTGGAGAGGGGAGTGAGGGCAATGCCTCCTGCAATCTGTGCCGTAGCTCAGGCTCCTGCTCCCCGAAGTGTTGTTCTGCATTTCCTCAAAAGGAGGGACTTGGGGTTCAATAGGCTATAGTGTGTGTTCTTGGGGAAGCACAATGCAAATTAGCATATTTGAAAGGCCTTGAACAGTTCCTCGGTAAAGATACCTGTTTAATATGTTTAACCCTGTGTTTCCTACACTTTTCTAACCCTGAGACCTTTTCTTGAGGGGGTATTGGGAGTGGCAGAGTGATGCCTCTAACTATCCCATGGAATTACTCATCCACAGAAGAGCAACATTAGGGATTGCTAGTCTGGGCTTGGGGACCCAGACTGGAGTGGTGGAAAGGGTTAGGACATAAAGGAAGGTATTGGGTTCAAGAGACATTTCAAAGGAAGAGTGAATTGACACCATCTGTCTATGGCTCAAGTGAGAGAGATGCTCACTGAGTAATTATCAAGATTGAGGAAGGGAGACGGAGATTTTTCTCCCCTCCCTAACCAGAAACTAAATCAGAGGAACAGAACTGTATCTTACTCTTTTTCTCTTTCCCTTTGCACTTAACGGAGAACTGAGAACGTGATCCACACACAACACATTGGGATAAACAGATTTCTTGTCTAGTATCTGAGTTAATACCAGCGAGAGGACCCTTTAGACCTTACATCCTAAGATGTCCATAACTGTCAAAGCTGGACTAAAAATGACTCTTCTGTCCTAGACATTTTGGGTGTCTACTTTGACTCTGCAAAGGCGTTATCCACTTAATGAAAGCCAAGTTCTCTGGTCCCACATTCGTAGGCTCTGTAGGTCTTGCTTCTGCGTTCTGTTCTCTTCCAGTTTCTGTCTAATTACTTGTCTTCTGGTTGTTCCTTATCTTCTCCCACGACCCCTTTGGGCTTGATCTTCAAGTGACTTAGGTAGCTGTTGACTCTGCACTCACCAAGGACTCAGTTCTTGCTGCCTGAGTGCTCCATGTCTGGCTGCCGCAGGATCCTTCACAGCCCCGTCCCCAGTTGGTTTCAGGGATAACAACCCGTTGGCCAGCATCCCAGATGGGCTGGCTCCAGCCTCCCCTGAGGGAGTGAGTTATTTACCACGGGTTATTTCTAGGCATGACTCAACTGGATGTTCTTAGCCCAAATCAGGGACGATGACGCAGGGCACTATTCCGAACAGAGTTAATTCATGACTTCCGTCTTATTCTTATCTCCTCTCCTTTTCAAGGTTTTAATATAGGTTTTTCAGTATTCATCTACCTAATTTACTTTATTGTCCTACTGGATTTTTGGGATAGTCTCTGTACTCAAGTGCAGTTAACAGGTTGTAAATTTGGACTTCCAGCCCTGCCACTGATTGGTTGTGTGTGACTCTAGGCAGTGTATTAAGCTCTCTGAACATCACTCCGCTGAAGCTGTAGCATGAGGATAAAAATTATCTTAACGATATCTCCCTTATGGGGAGGATCAAGTAAAATAATACATGTAAAGGATTTAGCAGAGTTGTTGGCACCTAAGTTGTTAAAGGATAGTTATTTTTGGACTCTCAGAGAAAATAAAAACCTGTGAATTAAATTTTTTTACTATAGGATTCATAAATTTTAAGAAAAATATATTCCTTTCTTTGAAATCTATATTATGGTTCAGGACATACCAACAAAGCATTGCTGCCTGGGTATTTGGAAGTTATTCCTACTAGCAGTAAAATGTGGTTTTGTCCAAATGATCAACAAAAAACTTAATTTGGAAAGTCTTAATAATCGCTATATTTATAGTTCGCCTCTTTTTACCAATAGAAATAATATATTAATAGTAGCATTGGTACAAATATGAGAATCGTCCTCTCTATGCTAAATATCCCATTCGCAGTCTATACATGCAACAAGTCATTGTGTTGTTTATCTGACACTTATACAATGTTATCTCAATTATATCTCAGAAAAGCTGGAAAAAAATTATCCCAAAAGGACAAATTGGGTGGGAAATCAGAAATGCTAACTAGGATATACTTGCGTCCTTTTCCATGAAGTAGAATAGAATGATAGGTAGGTCTTAACTCATCATCCCTATCTCTCTATTCAGTAAATATTTTTGAGGGCCCAGTATTTATTGAGAGCCCACGAAGAGTCAGGCTTTGTTTGTCCATCTGTATAGCATTTTGAACAGCTCATCATATTAGGTAAGTGATCTTCCACAAAGATCTATTTCATACTGGGATTCATGATGTCTGAGCTGCTTTTTCAGTCACAAGATAATTCGACATTTCTCTTATTACCAGGTGCTTACCAATAGAGAATATTATAGTTCATGCTAAATTATCTAAAATACAAAGATTTTTATTTCAGAGGTGTATTTATCAACATTTCTAACGTGTGCTTAACATATACGTTCTTTTCCAAATCAACTTAAATGTGTACCTGGGCGATTAGCTTTCTTTTATCATTGACTAAAATGAAAATGGTTTCAGTTATATTTAGATGCAGTTTATTGGTGAAAATCTGACAGATCTGCCTGATAAATCTATAAAATATTTTCTAGTTCATCAAGGAAATAAGTGCCCAAGTTCATTTGTTGACTTCAACGGGGGGGGGGGGGGGGGGGGGGCGGCTGACACTTTCAAGAAAACAAAGGAAATGTTTGAAAAATGATGACTTTGACGTTCAGGATAAATTACGGATTCAAATGGATTCGGCAGAATGAAGCCATTTGAAGCGTTGCATTTAAACTATTTTGAACTGATTTCTGCTCCTATAGAAGGTGACCAAATGCTTCCATCAAAGGGGCTAATACCAATAACTCACTTTCAAGCTCAGTTTTCCTGGGCCTCCCTGCAGACAGGCGTTGGGGGCCCTGGGGCATTCAGGTTCAGTGAAGTCTAGTTGAATAATTGTAGAAAATAAACACCCTTAGGAAGTATGGAAAAGGTGAATGGTAGTAAAATGTTATTAAACTCAGGGATTTCAGCTTTCTCCCTTGTTTCTGCTGGCATTTTTCAAAGGAAATGCCACAATGACTCTGAGGCTTTTTAAGTCACATGCTGAACTTGCAATGGTATTAGAAAGGAAAGCCATTGTGAAACAGAGAAAGAAAAGAGCAGTTAGGACACTTTAATGAACACTTGAATGTACCTCAAATGAAAAACAGATGTTCTCTGTGAAATTTAACAGCGTTTCTTATTCAGATGGAGGTAACTAGACGAGCCAGTGGAGCTGAATTGGCTACAGCAGGACCTCGTTCTAGGAAAGTTTGTGTATTTTGTGTTGTTCTGTACATAGCATTTGTCCCAGTTTTTTCTGCATTTAGATGGAAGGGACCATTTAAAAGTTGAAGCCATGAAGATTGATTTTATTTATGTGGTATTTTGCATTACTAATTTTTTCTATACAAAGGAAGTCCTCTGTTCGTTTTAGATGCATGAGATAATTTTAGTTTTGTAACTATTGCATTAATCTTATTCTGGCATTTCATTAGGGTTTTTTTGTTGTTGGTTTTTTTAAAATTTATCATTGCCACACAACAGCATAGGCTAGTATGATGTTTTAGAACAGCAACTGATGTTATATTAAATACGTTTTATTAACACCCTCTCCCCAATAATAAATGTTTATACACACCTCACTGAAATCCTTCCCCTCCAAAAAAAAAAAAAATCCCGCTAAACAAAGCTTTTTCTGGGCAATCCATTTCAGTCTATCAGTTAGTGGTACTTTCTCCTATGAGCCAAAAATTTGCTTTCCTATGTCAACTGATTGATTCAATGGAAAATGGCCACAAGCCAATACAGACTCATCCCCTTGGTGCTTTTCTGAACATATAAATTATATCCCTACTCCAGCTTCTCAAAAGCTTTGAGATACACTGGAGTTCTCTGGTTTTGGTTGTTACATTCTGTTTTGCTTTTCAGCATATCTGTTGAACTGTATCTGGCATTCTATTTAGCCAAATGTGTGCCAGAAACTACAATGGCAGAAAGCAAGACAAAATAAAGACAGGGAAAAAAATAATTCAGGGGTTGAGGTGCGGCTAAAACACTTGACATATTATCATTTTTAAATCGATGACTTCACTAGGCATTATAGAAGGTGTAAAAGAAGACACAGTCTTAGCCCACATCATAGGTGAGAAAAATACATGACTTATTCAGACACCTTCAATGAGGCAACAAGAGCAATTCAGACAATTCTGCCGGTAAGCCGTTGCTCTGAGCAGACGAATCTCTTAAAGATCCCATGTCTCTTTATTTCGATATATTTCAATGCTAGAAATGTATTCTCTCTTGATTTTATTCTTTATCATTTAAAAAGAAAACCTATAAAACAAAACTACAACCAGGCCATGACACAGCAGGGGAGGCCAGAGAATACGCTAAGCAAACAGTGTAGCCCATCTAGGAGCTACTGAAGCCCATAGGGGCTGGCCCCGCGGAAACTCCCATCTGAGCAACGTCAAGGCCAACTTCAATATCCAGCAAGAGATGGGGGGCAAACATTGCAATGTTTCCAAAGGACAAAAAGTATAGCTCCAAAACCACTTTCAAGTTTACATCAGCCACACTGAAGAAGGGACAGGCGAGAGTGCTTCAAAGGGAGGAGACCAGCTTAATAATACTCTGTTAGAAATCACATACATCTCACAAGTTGTAATCATGATTTATACCATTATACTACATTCCGTTTCATGCAAGTTTTAGGTCATGGCTGCAGAGTTCTCAGTATGAGTCTCATTCCTCTTTTGTTTTTTCTTTTCTCATTTAGGAATCTTCAGGGTGAATGTGTAAATTCTGTATTTTAAGTGGGACACACATTTCAGTGGTACCCAAAAAGTCATTTTCTCAAAAACAGCTCTTTATTTTGGGAGAAAATAAAATTAACTCATAATAAAATTAAGAGTTCAACCACTGCGGTATTAAAGGAGGTTAGATTTGGGAATCAATATTTTTAATTTATAAATCAAAATGGTAAATTATTGATCATTATGAAAGTGTTTGGTTTTGAGTAAATCCGATCTGTTTTGCAGACCTGGTTGTTTAAGTAGTAGGAGTGGGGTATAGAAAGGACATGGAAACCAATCAAGATGTCAGCCATATCCCCCCAAAAGCAAGACAAAGAAAGGACTGCTGCTCCCCGAGCACAGCCCTCCTCCCAGAGCAGGTTGCGGAGCCAGGAGGCAGTGGGGACTGTCTCTCTGTTCTTCTCATTGGTGGTTTCCTGCACACCTTCCTCCCCAGCCCCCAACTCTTTCTCTCATCTGAGCTCCAGTGAGATTCTTCCTTGGTCAGATTCTTTGGTAAGACTCTTGGTGAGATTGTTTGGCAAATGGTTGACCCTTTTTGTCCATCTTGTGTCCTGCCATCCACTGCTGGTTCCCATTCTCGTTTCTTATTAATGTCCCCCTGTGTGAATGAGCAGATTGCAATGAAAAGCTCTCTTAGAAGTTACAAAAGCACATTATTAAGAGCTATGTTTTGCATCCTATGATTAAATAAGGCAATTACCTAGAGCAGTTTAAGCCATTTTATAGTATTTGATTAACTTATAAATGCATACTCGTTATTATTCAATGTTATAAAATATCAAGCAGAATAGATGATATCGTATTTCCTTCCTTAGTCTCCCTCCCCTAATACAAACATCCCAGCAAAGAATAAATATGAAGCTGTATTGTATCAAACTCAGCCTCATGTAGCCTCTAAGGCTTTATTCGGGACCTTTTCACCCTTTCTGCCCTCCCGGGACTTTGGACATCCAGCGGGAAGCGGAAGTTATCTCAGAACTGCCCTTTAGGGTTCTTTGCCCTTCGTTTACAGTCTGTTTGTTCCCTGGAATATTGTCCTTCTCTCGGCTTATTCCAGAAAGTATGCTTGTTTACGCTAGAACAGGGGTCGGCAAACTGCAGCTCGCGAGCCACATGCAGCCCTTTGGGTACGTACATGTGGCTCTGAAGTAAAATTGAAAATGAAAATAAAACTATCATAGTTTCATTTATACAACTTTTAAAGGATATTATTCACATAATGGTGGTTTCATTTGTTTTATGGCTGTCAAATAATTTTTAAATTGTTGTGAGGGACAGGATTGGCTTTTCCGTCTCAAAAGTTTGCTGACCCCTGGGCTAGAACACTGAGACATGATTCCACCGACACTGAAGCAACAAGTCCCTTCACCTACACTCACACACATGCACACACACATACATGTGCACACTCATCCACGCACACACATCCACACACACACTCACACACAAATAAATTAAGGATTTAGTAGAGAATTGACTTTTTGAAGAAGATACATTTCTATGGTCCAAGAATATTCAAATCCAGTAAGGAATCAGGTGCCTGTGGATAGTAAGTATCTTAGATGAGCTTCCCCGCTAATCGGTTATACACTGAAGACACTTTGCCCATCGTGTGTGTGCTGTGGGAGGGCTATTGAGTCACATTTCCAAACACATAATAATTAAAAGTAATGGGAACATTTTGTAGCTTTATTGAAAAATAAGGATGACAGTCTTTTCAGATTTGTAACATTCTTGAGCGTTTTATTTGTGCAAATTACATTATACTGTTTCAAATTTTATTGTTTCCTTTCTCCACCTATCCCTCTTTATGAAATTTTTAAAAGTGTGCATTTTCCTAGAAACAATGTAGAAAACTACTCAGGAAGCTCTCTTTTCCTCTTTGGGCTTCTGCAGGGCTTTCTCTAAGAGTTTTGGTGATGGTTTCTACCTGGTGAAGGGCCCGGGAAGGCCTGGGTAACGTGGCAGGCCATAGGAAGCCATCCATCAGGCCAGGGTCAGGACAGACACTGAATGTCACAAAAGACTTTTCACCTTATACAAATTAAAATGAAAATCCTTAGCAGGCAGAAAGTTCAAGGGGAACTAGCATCGATCATTTAGAGCAGAGGGGAAAAAACGTACAGTCAGCAAACATACACTTCTCCAGCTGCGCCGATAAGATAACACTCGCCGGTGCTGCCATCTTGCTGAGGTAAATGTTCCCAGTCAGAATTGCTCTGTCTCTAATAAATTTTTATTTGAATGGACTTCATGCTTTATTAAAATGAGTCCTGAATTTGGGGGAGCTTACGTCTTCATACAAATATACCATATATGATGTATGTTCATGGATGTAAAAACATGAGAGTCTTCTTAGGCAAAGCATTTGAGGACATTTCAAGTGCAATATTAGAATTATAATTTTAGGAACAACAACTATGCCTACTTTATAAATCATCATTACTATCTGAATGACTGAATTTTGAGTTGTGACTCTAAGTATGTTGTAGTAGTGATTATGAATTAGAAAGCCTGGATCTGACTATAATGGTTGTAGGAAATCTGATTGTTTATGTGATTCCCAGGAAGTACATTCCCTCAGCAACATTCTGTTACCGAAAAATCCTTTGGCCTGGAATGGGTGTGGTTCTCAGAAAGCACCTATGGCAGGTGGTGGGTGCCTTTTAGATACTTTCATCAAACTTTTTGTTTTATATTTGAAAATAGCAGGGAGCTTGGCACTTCTCTAAGTAGGAGACACCTGGCTAAAAAGTGGTCCTAACCTGCTGTCCAAGATCTGTGTCTACTCAGTTCCTTTCAGGTTTTATTTATACGTTTTCTGGAATGTGTCCCTTTGAATCAAGAATCTTCTATAGTTTCCTGCTAACTATTTTATGAAAAACAGTGCGGATATATAGGGTAAAAAATGATTTCATTGGACATTTAAAAATAGAGGAGTTGTGTATTTTAATCACATTTAATGAAATCACCAAAGGAAACAGACATTTGTCCCTTTCCTTACCTTATCCGTCTCCTGTCATGGATCAGTAACCCTACATGCAGAGGTACAATCTGCAACGTGAAGAAAATGGGGGTAACGAAACATGAAAGACATGAAATATTATACTTTTGTTGACAATGATTACTATTATTTGGTTATCCTAAAGAAATAAAATCAATTTGATTATGGATTTCTCTTGCAAATTTGAAGACTAAAACCAAATAATTTTCTATTAGAATGGGACAGATCAGAGAATATAAAGATAAAAACATTTCAAGAACAACAATGAGAGCCGCATTCTAACTAGGAACACTGAAATGATGATCAATCCTACTTGTACTGTTGTTGTTGGGGGAAATATTCCGGATGTTTAAGACAATATGCTGTTGTCATTCTTCAGATCCAGTTATTAAGAACATTTTTGTCAACTTAGTTTTGTCCTGTAAGAGCTCTAAACTTTGGATTGATAGCAAAAACACCCCCTACCTTCCCCCACCCCCCTCCACCCTCTTCCCACCACAACAATATGAAAGCATAACACTTCCCTGAATGATAGTATTTGCTAACATCCTACAGTGAAGGGAAAAAGAAGTACTTTACAATTTTAAAAAAGGGATTTAGGTCCTGATTCTGCCATTTGTTCTAATGATCTCGGATGTGTTTCTGCAGGTCTCTGAGTTTAGAGTTTTCATGTAAAATGAGACTAGTCATACATGTCTTAGAGTATTATTTCTAGTAGAGGTAGGTGTCTGTATATAAGTTCCTTTTCCTGAGACTGTGCTGACAACCAGAGCCAAAACCAAACCCCAATTATGAGCAGATTGTGAGTGGGTCTGCCTGGGGCATTGTGCTTTCTTGGCCCGAGGAACAAAGGAAACACATACTCTGCCACCTGGATACCGTTCCCATCACCAAGGACCAGGAATCAATATAGTAGTTTTTGAAGGGACACCCACCCTAGAGAATAAAACCCTTAGTGCCCCCAGAGGGAGAGCAGATTAGAAAAGTTGTCCCAAACAACTTCCGCCTTTCCCGAGAAAAGATCACCAGCTTATGACTGACTTCTCTGTAAAAGAAACAAAAATAAATCTGGAAAGCTTCCTTATCAAAGCAAAGTAACCATTTTTTATTTTCATTTTTGAGTCACTCACAAGAAAGGCTGTTTATTGCATCATACATTTCCAGATACAGAATTCTCATCTTTTCATTAAATAAAACCAAACTTTCAAATTGAAAGTATCTAAAAAGAGGCGTCTGACCAGTGCCCCAAAATGTATCTCCTTTACAAATTGATAGTTGCAGGTAGTCACTGTCCCAACACCACCCAACAACGTACCTGGACTATTGATGCCGGTGCTTTTCAAATCTTAGGATACCCTTTACCCCATGTCATCCCTGTGCCCCCTCACCCTTTGCTCACACGTCGACACATGGACAACACAGCCCATTGTTCAGTTTGCAGGTGCAGTGGCAGCAGCTGCTGAGAGCACATTAGTTCAGTTTCAGGTACCTTTCTGACATCCCATATGTCTTAATTGAAGGTTAGCGAGAAGGGAGGAAGTTTGGAGGAGGCCAAGTGAAGAGCTGGATGAAGCCAATTCACTGTATTTGTGTAACCTACGGTTGACCGCCGCCACCATCAAACAGCCCTTCAAAGAACTGCATCATTTATTTCGTTGACCTTTTAGGACTTTTCCATCCACAGACTGCCCCTCCCCACCACACACACACTTGGGCTTGTACTGATGGATATCAATTTTGAGAAACACTATTATTATGTCGCCATCATTTTAAAAGATGCCTTTTGGCAAGTTGACATAGTAAAAAAAAAAAAAAAAAGCTTAGACTGGCATTCAAAAAACGTGGATTTTTGAGTTAGTTCTGCCAGTAAACAGGTGGGTGGCCTTGAGCAAGTCACCATTCTTGGTCTTCAGGTTCCTCATCATAAATGAAGCAGTGGGACGAGACGTCTCTATATATTAATCTTCACAATTCTGTATTTCTATCATAAATTCCAGTTCAGGAGCCAGTCTTTAAAGCTTCAATGAGATTCATTGCCACAGCACCGACGTTAAAGGAACTGATTGATCACCCTTGGGGAGTGAAGTAGGGACCACTGCTCATCCATCTCCTTGTCCCTCATGAAAACAAGGAGTTTCCCTGTAAACAAGGTGCCTCTTTCCCCAGACTCGGAGAGCCCCATGATACAGGTTTCAAGGGATGGGCCATTTATCCCAGAGATAGACCTAGCCCTCTGAGGCCGACGGGTTAGTTCTATGGTGTTCCAAATGCAAATTTGGACATCGTTACCCATTGAAGTTATGTTTCACTTTTTAAAACTCAACAGTGTGCCTTGTCTACCAACTGCTATTTGCCAGGTTATTTGGTAGGAAAAAAACAAATCCACCTGGACCACCTGGCTCAAATTTTGTGGTGTTTGCACCTTTGCCTCTGGCAAAATGATGCTTTTAAAAATCATATCTGATAGAAGAATGATGCCTTTCCCCATTCATATTAATTCCTAACTGATCACCTGTAACAGATAACTGCTTAGACTACAATTTTACTATTCTAGTCTGGCTAAGTGCTCCTGGAGACTCGAAGCACAAAACTCGGCTCACTCAAAAAGCTTGTTAATGGGTCCCTCATGACTCAGCTATCAATTTTTTAGTATCAGATATACATGCTGTAGCCATTATTACTTTCACTTAGAGGCAGATCTGACCTGACTGTACATCAGCTTATGAGATTTTATTTATTTTCATTTTAGTAGTAGATACAAGGTAGAAATAAAGGGTGTATAGAAAATGTGTATTTTAGTAAAAACTTTCAGGGCAATATTATGAATGTAGCTCCTTTGTCTTTTCAAAGGATTGTTCATTCTGTGCGTGTTTTCTACCTTTAACGTATCCTAGGTTGTTTAAATGTGCCTTGTAAGCAATGATAAAATGACAAGTTATCATTGATCTGTCCTTTCTTCCATCTCAGAGGGATTCATTAAATAATGCATGCACCCATGTGAATTACTTTCTTCACTATAGCATCCCCAGACCATTAGCCAAATATAGCAACATTAGCATCTTTCGACCCTTAGAAACCCTTTTGGCTTTCATTTAATTAAATTATCCCATTATGAAAACTCTTATAATGAGATTAAATTTAATTATTTATTAGACACTTATTTGCACTAGGGAACCTATCAATTATGCATGGTTGAGCTAAACATTTTTCAATCCATCACCTTTCCTTTTCAAGGAAGGTGCAATTTATTAAGTACATTTGGGATACTATATCTAGCCAGCCTTAATGGGAATAAGTATTTAGCCCCCTTAAAAGCTGCAATCATAAGGATTAAAGTTACTATGTCTGAAAAATAGACAAGAGAATTGCTGTCAGATATTTTAGTGTTCTACTTCCAGTTTTTGTAGATCCTCCTAATATGGTTTATAGTCCATCTTAGAGGATTTTTCTATCATTGTTCACTTTACCAAATATATCAAATATAGCTTACATTTTACATATAAGAATAATTATGGGACTAAGAAAGTATGCATTTAAATCAGTTTTTGAACAAGCCTTTATTAAAATGTTGATATTAGTAATATCTTAAATGCTGATTTAAAAAACTTTCATGGAAAATTTCAGAATATTCAAAAATAGAATAGTATAATGCATGACCCAGGTAACCGTGTTCCGGCTTCAACAATTTCCAACTCATAGCCAGTCTTTTTTCAGCTGTCACCTTCCATCCCAACTGAAGCAAGTCTGAGACATGATATCATTTTGACAATCTTTATGCAAAGAAAATTGAGTGTCTCAAAGGCAAAGCATTTTTTAGAATGAAGTGACTTTTTAGTTAATACTATGATAATAAATGTCAATTCATGGCATAGGTTCTCCTCAATATGTAATTAACTATTCTTCTGGTGTGATTTGTGCTGTATGTTAAGTCGAGATGGCAGGACGCATATGATTTAAAAATTATAAAATATATGCCGTTGATAGGATATCAAATAATAGTACAATAGACTATTATAACGACAGCTCCCGAATTGGCCTCCCTGCTTCTTACCCGTGTCGCGGTCAAGTATATTTTCCACACAGCACCTACAGTGATCCTTTTAAAAGGAGTCATTATACTATGATCCTACCCAAAACCCTGCAATGGTTTCTGTTTCACTCTGGGTAAAGTAAGATGTCCCCATCATGACTACAAAGCTCCACCTAATCTGAATCCCTAGCTGGTCATCTGGTCATACACCCTCTCCCTCACCCTCCCCATTGCTTATGTCCCTCCAGCAACTGATAGCTGAAGCATGTTTGGACCTCCAGGCCTTCCCACCTGCTCTCCCCCACCTGCTTTAGCTCCCTGACAAATGTTATCCGAGAGACTTTCCCTGACGACCCCGTATAAAACAAGCCCCTCCCTCTCTACCACCTTCGTGCTTTATCCTCACCCCTACTTCATTTTTCTTCACAACACTCCTCACCATCTGACATAGATACTTGGTTTTGTCTCTCCTACTAAAAGCTGAGTTTCAGAGAGGAGGCACTTTGTCTTTGCATAGCTTTCTTCTGTATCCCCTATGCTGGACAATGCCTGGCATCTGATAGGGCATTCAATGAATATTTGCCAAATAAATGACAGAAAATAACTTACCCAGTTTTCTGAGACAATGTGTATGTTTAAATATTCATAACAGTGTAGTTTTGGGAGTTTTTGGTTTATTTTTTTAGATAGCTGTTTTGTGTGGGGCTAGAGGAGGATGAGATGGAAACGTAAATTAAGACCAGTCTGTGTTACCAGTATTATAAGTCAAATTTAAGGCTTTCAGATCCTATTTTGTAAACCCATGTGCTTATGGGGTCAAGGCAAAAATATGGATACAAGTAGGGGATGGGCTTCAGGGCAAACCGAAGCGCTCATGACCCATCAAAAGAGAGTAGCAGGAGCAGTTTGTGACACTCTGGGCTCAGGGTTGATCTGTCCTCTAATTTTATAAGAGAAGCTGAAAAGGCGGAATTTTATGTGCAATTTCCCAATTGGAAAAACACGTGTGAGCTCAATTGGTCTTATGCAGGCGATGCCATTTTGTAACATCAACACTAAGTGTTGGGGACCAGAATCACATTTGAGGTAGGAAAATGAGGATTCCATTTCTCCTTAGGGAAGTGACCTGGGCATCACTGTGAAAACTGGACTCACCGCTCAAATGCCATAGTAGCAGGCGGGGCAAGAATGACAGAGGAGTGCATGAAGGTGGTATCGCAGGAGATGGAAGTGATAAGGTTTTCTGAGCAACTGGGTGATGTAAAGGGAGGTATCAGGATGGCTTCCAGTTTTCTAACTTAAGCGCTGGTAGAGGCTTAGAGGCTGACTTTGGTTTGGGAGTGATGATGGCGATTGGAAAACGAATGTGACTTCATTTATCTCTAGATATCAAGATAGAGATACTTTTCAGGCAAGCAGAAATAGGGGCCAGGGACTTAGGAGGTAGGGCCAAAGCAGGGTACGCTGGCATTGTCGGCATTGTTAGCATTTAGGGCTGGATAAGTGTCTGTTGTAGAGGGCTGTCTGGTGCACTGCAGGATCTTTACCAGCATAGCACTTCCCAGTTATGACAACCAGAAATGTCCTCAAACATTCATAGGTGTCCCTTAAGTTCCAAAAATTGCCCCTGGCTGAGAACCACTGGACTAACAATGTAAAATTCGTACTCATCATGTTTATCTAATGTTTTTCAAATTTTTATGTGAATATTAATAGTGAGACATTTTATAATACAGAAACTGATTCAGTAGGTCTGGAGTGGCCCTGAGATAACTGCATTTCTAACCAGGTCTCAGGTGCTGCTAAGGCTGCCAGTCCAAGGACCATACTTTTAGTACAAGATTATAGGTGACACCTGAAATGAAAGGTCAGGATCACCCAGGAAGATGGTAGAGAAGAGGTTTTAACCTCACAAAAGTGGGCTTTAAGGGGTTTATGAATTAGGCTTCCCAATGACTACATTTATTTTCTTCCTCTTATTTAAAAAATAATTTATCTTTCTCTTACATCGCAAATATTTTTGTTGCAATAGCTTTGTCCTCCGTTATTCTGGATCAGCCAGAGTCCCAGTAGAAGACAGAGTTCCACTCAGATGATACAACTGAAGTGCATTTAACTGAGGAACTGTTTACACAGATGTAGGTAAGGTTGAGGACACCAGTAAGAAGGTGAGACCCCAAGACACTGGTAACCCTGGGATGTCCAGAGAGTGCCGCACCATGGAGAGGGCTAGCTGGGCCCTGGAGGTGAGCAGCCTCGGGCAGACACACAGCACAAAACAGGAGTCGGGAAGAAACACCCCGACCTCTCTCCTTCAGCCGCCTGACCATTCTCCTGGTGCTGCTCCCGTCGGTTCGAGCTCAGTTGAAGCCTGTTGGCACGGGAGCTTGGGTGATAGAGTCCGAAGAGATCGGCCTCCAGATGCAAGAGAGCGTGGAGAACAGTAGAGAATGGACCTAGAGGGACAAAGGGACAAGCAAAGGGTAACTAGCACGCAAAGAATAAATAACAAGCAAAGACTAAATAACACCTGTTTGAAGTATAAAATGTACATATTGAAGCCACGTGTATTTGTCATTATCCCCACATTGTGATCTCGAGAATAGTTGCCGGAGAGATTAAATGAAAAGAAATTTGGCTTTAACGGGAAACGCCTACACAGTAAGACAGGGCTCGGCTCTCTTTGGTTCTACTTCCGGTGCCGAGCCTGCTCCATGAGTCCCAGCGCTGCTTTGTGGCCACGTCCTGTCTTTGGAAGCATGAAGCCAAGGAATACAAAGAACCAGCTTGTGTGTGGGGGGCCCTGAAAACATACCAGGAGAGGTAGAATGCTTTGATGAGGGCAAGGCTCAATTTTAAAACGTTGGGATGACTCCCAAACTAACATTTGTCTCCAAAAGGTGCTTGCATCACTGTAGTGCAGGGCAGGCTCTGAAGTGGAGCAGCAGCATGTTTTTGAATTTAAGCTTCCCACTTGCTAGGTGTGTGAGTTTAGGCTAGCTGTTTCACTTCCTTTGGTATCAATTTCCTCATCTGTAAAAATGGGAATCTGTAAAATGGAAAGAATAGTAGTACTCATTCCGTTGGGTTATTGAGAGAATTAATTGACATAAAACCAGCAAACACTTAGCATTGCGTGTGGCATATGGGAGGACCTCAATAATTATTAACTTCGTTGTTAATATAACAAAAATCGGTTGCCTTGTGTCCAAAGAAAAGGAGTAAAAATCAGTGAAATGGTCAAAGAAGTGAGGAAAAAAAGTGAAGTGGTCCCTTCATCAAAGATGTCACCTACTAAGAACCACTGATATTTCACTAACTCCCTTCAGAGTACCACTGGATAAAACTTGGTAATTCTCATAAGACCCAATGTCTCTGGTTTTCGTGTGTTATGTGCATACTGATGCCATCAAAAAAGAATTCCTAGTTTATAAGTTTTTGGTGATAAAAAATGTTGACCTTCCACAATTAAATGGAGTGTCTGTAGTGCTCCAGAAAGTGCCAGATTTTGTTGTTTTGGGGAAGAATTTTCCTCCTCATCTCACTTGGGAGTCATGAACTAACCTAGAGCTACAGATTTACATCACTATCTCTTCCAGACATTTAGTTCATAAATGGAAACACACTATAAGGGTTTTCTCTATGCTTCTTAATACCTGAAGTTCTTCTGGACTTCTTAGGAAGTTTACAGGTTTTCTAGCAACGAAGACTTTGAAGCAAGTAGCCATCAAATGCATATTACATTTTCTTGGATTCAGAAAGGGAGGCTGCTCTCAGAATATCTGACCAGATGGAGTTCCAACACAGATTGGCTTACTTTGTGGAACATTTTGACATATATGTTTGAGGTAAATATTTTGATTAAAGAATCTGAGGGAACTCTTATAACACAGGCTGAGGAAACTGTTTTGGCTCGTTAGCCTCTCTGGGAAAGAGGATTGCAGGTGGGTTTTCATGTGAAATGTTGAGTGCTGGAAAGTGTCTACAGGCTGCAGACGAGCGTGCAAAAGCTCTGGCCATTTCTCTGCCGTCACATTAGAAAGACGGCAAAGCTGGTCAAAGATGGCAGCGGACCCTTGGGCACACAGGAGAGATGATGGGACAAGGACCCAGTTCAGGGGGCCTTGGAGAATTCCGGTGTTTCAGGACGGAAGCCTCAGGCAGTGGGCATTGTCACGTGCCACCCAGGCCCCCCTTTAGGAATGAAGGACTTGCTCCCCAGCTTTCGGGATCGCCACTGTCAGTGCTGCTGGAAGGTGCTCCTTAGCTGTCAGCTCTCTTCAGAAATTGCCTTGGCTGAAAAGCAAAGCCTGGCCTGAGGGCACGCCCTTGCCTGGGGCAGCCTGCATCCAAGGACTAGGTGCTAGATGAGTGTAGAGGCCCGGCTTCTAGCACCAACTCAGGGTAACTCTGCAGGGCCTTCCCAAAGGTGGTCTGTCATTCAACCTCTCTCTCTGCCCATCCTTCTTTTCTCCCTGCCCTTCCACGGTGTCGATCCCAATAGCGCTCCCTAGTAAACCTACTGTGTACCCATCATCCTTGATCCTGCTAACTAGGAAACTCAGCTTGTGACAACCTCAACAAACAGAGCGAATGAAGCCAAATGATCCTTTTCTTGCTGTATACCTTTAGGAGCAAGATTTTGAGCACTCGTTATTAGCTAAACAGACATTCAAAATCAACTGAGTAGCCGAAGATGACAGAAACATATGAAGTCACGAGCCACACCACAATCACAGCATTGCCATCAAGCGAATCAACAGCACGGAGATTGACTTTGGAACACAGTTAGGTTGCTTTTTATTTTGCGTATACAATTTGTAGTTTTCATTGTTGATAGTCAGAATGGCTACTTTTAAATTTTGTAACATGAAGATTGTTTTATAGTCTGCATATTTGAAGTAAATTTCCAACGCAGTAAAATAAATGGCATGCCAAATTTTGTGCGTAGGTGTTTATGGGCATTTTATCCTGGGAAATGGTCCATGCCTTTCATTGGATTTCCAAAGGAGTTCATGACTCAAAAAAGGTTAAGACCCAAAATTGGTATAAAGTAAAATGAGAAGCAGAGCTGGGATAATATCCTGAGCATGTGGAGGGCACTCGAATCCTTGCGGAATATCCGAGAGCATTGAGTTATTAATGCAGGAGATTGAGTACTTCATGTCACAGAGAGGCAGGCTGCTGGCCTGGGTACCACTTTGGGCTGGTCATCAACACTACCAAGCAGGCGTTGGAGGCTCCCAAGAAGACAGAATTGACATTTGGAAGGTGATCGCTTTGACTTCTTGCTCATCCTGTGTTCTCTTCTACTTCCGAATCTCCAAACTATTACCTTTGTCGCAGCAGCTTTGCCTTTCAGTCCGCTCATCCTGTAGAATTAAAGTGTGGCTCTTTCACCTACAACGTTGGTTTGGACAATGATGTTTCGACATGTATCACTAAAAGATAAGATCATTTAAAATACATATACCAGGGGTGCCAGAAACATGTGTACACATGACTTGTATTCATCTTTTGTCACTGGTATATATTAAGTATTACAATTTTAATATAGTTTTTTCCTTTCTTAAAATGTGTATACATTTTTTGACACCCTCTGTATCATTGTCATACCACCATTGGTACCTAAAAGCAATGAGTAGTAGTTTCTTTATATTGTCAAATGTCCAGTTAATGCTAATTTATATAATTGCCATTTTCCACAATTTTGCATAAATGTCATACTTTGATTTTTAAAAGTTTGAATCTAAAAAAGTACACAAATTGAAATTAATATTTAAAAAATCTATTTTGACTTCTCTCTCTCCATTTAGTGCTATTAGTTGCTAAAGGAATCAAGTCGTTTGTTCTATAGATGTTGCCACAGTCTAGATTTTGCTAATTGCACCTGTATGCCACATTTTACTTTGTTCCTCTGTCATCTGTGTTTCACGTAAACTGTAGTTGGATCTAAAGGTTTGATCAGGGGAAACCATATTTTAAGAATTGAGGAGTGAATGCAAGTTGAGAAAAGAGAAGTAGCAAAATGTGACTAGTTTTCCAGGAAGTTTGGAAGGAAATAGGTTAAAATTTTGAGCAGTTTTGTCGATGGTTTCTTCTTTTCCTTCTCTTTCTCCCTCCCCTTTTTCCTCTTCTTCTTTTTGTTAAGGGGTATATGGAAAGTTTACACAGGGTTATTGAATAATAAAGGGAAAGAGCTAGATGATAGAAGTTTACGAAACAGGAAAAATGGACATTTATGAAGCAAAGGCTTATACAATATGGAAAGAGTTAGAATTGAGAGAGTAGCTTAGCATGTATTCATTTATTTACCCATTCTAATTGTTTTTCCGGCTGTGTACCAGACATAGTGCTAGGTGATAGGGAAATGCAAATTTTAAAAATCAAAGTAAACAAACAAAACTTATCCTTTGTTCAAAGGCCTTATGTGCTAGAAGAGAGAGACCACCAGGTGAATGAGGGAGGGGATGAAGTGTTAATAACAATTTTGTAGGAAGCGATGTCGGAACAGTGGGTGGCTCAAAGGAGGGAGGGGTTCGGTCTTTAATTCTGACTGGCCCACATCCGTATGTTAAACAGACAGCTACCCCTATGTTCACTGAAGCATTATTTATAATAGCCAAGACAAGGAAACGACCTAAGTGCCTGCTGACAGATGATTGGATAAAGACTATGTGATACACACACACACACACACACACACACACACACACACACACACACACACACACCATGGAATACTTACTACTCAGCCATAAAAAATATGAAATATTGCCACGTGCGACAACATGGATGGATCTTGAGAGTATCATGCTCTGTGAAATAAGTCAGATGGAAAAGGACAAAAACTGCATGATTTCATTTACATGAGGAATACAAAACAAAAAGTAACAAAAACAAAGCCATAGATACAGACAGCGGAGTGGTACTTACAAGAGGGTAAAGAGGGTGGGGGGAAGATGAAGTGGGGAAAGGGGGTCATATAACAGATGGTAAGGGAAGGAAACTAGACTTCAGGGGGAGCACGCAATTGAGTACATAGATGTTGAATTTTAATTTCATGTATCTGAAAATGATGTAATGTTATTAACCAGTGTTACCCAATAATTTTAATAAAAAAGAGCTAGCTACCCAGAAGAAGGTTGGAGAGGAGAGAAGAGAGCGGGGATGAGAGTGGGCATGGCTTGAGGAACCATTGTTCTAAATGTAATCTCACTTAAAAAAAAATAAAAAGAAAGAAAGAATAGAACAGAAAAAAGAGCTGGCCTGGAATGGACAATGCTTCAGAAAAGGGAAGCTAATAATGATAGAATATTAGGTCCTGGAAGAGGCGGGACCTATTTATAGCCATAGCCTTCCTGGAATACCTGCTATGGTACTATATGAGCACCTATGTACTAGTGTCATTTGTGAGAATTGTCCTGGGCCCTAATTTTGTTCAGGTATGTTGGAGTAGACTTAACTAAAGAGATGGAGTTCTGGAGGAGGCCGTGGCTATGTAAAGTAAGGTGAAGGGTATTATCCTCTCATTTTCTAAACTCTGAGCCTGAGCATCGTTTGAGCCTCTCTTCTTTACTTTGCCGTCTATCTGTTGATGTGTTCTGTCAGTATGACCTCTAAGAGCAATGACTTTTAAACTTTTTTTACTGCAACCCATAGTTGGAAATATTTTTTCATCACAACCTGGTGCAAACACACCTGTATGTGTGAATATCTATATACCTAAAAAAATTCATGGAATGTTATTTACCCTTATTAGCGTTGATGGTCTGTAATATTTTATATTCTATTTCAGTTTTCAAAAATGTTAATAACAAGCCTTCAAGTCAGTTCAAGACCCATTAATAGGTTATGACCAGTAGTTTGAAAAACTCTATTCCCATATTCCCCCTTCCTCTTCTTGCTGGGACTTTTAAATAACTCTGTGACATGGACACTTCCAAAATCTCGTAGTCCTATTATGAAATGTTACTGCTTAAGAAATGTTAAAGCAAATTTCTTATTAGGTCACCATGTTTTGTAAACACAAAAAATTCCAGAATAGAACTGAAACGTTAGTCCTTCATAATCTGGACCCCACAGCCATTTTCAGTCTGACTTCACAATGCTTTTTTCTTTCCCAATCACTGAGCTGTAGTCAATGATGTAGTCAACTTGCAATTGGTTCCACAAACAAGCTCAATTTTTAAAATTTTTTTCTAAGGTCACAGAAATCAAGTATGCACTTTAAGAAATGAAGCAATACCAACATATTTAAAGAAAGAGTTAATAACCTTCCCTCAGTCCCCTTTCATCCCATTCTCTTCATCAGTGCCAACAGCCTGGGGTGCATCCTTTCATTACCGTTCTCAATTCTTTTCCAAACATATATATTATTTATAAGTTTTTGCTCTTGTTTTCGAAAATGGTATCATAGTACGCACATTACTTTGCAACTTGTTTTCTCTTTTAAAACGTATATCCATCCCTTCAGGTTTGTAGATCTGGTTCTACCTTATCCTTTATAGAAGCAATATGCAATTATTTAGTGCCTATATTATATCCATTTATTTTTCTATGGTAGATGGTCAAGTACATTCCATTTTTGCCATTACCAAAATGATGCAGTGAAAGTCGTTACATATGAGATATGACAATTAAGTTCACAAACTTGCTACCGTGCGCTTACATGGGCAACACTGTACAAACAGCTCGGTAAGGTTTCATAATCTTGGTGTATCAGTGTCTCACAGCTGTGTTCGTGTCAACGTGTGGCGGTGTCTTACTGAGTGACGTTCGTTATTATTGCGTGCTTTTGTGTGACTTCTCGAGAATGTCTAAGCTTGAATTACAGCAACAAACAAACATTAAATTTCTTGTTAAATGTGGCAAGAGTGGAAGTGAAATCAGGGACATGTTAGTCCAAGTTTATGGGGATAATGCCATGAAGAAAATGGCAGTGTACCAATGGACTAAATGTTTTTCTGAGGGGAGAGAACGCGTCACTGATGAAGAGAGGTCAGGGCGGCCAGTAATGAGCAGAACTGATGAAAACATTGCAAAAATTCATTCAATTGTGCATCAAAATCATCAGCTGACTGTGAGAAGCATAGCAGACCAAGGAAACATCGATAGAGAAACACTTAGGAAAATCTTAACTGAAAATCTGGGCATGAGACAGGTGTGTGCAAAAATGGTCCCGAAGTAGCTCACTGATGAATAAATACAAAGGGAGTTTTTAGCCAGTAAACAAATAACTGTATTGGAACACCCTCCCTACTCTCCTGATCTGGCCCCCAATGATGTCTTTTTTTACCCAAAGATAAAGGAGATATTGAAAGGAAGACATTTTGATGACATTCAGGACATCAAGGGTCATACGACCACAGCTCTGATGGCCATTCCAGAAAAAGAGTTCCAAAATTGCTTTGAAGGGTGGACTAGGTGCTGGCATCAGTGAATAGCTTCCCAAGGGGAGTACTTTGAAGGTGACCATAGTGATAGTCAGCAATGAGGCATGTAGCACTTTTTCTAGGATGAGTTTGTGAATTTAATTGTCAGAACTTGTAATAATCCTTTTTTTTTTCTCAATAGTATACATTCCCAAAAGTGGGATTGCTGGTCACAGCATATGCAAACTCTACAAAGTTTGTTTTAATACTACCAATTTACATTTCCAAGATGTTGTGGCATTTTTCACTCCCACCAACAGCATATGTGAATTTCCATTTCTTCATAGCTCTACCAGCACTGCCTGTTACTCCTAGAGCACTTATTTGGGAGTCAGTTTCTTTGGTTTGCCAATAATGATGCATTTTTTTTCATATGTTTATTGGCCACTCGGAGTCCCTCCTCTGCCATTTGTTCATTTTCTTTGAACAATTTTCAGTTGGATTACTTTTCTTTTTCTAAATAATATGGGGAGTTTTGCTTGTTTAGGATTATTAGCCCAATTTCTGTCAAATGTTTTCCCAGTCTATCATTGACGTCCGTTATACTGTCATTTGCCATACAAAATTCAAAACCTTTATGTACTCACTGATGTTAATCTTTTAAAATCTCACCCACTTGAAATTGTATAAATGATATCCTGCTTTTCATTCTAATCTTTTTTTTTGTTATTTATGCTTGAATTGTTAATTCATCTGGAATCAATTTTTCTATAGAGTCTGCAAGCAAAATTTTACTTTGTTTTTTTTTCCAGCCAATTATGCTTGCACTGTTTATTAAATTCTACTTTCTCTACTGAGCTGAAATGCCACCTTTGTCATAAATTATTATCCATTTATACTTGGATCACTTTTTGGTTTTTCTTTTCTGTTCTACTATTTTCTGTGTATACTTCTATGCCAAAAGCTTACTGTTTTAATTAGAGTAATCTTATAGTAACTTTTATTATCTGGAATATCAGGTCCTGCCTCAATCTTCAGTTCAAAATTTTGAGGGATATTCTCGAACATTTAAAATGTTCATATGAACTCTGAAATAATTTTACCTAGTACATCACCCCCAATCGAGACACTTTGCCTTTTTTTCCCCAATGATCAGATAACTGTTTATTGAAGAAAATTAGCTGAATCTCAGTAGAACAGAGATATTTGTGGCATCTTATCATGTCCTATTCCAAGATTCTTCTCCCCAGCTCCATGGTAACTGTGACCACCAGTGTGGCCTAGACACTTTGTTTTGAATTGCATTACTTTATATGCTAACATTTAAAAAATTTTTTTAATTTTAGAATATTAAGCCTTCCTATCTTTGAACATGGTATATTATTTATATAAATATTTATAATATTTATTCATATGTTTGGGGCCATAACATTTAATGATAGTTTATTATTTTCTTTATAAAGCCCCATATCTTTTATGTTAAATTTGTTCTGTGGTTATGTTGTCATTTTTGTCTCTATTTTGAATGAGATTTTTTTTTAATCAGGGATTACTCACACCTCTCATTTGTAGCTTTTTATTGCTAAAAATCCATGGACTTCTCCATGAATCCGAGAGAGAGCAAGGGTACCAGTGGCAGAGGAAGAGCTTGCCTGTCATAGTGGTCTGGGAAAGTAGATCGCAAATCCAAGAGGTAGTAACCTGCCCATTGCTTCAGGCAGTTCTCAGATGGCGCAAAGCTATCAACTCTGCAGAGGGGACCTACACTTGTTGGCAGAATAACACACAGATCCAGAAGTTGGGGCAAAATCCATTCCTTATTCCAGGCCAACCTGGGTACACAGACTATCTTCCACTGCTTAACAGGGAGCAATGATTGAATAGCCCTCAAGAACATAGATATCATTGACGTCCATTGTTCACTCAGTTGTCTCTACTTGAGAGACCTTACGTCTGGCTTATGTGGATGATGAGGGAAAACAAAAACCATAGCAAACCAATAAATACTCTTAATTCATGTAAGAGGGGCTCAGTAAACTGAGGGGAGACCAGCAAATTGGAATCTCTGACAGGTGGATTCCAATGAAGTAGAACTTTCATAGAAAAGCAAAAAGAATATCAGAGTTACATTTGGAGCATAGAAAAAACTTTCTGGAAGTAAAAGCCATTATTATCACTTAAAGAAAGTAGGTAAACTGAAAAGAAAACGGCCACTTCTACGTATCTGATCAGTGGTTTGACAGATTAAGTGGGAGATGAATCTCATGACCTAGGACAAAAATAGATAGAAATTATAAGGTAAATTTTTGAAAATTTTGCCATACCTCAGAGATCTAATAAAGCAAAGGTGCTCCTATGACATAATATTCAAATATGTAAGGAAAAAATTCTAGAATATAAGATGTTTATTAAACCCAATGACAATGGAAGACTTTAATAAACGTTCTTCAGAATTTGACAAGTCTAGTAAATAAAAATAATTAGCAAATAACTAGATCCTGTGAAGTATACAGTCTAGAAGCATGAATTAGTAGAACATATACATTTATATAAACATTTTTACATTTTTAATTTTTATGAAATTCTTACAAAATATTATCATATATTTGGCCACACAAGAAAACTTTAACAGAATAAACTAGGATTTTCAATATTTGATCTGTGTAATATCTGATCCTTATCTAATAAAGCTAGACATAAATAATTAAAAGAAGACCAAAAAAACTCTTTAGTGTTAGAAATTAAGAAATCAATTTTTAAATATCCAGTAACACAAAGAGGAAATAAAATTGAAAGTAAAAATTATTCAGAAAGTAGTAGTAGTAGTAATAGTTACAACAATTATTGGGTGCTCACTCAACGCAAACACAGTTAAGCCCTTTTACTTGGAGGATTTCAACCTTTAGAATAATCTTAGGAGTTATGTATATCATTATTCCCATTGATCCCCACAGATGAATACACTGAGGCTTGAAAAGGTTAAATAACCTGCCCAGGGGAATGCAAGAAGGGATAAGAGTTACAATCCAAAGAACCTAGATTCTTAACCACCATACTGGTATAAGAACACTTTATAGCAAAACCTGTATAAGACCACAGTTTAGTGGTTACCAGAGGGTCAGGGGGAGGGGGACGGTAGATGAGGGTAAAAGGGGGTGAAATATATGGTGATGGAAGGAGAACTGACTCTGGGTGGTGAGCACACAATGTGATACATAGATGATGTGTTATAGAATTGTACACTTGAAACCTATATAATTTTATTAACCAATGTCGCCCCAATACATTTAATTAAAAAAATACTGTCTGATGGAGAAAAAAAAAAGAAAGAAAGAAAAACCTGTGTAATATGCATATGCTGGTATGTTTTGGAGGGAAATTTATAGCTTTAAGTGATTTTATTCTAAAAAAAGTATGAAATAAATTATTTAGTTGCAGTAATGAGAAACTGACAAAATAAACAAAAGATACTGGGAGGAAAGTAATTAGTGAAGACTATAGTTAAAGAAATCAAAAGAATGCATTGAAATGTGCTCTTTGAAAAGACAAATAAGATGCAAAAACTTTTTTTCTATGCCTGATTGTTTGCAAATGGATTTAAAACAAAGACACGCCACATTAATGCTGAGGAGATAAAACCGCATACATGAAAGAGATAGACTTAAGAAAACGTTTTTCTTTTGGTAAATCTCTAGCAATACATTTGAAAATTTAGAAGAAATGAATGACTTTTCTAGTAAAATATGAACTAAAAATATTGACTCAAGAAGAAATTAAAACCCTGAAAAGACCAAAAACCATAAAGCAGGTTGGAAAGATAAATAAAGTTCTGTATTTTAAAGGCATCAGTACTTCCAAGGACAACCAAGATGGTCTAAGCCCATTCTGACTTATCTCTCCCACTGATTACAATGGAAATTCTGGACGAAATACAAAGAGCAGCCATTTATTGTAGAACTCTGAAAAGTAAACAAATGCAGCAAGACTGGAAAGGAAGGTCAAAAGTTAAGACGTGCATTATATAGGAGTGAGTCTTATATGTTCTCTCTTTCATGGCTTTAACTTGAGGGTGATCCTCCAGCCATGATCCTGTAGCTGCAGAGATATGGGAAGCAAAAATGGAGAAAAATAACATCTTTCTGGTTAGCCAAAGAGTGTGGAGGCAAAATCTTGAGGAGTTTTTTTTTTTGTCTCCTTGTTCATCCCTCCCTCTCCTGATGGCAGCCCGAGTTGCACAGCTGTGGGAGTAGAAGGTGCAGAACACTCAACTCAGAGAAACCCTGTCTTTCTGTCCAGAGGAACTGGGAAAACAGACCCCTGTTGACTAGAAAATGTGGGGGAAACCCCTGTTTTTTGTTTGTTTGTTTGTTTTCTCACTTTAATCTTTCTGCTTTGCCTCATGGGCAGGCCCCCATCAAGAAGCTGCGGATACAGTTTTGCGAGAAACTTTTTTTCAACCGAAGGATAGATAAAAGAGATCCCTGAGAGTTGTAGTGTGGTGGGACCCCAGAAAGGAAAAAGTTGGGAAAGAGGACTCCCAAATTCTGTGTATGAACTAGCAAACATTGTGGCCTCACACACCTGAGCTCTACATACCTGGAACAGACCAAAAGGAACTTAGCAAAGGCTTTGAGAATGACACTACTATATAAACCACTGCCCAATTCCCAGACTAGCCCCTGAGTGGCTCACACTTGGGTAAGTACCAAAGCAGCACAGCAGAGGCTTTAAAACCTAAACTGACATTGGGACCACCAACAACAAAAAGTAAGATAGAACTTGCAGTGTGAAACTAACCAGGTTCATTTTCTCCTAAAACAAACAAACAAAAAAAATCAACATTCTTCCAGGACCCAGAATTTCACAACACAATAATCAAACTACCAAAGATAGAATGCAAAATTACCTGGCACACAAAGAATAAGGAAACTGTGACCACTTCTCAAGTAAAAAGACAACCCATAAATTCTAACTCTAAGTTGAGATATTAGGATAGTCAAAGATTTTAGAGAAACTATTATATCTATGCTAAATGAGGTAAAGACTGTTGAAATGAACGGATAGATACAAGTTCTCAACAATGTGACAGAAACACTAAAAGAGAACAAATAGAAATTGAAAAACTGAAAAATACAGCATCTGAAATTTAAAAATGTACTGTATTGGCTCAATAGGAAGATAGAGATGACAGAGGAAAGAATACGTGAACTTGATATAGATCAATATAATTCAATCTGAAAGAGGAAGAAAAGAGATTAGAAAAAAAAACAACACAGAGCATAGGGGAGCTATGGCACACTTTCAAAAGGTCTAGCATTTATCCAGCGGAGTCCAAAAGGAGAGGTTAAGAGAAATGTGTGCAGGAAAATAACTGAAGAGAAAAGGCACCCGAGTTGGTGGCCCTGTCTTTAAAGAAAGTATAATTCTTATAATTTGAAAATTATTTCACATCATACAGAAAGATGGTAATCTCTCCTATTTATTTTATGAAGCACAACCTAAATTTTAAAAAGTGCAAGCTGACCAATTTCACTTGTAAATGTAAGATTTCCAAATCTTTAAAGGAATTTGATTAGCAAATCAAATCTAGTAGTGTGTGAAAAGCATGATACACCATTACCTGATTAGGTTTATTCCGTAAGAATGGCTTAACATAAGGAAATTTATCAAATATAAGTCATCACATTAAAAATTTAAAGGAAAAAATAACACTGTGACTGTATCACTAAATGCAAAAACAAAACAAAACAAAATTTGATAAATTCAATAGTATTCAAACTACTGGGTGTGCCAAAAAAAATGTATACAAGTGGACACTTTGGTCAATGTTGCTCAAGCAGTAGTTCGCCGTAATCAAAAGTGTCTGGACACTGTGTCTAACCACTTTGAGCAGCTCTTGTAATTGCAGAAGTTAAAAGTGACTTGTATTCATCTTTTGTTATTGGTATATATTGAGTATTGCAATTTTAATAGTTTTTACCTTTCTTAAAATGTGTATACATTTTTTTGGTGCCATCTATACATTCAGTAATGCTACAAAAAAAATTGAGTATCAAACTAGGGAAAATGTGTATATGAAATATAGTTAACTAAATAGGGTTGGTTAAGAAATGCAGAGAATTGAATATTGACACAGAGATCTTCAAGGTTTCAAATTGAAGTATTGGCATTATAGTGTAAAGGAGTCTCGTGGACACCACAAAAGCCCTACAAGGACTGGACACCAATTGATTAGAATATGTACCAAAGTTGGCTTCAAAAAGATTTTAATGTGAATCTGTCCCTCATACATGGACCATCAGATATTTTTGGAGTCACCCTTTCCAGGTATTAGTATCTTTGAGGAATTTTTCTTACTATTGATTTTTTTTACCTTCAAAAGCCAAGCCCAACAGCTAATTTGGACAACACTACAAAACAAATGGACCTAACAGACATGTACAGAACTTTCTACCCAGCAGCGGCAGATTACACATTCTTCTCAAGCACACACAACATTCTCCAGGATAGGTCACGTTTTAGGTCACAAAACAAGACTTAACAAATTTAACAAGATCAAAATTATTCCAAGCATCTTATCTGACCACAATGGAATGAAACTAGAAATGAGTAACAGTGAGCAAATGGGAAAATTCACAAATATATGGCAACTAAACAACACAATCTAAACAACTGTTGGGTCAAATTGGATATCAAAGGGAATTTAAAAAGTACCTTGAGACAAACAAAACAAAAATACCAAAATTTGTGGGATGCAGCAAAAGCAGCACTAAGAGTAAAGTTTATAACAATACATGCCTACATTAAAAAAGAGGAAAGATCTCCAACAACCTAACTTTATACCACTTCTCTTTGTGGATGACATGACATTATATGTAGAAAACCCTAAAGACTCCACCAAAAAACTGTTAGAACTAATAGGCAAATTGAGTCAAGTTGAAGGATACCAAATCAGTATACAGAAATCAGTCACATTTCTATACACAAACAACAAACTATCCAAAAAGAAAATCAAGAAAACAGTCCATTCACGATAGCAACAAAAAGAATAAACTACTTAGGAATAAACTTAACCGAAGTAAAAGACTTATGCACTGAAAATTATAAAACACTAGTGAGGGAATTTGAAGAAGACACAGATAAATTGAAAGGCATCCCATGTCACAGATTGGTAGAATTAATATTGGGAAAATGCCCACACTACTCAAAGTGACCTACGGATTCAAAGCAACCCCTTTCAAAACCCCAGTGGCGTTTAGAAATAGAACAAGCAATTCTAAAATTCATAGTTCAGTTACAAATTCAAAGTTTCAGTTATTCAGGATAAATAATTTCTGGAGATCTAATGTACAGCAATGTGACTATAGTTAACAGTATTATACGGTATAATTGAAATTTGCCAAGTGGATAGCTCTTAAGGGTTTTCACCACACACACACACACACACACACAAATGGTAATTATGTGAGATGATAGATATCTTAATTAGCTTGATTGTGGCAATTATTTCACAATGCATAGGTATACCAAAACATCAAATCATACACCTTAAATATAAACATATTTATCTGTCAATTATACTTCGATGAAGATGGGCGGGGGGGTAGAGGGTGGAGGGGGTGGCAGACCAAGCTCAGTAAGAGAATGTGAAAGTTCTAGATTGACACTCTTTGATAAGAGCTGCTTAAGTAACACAGTATCTGCTTTGCCAACTCACTTTCTGAAAATCTTGCCAAGTGCTTGTGGTTAAATGCAGGGTGTTTAATACATCTCATTAAAGGGGATTTCCAATGCATGGCAGGTCTCATTTCACCTGCACAATGTGAAGCTGGGTTTTTTTATTGTTGTCGTTAATAATTCATAGAGGAGGGAACACATATCCTGACATTTTGGCTCTAAGGCAGAGAGATTTAACAATATAATTAAATAGCATTTGCTATATTTTTAAATATTTATAATACGTTCAAATACTAAAGAAAAAGATAAACAAGTACACCCAGCGTACTGAATGGCACATCCTGTTAGAAGAAAAAGAATGAAAAGATCGTGAGAGTTTCCTGGCAGACATATTTTTTGGGGTTTTTTTTCCCCCCCCTAAAAAAAGGGAAGGGGGAGGCGGGAAAAAAAATTTTTTTCTGTTCTCCATTTTCTTTTTCTTTTTGGTTTTTGTTTGTTAGTTGGTGGTTGTTTCTGTTGCTTGATTGTCTTGACGATGTCCTGAGATGAAGCAGATTGGCAGGCACCCTGGTGTGGAGGGGTGTGAGGGGCGCAGGGGCGGAGAGTGTGACACCTTTTAGTCTACAGAGGGTCTTGTGTGTGTAGGACCTGGCTGCCTTCCCAAAGACACGGGACTAGCTGGACGTCGTGAAATTGCCAGCATAATGTTTGATAACCAAGACCAGTCTGCATGAGACTTGACTTACATAATTCAGTTCATGTCCAAGCTGATCTTAACTATCATCCTCGTGCTCATTAAAATATACTTCCTCTTCTCTGAGCTACTCTGCCAAGAAAGACCTGCTGACTTCCTCTTCCCAAACCTGTGTGATAGAAATTCAGCCTCATAGATTGTCACAGCAGCGCTGCGTTTTTGGTTGTTCAGTGCGGCATGAATTAGAAGATTGGATAGTCTTGTCGTTCTCTCTAGTTCCTAGTCCTGAGTAGCTGAGATTGAAGCTAAGTGGAGATGATCAGTAGACCCACAGTTCCAGAAAGGTTCTTGGACCATCTTTCTGTCTGTGTGTTTAACTGTAACATTAGCCATCATAATAATTCTTAACAGACAACCTAATAACTATGGACACCTTCCCTCTCTAACCCACACCCCTCTCTGTTTCCATTTCCTATCATCATATAACCAAGTTTCTTTACAAGAGTTTTGTACCTTTGCTAACTTCTTTCCTGACTCACCATCATTCCAGTCAAATGTTTCTCACTGCGGTTACCAGCGGTCTTTCTATTGCAAATCCCATGGACACCTTTCAATCCTTAACTTACTTGCCCCCTTTGCTGTATGTTTTTGGGGAATCATGATAAAGTAGAACTGTTCAGTGTTTGAAATATGGCAGGACGAGGTTGCAGGTGTCTTCATTCCAGAGGGACCTTGAATAAGATACTTGACCATGTGGGGTAATTCTGTTTTCTTGTCTAGAAGAGTACACTATAATGATAACTAACTTTTGGGATTATAGACAGAGTATCCAGATTTAGGACAGTCCCTGGCAAATACCAGCTGTGCAATACCCCTTCTTCCCCTCTTGAAGCCTCATCATGTGTTGTCAGCTCATCCACTTTTCTAATGGCTCCTTGTCTGTGTTTTGTTGCCGCAGGCTTCTGTGTCCAGCCCCTGTTCTTCTCATTACATGCTCGCCCTAAATGTTTTCTACTGCGCTCATGCTGTAATCACCACGTGGTCTCTGAGAATTCTCAGAAGTTATTTCCAGCTCACACCTTACCCCCAAGATTTAGACACCTGAAAATCTCCACCCGAGCATCCCATGGCACTTCAAGCTTAAAGCATCCAAACAGAACATATCACCTGTTCCTCTTTATTCTTGATGTCTTTGGATGCTATCACTCTCTAAACTGTGACCCACAGATAGATATTTGTGAGTCACTGGCATCACTTTCCCTCAGCCCTGCCATCATGTACATCATTCGGTACCAACCATTCACCTTCCCAGTAGTTTGCAGGTCTCTACCCTTTCTCTCACAGGCCCTTATCTCTTTTTTTCTCTAGGCTAAGTCTTTATCTCTCAACTGGACCACAGCTATGGCCTCTTATGTTTCTGCCTCTTATTTCTCTCTCTTAATTCTATCCTTCATGCAGCCCACCAGGATGATCTATTAAAATAGATGGAAATGTCATCCCTTTTCCTAAGTGTTGTCAACCGCTCTTTGCTTGTATATTGACAAAGACACTGCATTGTTTCCATCTTCCATCCCCTCACAAATGCTGTGTCATTTGTCATTCCCAGTTTACCTAAATGACTTCCATTCATTCTTCAGTATTCAGTTCCATCATCCCCTGCAGGAAGTCATCACTGGCTGTCTCACTCCCCTTCTTCTCTGCCCTCCCCCCCAGTTCTCCTGGACTTCCCAAGCAGCCTTCAAATGACTCTATCACGTCATATATCTGGTTGCCTATTATTCATGAGCTCTCTGAGGGCAGGAAACATAACTCATCCATCTGTACTCTCAGCACTTGGCACAGTTGGCCCACACGAGGGACCAAGAGATGCTTATTGACATGAATTGAGCTAAACCTCGTCTGCCCAATACGTTTCATGTTAAGAATCATTTCACAAAGCCATTAGTCACTAAGATGATACTTCAAGTATCTGAATGAGAATGAAAATTTTTGTTCGGTTATTTATTGTTTGACTCTTCATATCAGATTGTCATAAAACAGAAGAAGGTTACAGCTCTTCCTTTTAAAAATTCCTTACTCTTGGCTTCCCATCAATTTATATTGGATGAGAAATCAACTTCTTCCTCCATATTCATTCTGAAGGTCTCTAACATTCAAATCATGATAGCAGCCTGTTTTTCCCCTAAATTTGCCTAGGAATTATGTTGTAACCAATGAAGGAAAACAGTCTTTCCTACTGAAACCTGAACCGACAGTAGGAAGCTTAGTGACTTTGGGTCAACCATTCTGTGTGTTAGAATAGAAAACTGAGTTAGCAACTGTAAATTTATAATCCGCATAACCTACAAATGCTGTTTGCTCTAGACCGTATTGATCCATACACTGTTTTAAAAATCATTTTTAGGCTGCGTTGTCTATGGAGCAGCCTGCTTTCTTCCTTCCCCTCTACTTGAATAAACTGATCCTTGCTTGAGTTTTTAAAAAAATACTTTTAATGACAACATTTAGAGATTAGAAACTCTTATGAAAAAAATATGGATTCCTGGCTTCTCTGAAATATTCAGAAGATCCAATAACAGTGAATCCATCTTCCTGCATGACCACAGCCCACTGGGGTTGAGCAGCCAATGACCCACTCGTGGGAGCTTGCCCCACTCCCCCGGACTCTTCAATCATTCATACTCCTTGCTTCTGAAGGCATTACAGCTTGCCAACCATATCGTAGGTGTTGAGCCTGATCTTAGAGACACTGCCGATCCCAAGTACATGGAAGTTTCCAGATTTGTGAGACTCAAAGACTCAGAGAAGGTGGTCAAATTAAAGAAACTAAAGAAGTATGACTGAATAATTTGACCTAATTGAGAGAATTAGCATTACTGAAAACAGAAACATCTTTCTAAGTGGTGTGAGAGCAATAATACAGTTAGGTGTATTTTTTTTTTCCTACTGCAAAACCCAAACAAGCAGGAGTGTATTTTATAGTGACCTAAATGGTGAGATGTCAGGGACAGATTTTCAAAGCATTAAATAGGAATTTATCCACCTGATCTCTATTAGTGTTAATGAGAACTACACCGCTTGGTGCTTTGAATATTCCTCTTAGGTGTTTCTCTATGAATATTTATGCAATCAGAAGTAAAATGCACAGCTAAGTATAACCCAGATAGATATTATTCAATTACAGCAGAATTTCATGATTTTCTAAATTCCAGTGCAACTATATTCACTTAGATGCATTTTTTTTAAGTGGAGGAAAATTAACTGAGGAAAATTTACAGTGCCATATTTTGAAAAGGGTTGGGATAAAAAGTAAAAAATATTGGATTTAAGTATCACTTCTGACACTGTCTCTTTGTCCTCAGCTTATCTGAACCTCAGTTTCCTCATCCGTAGAACAGATATGTCCCCTGATCTTTCTAATGTCAGGGTTGTTGTAAGCCTTCCATGAGATTACGTGGAAAGTGCTTTATAAATAAAGCAAGTGTAAACTCCGGATTTTGCGATTTAGTCAGTAGCTCTTGTAACAGGTAAAAAATTTTTTTTTCCCTGCTCATTTTCTTAACTGTTTTCTTCCCCTGTACTTACATTTCTCCCAGTTCCTGTTTTCCACAATGGCTAGTGTGAGGTCGACCCTTATTCCTTTAGAGTTAGAGGGTGTTTGTTCTGTCATAGGGAGGCCTGGGCCCATCCACTCATCACTCGCCTGCTGCCTCTCTGCTTTTGAACATGTCCCTAGTCACTCATTTAAATTAAATAACAACTCTTAATGTATTTGTACATTAGAAATTAAGTAAGCGCTCACATTCTATCTAGAAAGCCACTAGCTTCATTCCTCAATTACTAAGAGTAAGATAGAAAATTGTTTTGGATCGTGTTTTAGTATTTTAAACCTGTGAGGGTCTGCCTGCACAGTTTAGTACAGGGGCGTAGACTGCATAAAAAAAATCACTGCATCAGTGAACGTGCCATTCTGAGAACTCTTGAACTTTCAGATCAAAGCACTGTCATCGGTGTTCCTTGGATTCAAGAGTAAGTCATGCCTCTCCCTCCAGAGGGCATTGCCATTTCCTAAGGGAAGGATTTAATACTGATTTTGCCCTTTGCTTCTCTAAGACAGGAAAGCACTGTCTAAAGAATAAACCCTGGGCGGGTGGCTCAGTTGGTTAGAATACATGCTCTGAACGACAAGACTCGGATCAATCCCCACATGGGCCGCTTGGAGCTGTGCCCTCCTTAAAAAAAAAGGAAGAATAACCCTAGTGGGGAAAGATTGATGCCGGTGTTGTTATAGCGTCTTTCGTTCATTTAGTCATTCAGCAAACACTTATCAAGCAGATATATGACAGCACTAAGGCCTTGAGAAGGGAAAGCCGCAATATATTTGCTGCTTTCAGGAAGCTTATATTCCAAGAGAGGAGATGGAGAGAGATGGAGGGTCTGCCAGAACAGCCCTCCCAGGGACGGGCCCCAACCTGGCCTCAGCTGGTCAGAGAAAGCAGCCCCAGGGTGGGGCCCACCTAGGAAGCGCCGATGTGAATGGGCAGTGGGATTTGGGGAATGGTAAGTCGGTGCCCCTCTGGATCTTACAATGCTCAGAAAAGAAGAAATCTCTCTGGGAGGTTAAGCTCTTTAAATAAACCTTCCTAAAACTCTTTCAGCAGGGGAACAGACACACCAATTTAAATCCATGCAGGCTGATGATGTCTGCAACATGCGAATGACCCATTACCTTATCAGCTAGAGTATCATCAGAGGTCTAAGCTTTTCTGTTACTGATGTTGGGAAATTGGACGTGCTCTTAAAGATCTGGGGAAGATGATGGATGTAGAAAACACTTTAAATTTTAGTTGCTATCTCTGAGATGCAATGAATTTTAAAAAGTGACATAAGCACAGTAACAAATATTCTAGTAATATTTATTGGGGTGAAGGGGTCATTGTTTTGCTCTTTAAAATTGGAAATAATTTATATATACTGAAAATTAGAAATAATAATTAATAGCTGTGTACATCCACCTAGAGAAAATGAAAATGTAACATTTTTGTCTTGTGTAGTTCAAACACCTTTTTCTTTTTTTTTCTTTTTTTTCAAAAAGTAACACATAAAAGAAGCAGTTGAATCCCATTGTGAGTTTTCTTCATTTTCACTCTCCTTCCTTCCTTCCCAAGAAGTGACAGTTATTCTGAATTTGGTGTTTATTATTCCCACTCCAGTGTTTATATTTTCATTACAAATCTGTATCTATACACAATTCATATTATTGTGTGTTTTGAAACTTAACTAAAAAGTAGTCTATAATCTGTTATCATTCTTAAGCTTGCTTTACTGCCTTAAGTGTGTCTAAAAAATGTATTCAAGTGGACACTTTGGTCAGCATTGCTCAAGCAGTGGTTCGCCATAATCAGAAGTGCCTGGACGCTGATGGTAACCACTCTAAGCAACTCTTGTAATTGCAGAAGTCGAACGTGACTTGTAGTCATCTTTTGTTATTGGTATATATTGAGTATTACAATTTTAATACAGCTTTCCTTTCTTAAAATGCGTATACATTTATTTGGCACCTAATTCGTTTGTTTTACTGCCATAGAATAGAGAATACACCACTATTTTAAAATTGATTCTCTTGGTGATGGAAATTCAAATCGTTTCTTCTTTTTAAAATTAAAAAAAAAAGTTTAGCTATTTGAAACAGTATTGCAGTGGATGTTTTTGTGTACTTTTCTTTGTGCTCCTATGTAGGAATTTCTCTGGAAAATGAATAGAAATGAAATTGCTGGTGTGAGGGTATCTTCACTTTTAACAAAATTGGTATACCTTTTCATACTCCTAATAGCAGTGGATAAGAATTTCTTTTGCTCCAGTTTCACCAACATTTGAAATTTGCAGAATTTATAATTTTCGTTGAGCTGGGAATTTGAAGTGATATGTTGTTTTAATTTGCTTTCCTTAAAGAAGGTAATATTTTAAAAATTTGTTATGAATTAAAAAAAGGTACTCTTAGAAAACAATATAACTGAGAATATCATATTTTAATGTAACTGTCCCATGGAAAAAAAGTTACTTAAGCAAAAGGGCAACCTCCCCCCAAAATTATAGCATTAGAAATTTTTTTATTCAGGTAACATTGGTTAATAACATTATAGAAAGCATTAGAATTTTATAAAAATCACATTTTTCTGTTCTTGTTGGTCTGACATGCCACATCCATTTAGTTGTCATTCTTCCAAAATGTGGACCAATATAAATTTTCTACTGTCATAATACTAAGAATTAAAATTACTCCTTTGCTATAGAATCTTTTCAAGAGCCTAGAAATGTACATACTTTGTATGAGACATCAGCTTCCTCTGTACTATAACTTAAGGTACAGATTGAAGCTGGGAATTGATGAATTTGGAGTATACGCCACCAAATCATAGAATTCTATAACCAAGGTGACCTTGGAGACACACAGTCTGATTTCACGAGTAACCAGAGCAAAATTTTGTCTAGATTTATCTAGTTTGACTCCTCATGCTATGTAGATTCCTTATTGAATCATCAACTCTGCTTTATTCTGTGCAGTTACTTAAGAAATAAGAATATATATCCTTTAGTAGTAAAGGAGAAAAATGCCCTGCTCTTTAAAACATAAACGTTGCTTATCTTTTTCCTGTAAATGCATACCTCTTAAGGAGATAAATTTCAACTTTAAAGAATTTAAAAGAAATCCTTGTAATATACAATAATGTCATGTGCTGAAATACATGTGAATTGAATAGAAAATTAAATTTAGTATGCTTAAAATGTAGATATTTTGCTTCCGATATACCTTTAAACATTGGGACACAGTTGGTATACTTGATCCTTTTCATTTAATTTACGTCTGTGAAAGTAGAGAACCTTGAGATTTTTTTTAGTCATAAATTTGTGTATCTTTTAGCAACTTGTCATGCAAAGTAGTTCAGTATTCTACAGAGTAATTTGCTACCATTGCACAAGAATTACTTCAATTCACTATAATATAATTTTAATTATGAAAATAAAGCTTTTATCTACTTTCATCTGGTTTTGATTTCTTCACTTTTATTATAAGAGCCCTTCATAAATATTTTGTAATTCATCTGTAGTTCTACTAAAAGTGGAAGATCAGACGGTAGCCTTAATATATGCGTCCTGTTTCTTCTCATCTTGTATGTCATTAGTAAAAATAAGGATGGTTGTAATATATAATGAAAATGTAGATTCAGAACATGATTAGCTTGATGTAAAACAAATTTTCAAGTGCCCGGGGCTTTAAAGACATTATGCTGGGTCTGTGCCCATGTTGTGTATACAAAGTGCTTTTTATATTATAAGAGCCTGGAATCAACCTGTTAACGAAAACACCCATAAATCCCCACATGACACATGGAGGGTGACAATTATAAATGGTGTTTGCACACTGGAGCGTGTGTGATGGGGACTGTCTGTGAGTGTGAGTGTGAGTGTGGGGGAGGGGGAGGTTGGACCATCTCTACGTTCCGCTTAGAAGACAAGGAAGGAAATGGTCAAAGCCATTTTAGAACCAAAGCACTAATATTGTCTGCACGGTTGATACCACTGTAGAACCCTGGTTTTAGAGATAAGGGCATAGGATACATTGAACAGAAAAGGGGGTCATTTTATGGCAGTAAAACAAATGTAGGCCTGATAACATGAATTCTAGTTTCTTGCTGTCTTTGCACAACCCCAAGCCTTGCCAGCCCAGTTGCTCCTGTGATTGTCTGCACGTGTCGTGTCCCAGGCCCCTACTTGCTCCATTTATAGCCGCCTCCTTCCTCTTTCTCCCAGCGTCCCAGTGACCTTATGTGCTCTGTTTCCAGGAGAGTGTAAGCTAGCACAGGAAGCTGAGGGAAGTGTCGTCTCGTGTTGCTGTGGGAAGACCTGCGCGTGTGTGTAGACTGAGGTGAAAGGGCTGGGTGGTTCCTGCAGAGACAGGAAGTGCAGAAAGAAGAGAGCTCTTCTGTAGTTGTTCCGGTCGACATGTATCTCAAGGTACACTAAGGCCCTAATTTGATGCCTTTTAATGTGGTATCTAACCGCAAGTTTCAAGGACACATCCAGTGGCGTGGACAACATGAGCACAAGCACCTTGAGAAAAAGCCTGTGTGTCCAGGGGAACTGCAGGCAGTCCAAAGCTAGAGCATAAAGGGCAGGTAGACCATCTTGGGGGCCAGGCTGGCACGGTGGACAGCATCTAGACGACGGAGATCCTCGCAAGCTGTTTTCTAGATTTGGTCTGTAATCTTTGGTGCTGGAGGGGTAGCTGCTGAGTGATGTGAAGCCCTGCAGTGATGGCATGAATCCACGCTGGCTGCAGCCTGGATGGAGGCGGATGCTGGAGGCAGTGGGGCCAGCTGAGCTCCCTGAGCTGGACAGTGGCAACAGGGCAAGACACGAAGAGACTGGACGCAGGCTATAGAAAGGTGGCATCAGCTGGATTAGGATGCGGAGAAGGAAGAGTCAATGAAAACCTTTCGACTTCCAGTTTGGGTTAGGGGTTGTGCCCCGAGTGTCACAGAGAAACAGGCTTAGGGCGCAGAATAGGAGTTTGCTTTGGTAGAGATTGAATTCGACGTGTTGATGGAAAGCTGGCTGGCCGCAGAAAGAGGGATAAGCTTAGGAGAGAAGTGTGGGCTGGGTAACGCCGAGCTGAACGCTGGTAGATGTGACGGCTGGAAGCTACAAAGGCACGAACCGTACGTAGGTCAGGTTGGGAACGACTCGCACCTCACAAAGGCGATATGCCTACTACCTTTAATTGCACTACCAATCATTGTACACACACACACACACACACACACACACGTTAGGACCTCAGGCTGGAGGGGGAGGCTTGTGCTGGGTTGTCCAAGAATGCTGTGATCAGCTGACGACTTTGAACTTCGCTCTCAAATTTATGAAGCATTTTGAAATGAGAAATATGACATGTTTTATATTTTGTAGTGATGATCTGGCAGTGTGGGTACACTGATTGGGTTTGGAGCACAGAAGATGTCTGCTAGGACAGTGCTATTATGCTGTATGCACAACTCAGATGTGAAATCAAAGTTAATTTAATTTTCCACAGCCAGTTGCATCCTGCTGCTAGGTATGCAGTAGCAAAACAAAACCTAACAGCAACAACAACAAAAGGCTTTAAATGTGACTATTTTAAAGTAACAGAATCTCTTAGGTAGATCTGTGGTCCTTTAGGATGTAAGCCTTGGTAGTCCTGCATGCTCCGGCCCTCACCCCGCTCGCTGGGGTGGTCTGAGTGCCCCGAGCTCACTCATGTGCCATCCAGCCCTGGGTGAACCTCAGGTACACGTGCTGTGCTGAGTGTTGCCTTGGGCCCGCATGGAGATGTTTGTCCTGCTTGATCACTGTGAACCATGCCTGGTGGTGGCACAGGTGTGGCTGGTCTGTATGGTTCTGTCCGGCCTCGTGCTGGTCCCTACATTTCAAGTCCTCGGTCCTCACCATGGCCTCCAGGCTTAAGTGACCCATCTGTGACACCCTCATTTTCACAAATGGCCTTTACTGAATTCATCAGGTTTCTTAGCACTTTTGTGTCTCACTTTCAGTTAACTCTCAACTCCTTAGATTCTGATTGTTCAGGCTCTTTGTGTTGATGCCATGTTATTGTCTGAGCAAGAAAGCAGAGAGAAGAAATGAAAGGAGATGAAAGGCACGTCAGTGGTGTTTATTGTTTGTGCGGAGAGACTGGAGTCATCCTTAATTTCTTTCTTTGCCTCAAACCCACATCCAATCTACAAGTCCTGTTGTTTCTAATTCCAAAACAGGCCCTAAATCTGACTGCATATCATCTCCCCATCATGCCCTCCTCTGGAGTGCCATTACTGCTCACCTGGACCTCTGCAGTAGCTCCCTGATTTGTACCCCCCTCTTCCGTCTCTGTTCTTGACCCCGTTGTCTGTCCTGCATACAGCAGCCAGAGTGGCCTTTCTTAGTGTAAATCAGATTGTGTCACTTTTCTGCTCAAAAACAAAATAAAAGCAAGCAAACACAACACATGTCTACTAACTTCCCATTATTCCTAGAATAAAAGCCCAACTCGTCACCTCGCTGCAGCACCCCACACCCCACACCCAGCCCCGGCCCTCTTCATCCCGTCTTGTTCACCGTCCTCCATAGTTCATTCTTTCTTCCCTCTGACTCGCCAAGCTTGTTCCCTTTGAACTTTGTGTGTGTGTGTGTGGGGGGGGGCACGTGCCCCTCCCCCAATTCTTTATAAGTCTATCACCTTTTCATCATTTATGTCTCAACTCAAACGGCACTTCCTCCGAGAGCCTTTCCTTGGCTAGCTAACATAGCACCCGCCACTTCCCCATGTCCCTCTCTATCCAGTTTTACCTGAAATGTTTGTACTACTTGTCAATAATTGATACACACACACACACACACACACACACACACACACACACACGAGAGCAAGAAAATGTCTATTTTTCTATTTGTATTTGAATCAAAATGATTAGATGTACATAATATTGGAAGTCAAATGATTCTGTAAAAATGACTGCATCTGCATGTGTGCTCTTGACAGCAGCAGCATGTACTAGTCTATGATTCCTTTTCACAATTCGATTTCACATTCTCCCTTGTTTCATATGCCTTTCCATATGTCCAGATGCATCAACTAGTCAATCAATGTTTTCATCTTGAAAACTTTCCTGGTGCCTCCTGAGTTTGTCCACTCCGAGCTGCCTGGTGCAGAGCCATCATGCTAGAAATCCCCTTTACCACCATCACCAGGGACTAGAGCAGCGGTTCTCAACCTGTGGGTCGCAACCCCTTTGGGGGTCGAATGACCCTTTCACAGGGGTCACCTAAGACCATCGGAAAACAAAAAGATATTTACATGATGATTCATAACAGTATCAAAATTACAGTTACAGAGTAGCAACGGACATAATTTTGTGGTTGGGGGTCACCACAACATGAGGAACTGTATTAAGGGGTCGTGGCATTAGGAAGGTTGAGAACCACTGGACTAGAGCCTTCTCTCTCTTATTTGGCTTACTTATTTCATAAAGGAGGTTTGTTTGCTCCCACGCTTTAATGGGACATAGCCTCTGTTCATTTCCTGAGAAAGGATATTTGGGAAATACATTTTTTGAGACTTCACAGGTCTGCAAATATCCTTCCTTTAAATATCTTCAGTTTTCCTACTTGTTGTAAAGTTTCTGAGGATACAAAGTTCTAGGTTGAGAATTATTTTTCCTTAAGGAATTTGAAGCCATTGCTCTGTTACCTTCTAGAAATACATGTTCCAATTAAGTCTGAAAATCATGACCCATGCTTTGTATCTGATCCATTCTTTTTTTCTCTGAAGAAACTTATAGGAGCTACCCTTTTTGTAAGTGTTTAGAAATTTCTCAACCATGTCCATTGGTGGGTCTTTTTTTAAAATCCATTTTGTTGGGTACTCATTGAGCTCTTTCAGTCTGAAAACTCATGCCATAGGAAATGTTTTAGAATTATTTATTTAAATTTCACCCTTCCTTTTCTCTGCTGTCTTTCTGAAATTCCAGTGATTTGGATACTGGACCATATTTTCTTACAGCTTTTTATTTTCTTGTCGTATTTTCTCTTCTCTCCTATTTTCTATTTCTTTTGCTCTATTCTCTGGGAAACTTCCTCACTTTTATTTTTCAAGCCTTACTGAATTACATATTTTTGTTATCCTACTTTTTATTTCTAAGGGCTCTTTTTTTTATTGTTGGATGTTCCTCTTTGAAAAAGAAAATCACTATTGTTATTTTCCTATCTTGTGTCATGGCTGCAGCATCTTATTTCTCTGGGGATATTAATGAGAGTTTGTTTTTGTTGTTCTTGCTTTTGCCTAATCTCTGTTTCCTGCATGTTGCTTTTCTCTGTTCAGCTGGTTTCTACATCTCTTGGTAAAAGCTTTCCTCAGACACAGATAATCCTTGACTATTGGCTTATATGTAAGAGTGGGGTACCTTAAAATTGATTGATATGCAAGGACTTATAGACCATGGTTTTTACTGTGAGGCAATTAGGCTGGGTCCTTTCTTTGAGAGACACCCAGATATAAGTATCTTAAGTCTTTCTCTTAGGCTGGTGACGATTCTTAATGAAGATTCTTTTAGGCTCCTCCTGGATAACCTGGGTCTAGCAGCCAGTGTTCTAGGAATCCTAATGGGGAAAAGGTTGGTGAAGGGAAGTGGAGGCCATTTTCCCTGAATTCAGTGCATCCCAGCATTCAGCAAACACAATCTACCTGTTTAGGGTATGGTGCCCTTCTTTAACATATTCTATAGGACTTCTTCAGTCTACCTGTTTGACTATGTGGAGTGGCAAAGGGAATCTAACTGTTTCTCATACTGATCTGTATTGAATCCTCCATTTTTTAAGACTTCCTTTGTTTCTAGTTCCGGAAGTACCCAGTACCACCAATTCCTGAGACATGGGGGGCTTTGCTGGTATCAGTCGGACGGCTTTTCAGCTTGCCTCGTCACCAGCTTTGGATTCCGCTTTCTCAGATCTGCTCAGTCTGTTATAAATGGTCTGCCTGTTTTTTCACTTCCAAAATTTGTTACTGTTTTCCTATTACCTGTCCGCTTTGTTCTTTGGGATTTATACTTTAAAGAAATTCATTTATGATTGCTCTAGTGGGGTTTGTAGAGAAATAAAAAATAAATGTGTCTGTTCAGTTGGCCATCTTTTATTCACACTCATACGCCCAGTGATAAGTAGGAATTCTGTCTGTCGTGTTTCCTGCTGCATCTCCTAATGCCATAGTACCTGGGACATACTAGATACATGATAAACATTTGTCAAGTGACTGACCGGCTGACAGGCCAACTAACCAGGTTGCTTAGTTCGATTTCTGAATAGCCCAAAAGCTGCAAAATTTAGAAATGACAGCATTGTGGCTACATTTACAATGAGGTAAGTCAAAAAGGCGGGAGATGTAGGGTTTCTTTAAAGATACTTTCATTCTATTGTGTTTTCTGGATTTTTCATTAAGAATGTAAAAGAGAAATACAAATTATTGTAACAGAGTACCTCAGGAGGAATATGATGGATATAACTAAAATACAGTGTATGATAGCTTTTCTTTTTTTACTGAACCGTAATTTTTTATTCCACTTTCCTGTCCCACTCAAACACACACACCATGTAAATACAGTGATTTTAGATCTCTTTAAGTTTCTTAATTTCCTTAGAGTTTGGTTATTCCCTGTTGTCAGGGTGGCAAATTCTTAGATGTTTCCACCACTCCATCTTGTTCCATAAAAGTATTTGAAATGTGTTTTGAACATGAGAATGACATTAACTCCTCATGACGATAATGCCCAACGTTAGAGTTCCCAGTGGGGGTTTGAAGGCAAATATAACAAAGTAAGGTAAATAAAGGAAAACACAGAAACAAAGGAAATTCAGGGGAATCATTTTTCTTTACGAATCAGAGCCATGTCCCATCAAGTTATCAAGTGTGCACGTATTAGTTAATTTAAATAACACTTATTGAGCACCTATTGTGTATACCGAGTTGTGCCCAAACTGGAAACTTGCCATGCCCCATCTGGGCACTCATTCTACACCCATTTAGTTAAACTAATTTGAAGCTCAGTGTTCTGTTGCTATTTTAGGAGCTTTACCATAGCAGTCGGCATTTTTATCCCTATGCCAGTTTGGTACAGTATGTAGCCTCCTTACATCCATTTCTAGTGAGACTGGTTACAGATGATAAATTGAGAGGACTGTATGGGTAATGAGCTAACAACAGGTTCTGAGAAAACCCATGTTGAAGCCAGAATTAGAACTCGAGTCTCTGATGTATCTGTCTTAGTCTAGTGACAGGTACCCCTGACTATAGATTTTAATAACTCTACACGTTTAAGGAAAAAGACAGCAGGTAAACCTTGAACAGTCATAGACATAAAATCCAAAAGTATAGAAAAATGGGAGAAGGAAATCCGGGTTATCCTATGCTTACTCAGGAAAGTCTTAATGTGAAATATCTCACTTAAAATATCATTTTTTTTTTCAACTATAGGTCACTCAGTGGTTGGGTAATAGGCATGATTTGCAGAAATTATACAAGCAGATCTTAGAGGTATGGGCTCTCCTTTTAAATAGTCTTCAATAATTAATCATGAACTTATTTTATATACAGCGAGTATATAAATTTAAAAATCATTCTTTTAAAAATGATTTTTAAATTTATCAAATGCAGTGCCTCTCAAAAGAGGTGGGTATACCAGCAATGGTATTGTAAATGTAAAACATATAAAATCGGCACACCTCATAACATTATCTTTTTCCTTTGGAATTTCTAAGTCATAGATAGACACATGTTCCCTGACAGAGGCCTGGGATCCTGGAGCTGGCTTTGTGATGACTGCCTTGAAGGAGGTCCTTCTTTTTTTCCACCTTGTTTTTGTCCTGTCTCCCCTTCACCTCCTCTTTACCCCTGTCCACCCACTGGAGAGGGGGATTGTGCTCAGGCAAGGACAGGAAGGAGAGTGGACAGCTCTCCCAGGAGGCCAGGGCTAATGGGGGCCCCGCGGATCTTTCAGCGGGGCCTGTCACCGATGATCGTGCGGGCGAGTTCCCCTTTCCCGGCTGGGTGACCTCTTGGTAAACTATTTGTTTTTCCTTGTATTGATTACAAAAACAAGCCACCAGCCTGTAACTCCCTATCAACCAGGGCGTTGCTTTGAAGAATCGCACACATTTAAAATATACTAATTCACAAAACCCCAGATCCTTGACTTTGTTTGACGCTGCAATTCAGGCAAACCAATCGTGGATGAGGTAAACACGGAACTCCTGAAAGAAGCAGGGACGCTTCAAGACTTCCATTTTTTTGAAAGAACATGAACCACACATTTAAAAAAACAAAACAAAAACCAGTATAATACTCCAAATATTAAACCATGTGAAAGAAGAAGTCTTCTTAATTATAAGCCTCTGAAGAGTAAAAAGACTTTTCTCTTTATTCACATGTGACCCTAAAAAGGGCCTCTCAGTACTGGACCAAACTGAAGCTATTGATTTCCCTTGTATTCACTGGAGTCTATTTTTTTTTTCCCTTACTGTACTGCTTTGTAAAGTAAAATTCAAGAACCCAAGGCAACTTGATCGCCGGCGAGTACGAACCTTTACAGTAGGGAGGCCTGCAGGTTGTATACCTATTGACATTGCTTAATAAAAACATCTAGAATAATGGTGCTTCTGGTTGTGTTTCCAATAGCGATGTGATTGCAGCACACTGTGGATTAAGTTACCGATCCTTTGAATTCTGACCTTCTGTCTAAAACAGCTTTAGAGGTTACTCTCCCCCCCACCCCACCCCCACCCCCGATTGGGAGACTGGAGGGGGGAAAAGTTAATGCTGCTTGAAAGAAGAAAAAAAACCTCTATAGGTTATTAGGTTTGGGTTTTTTATTTTTCCCCTTGTTGGCATTTCCTTTGTAACAATAAGAGAGCTTATGGATCCTGAATACTTAAACTAGACCTCCAAATGCGTAAGGAGGCTTGGAGGGCATTTGGGTTGTAATTATTTCCTGGGTGAACAAATCAAGTGTTTATGATGTAATGGCTCTGAAGATCAAAGCGTATCACACTGGGCAACCGAAATGAAGAAATGCAGAAGGGAGGCAATGCACAGGGCTGTCTGTGAAGCAAAGCTGTCCATGTAATTGCTTGTTGTGAACTCCAACTTGCAGCTTCTCTTTTCTGACGATAAAGAAAAAGTTAGGAACATTTGGAATCCCTACTTTAGCAAGATAGTTCACCTTTTTTATAAATAATGAGAAAAACTGTATATCTTCTGATTTGATCACTTTATGTCTAAGGATTCATCGCAGTTTTTCCCTGTTGGCAATTTAATGTGCTTTTATTTTTTACTCTGTGGAGTAACTTGCAATGTGTTTGTAAATAATCTAACGTTGCATCGTGATTATGTCTATTCTGTATTGAATATATCGTCTCAGTATCAATATATCACACACCTTTCTGGACTTAGTAACTTTATCGGATCTCACATTGCTCCAAAATGATGTTGTAACCAGGATGTATTAATGGCCCAGTATTCCATCTGCCGTTTCATGGCAACTTTGGTGGTGTTGGAGAAATGAGGCAGATCTGAAAACAAATAGTTACTGGGGGGTGGGAAGGGTGACATATTTTTTTTAATAACAGGACTAATACAGGTACACCATGACATTATTTGTGAAAATCCATGAAGGATGGGTATCAAATGCCTAGTACAGTGCCTGGCATATAGCAAGCACTCAATAAATGATCATTCCCTTCCTTCTTCTGTGAGATAGTCATTGTTTCTGGAGAATTTAAAAATGGTGAACTCAGCTGTCATGAAACCTGGAAAACACAAAGCAAGTTTCCAGATCCTCTTAAGCGTATTGAGAGGTGCTGACAAGATTGGTTTTGCCCCATGGCTGGGGCGGGGGAGCAAGGCTGAAGAGGAGATAGCCTGGGTTTTCTAAATTGCTTCATATCAACAGAAATCCCTTTTACAGTGTGAAAAGGCAAAATAGCATATTGCTGAGATTAAGCACATCCTTCCAAGCCCAATTATTTACACATTTTTTGGCAGGAGGCAAAAAAAAGTAACTCTGTTTGCCACTTTGAAAAAATCAGTTGATTTAAAACTAGAAAACCTAACATGTCATATATATATATATATATATATTTTTAAAGCACCACTATCATCCCATTCTCTTGGCTTCAAAATCAACTGCTGCCCTTGTTATCATGATTAGTTTCAGGAAGTGCAGCTCCAAGTTTTATTAAGAGTAATAATTTTTTAAAAAAACATCCTATGGGCAGTCATTACTACATATGATAACATGCTTTCCACCCTACATAAATAAATGGTTATTATTCATGTGTAATAACCAATGTGCTTATTAAGGGTCCAGGAAATAGGTCATATTTCCATATTGTGTTGGTAGAAAGACTACAATATTTATTAAAATAATTTTCCGCGGTACAGCGAATAGTTAGTAATTGCCTCCTTACATGTACTGTTAAAAGCTATTCATGTTGGAGTTTGAATGGAAAACATTGAGCAAAATGCTGGTAGACATTCAGTTTGGGGGATTTAATATCATTCTTAAAATAAATAGAGGATGTTTTACTTGGTCGCATTTCAGTAGAAGGCTTCTGGGAGCGGGGCCCTCACTGTAGGTCTCGTGCCAGTGGGGAAGAAGAAGGTCATGGAAGTGACCACTCCAGATGCCAGCGGGGATCGTAATGTCAGCTATCCAGACACTGTTCCAACAGCTCCATAAAAAAGCCAGAACTGTTGTACCGTGGCAAGGACCGCGAGAAAGCAGAGCTAGCTGGAAACAGAAGGACTAGACGTACAGTATTTTGGGATACTCTATTTGCCGCTCCACTTTGAACAGTTTGCATGGCAAAATGCCGACTTATTTGCAGATCACACTGATGTAATAAATAAGTAGAAATAATAAGTAGGCGGCTGCTTTTGAAGAAAGAGCATTGGTCTGTAAGTGCTAATTCCATTTTGCAGTGTGCCATCCTACAATAGTATTCTTGAGAAATAACCCCATAAGCACGGCAGAAACAGAGAGACCAGGTAATAGCACGCATGCTTAGCTTGAAAATTATTTAAAGGTAAACACAAATGGAAGAAAAATAACTTTTGAGCACAGCTTTTATTGGACACTTCACAACTACTCAACGACTTGATGATCATTAAATGGAAAAGAATACAGAAAGGGACACTTGTGTTTTATCCTTTGTTTTCTCAGTGTTTATTATATTTAATTTGATTCATCAACTGTTTCCTCATTTTTTTTTTTAGGAAAGTTCCAAGTTACCTTTTTGGTTGTTTTCATGCATCCCTTATATCTGCCTTTGAATTTTCTTTAAATTAGGGACATTTGTTTATTTTTGGAATTATGCCTTTGTTGGAAATTCTCTGTTAATTGACAAGCACAAAAATTGTCTATCAAAATGACAGACTTCTATATACCCAGGCACGTATCTAGGCAACAGCTTGCTCTGTAAGATAAAATCTGTTTGGAGATACAGTATATGAAAGATATGCCTCTTTGAAGATATTCAAACATTTTGTTACAGTTGACTAGTTCAAGTGTTTTCCTTTATCAGGTAAAATTATATATATAATCTTGTTTTAGTAAGAAAAAGCATAGTAGAAATATTTTTACTCCTATTCATGTTTATGTGTTGAAATTCCTGCAGGAACTATCATATAGTAATGTTTTCTGGTCTATTACCTGTCTTTACTAATGGCAAAATTTCAGCAAATTTTTCTAATTTCTGTTGTAATGTGTCTGACTTTATTTAGGGAACACCCTGGTCCTTAAAGTTTATGTTTAAGTATGCAGTTATAGCTGGTGAAAATTTAGAAATAGGAAGTTAACTGGGCACTACAAATTGGGTCTTATTAGTAATGGCTTACATTTTGGCAATATTTTAAGTGCAAGTTGTATGATAATGATTACATATTTGATATCCAAAGTAGTAACCAGATAATTTATGGATAAGCACGTGATTGTTTTTTATCCATTTAATTTTGATTTAGGAAGGAAACCATTGAAAAGCGCTATATGTGCACATAGATATTTCTTTTAGCCAATGACTTAGCTCCTTGTTACATAATTACAAAGCATGACCTATATCATGTCAATTAGTGGTCACATTACATTCATCATGCTTTCCATAATTTTCTTCCTAATTGCATGCATCATTTCTTTAATGGTATGTTGTTCGGTTACATAAATAAAAATAATTCCATTTCAATATAAAACTGAATGTAATACATTTTATTACAATGTAGGCAGTTCTGTGTAAAAGTCAGATACTTTACATGATACCCCATGTGGTTCTGACTTCATATAGTTTGTGTCTTCTGGATTTGCCAATATCCTCTTTCATGGATCAGAAAAATAATATTGTACCCTTTTACTTCTAAAATAATTTTTAAATTAGGGGAAGCACGGGTACACTAGCTTAATGTAAAGTTTCAAATAGGGTGACATTCTCTGACCAGAACCTCAAATTTTATATTTTATGGAGCTTAGAAATAAATATGATAGCAAAAGCAGTTACTGTTTGATACAGATTGAGTTAGTGTAACATTGCATTTCCTCACAGCCCTAGAAACCTCCATTACGTGCTGAATTTTATTTTCTGCGTGTATACTTTAGTATATTGAATAAGTGATACTTCTGGTCCGAGAGAGTGCTGTAGGTGGTAACGTAATTCTATTTCTGCTGCATATATGAACAGATCCAATAGCAATCAACTGATTTTTGACCCGGCTTCCCAAATATGGTAGATGACCAGCCTGTCATTTCTTGCTGCTACCATATAAAATGAAATCCTAGGTGACTTGGCAGTTTGAGCTGTCTCTTGGGTTTGACAAAGCGTTCTTTCCTGAGGAATTCAGATTGGCATACTTTCAGGGCGGGTGTCAGTGGGGGGTGTGTCCATATTTGAATTTTGATCTTTAGAAGCTTTTTGTTTTGTTTGCATCAGAATGGTGCTTTTTTACAAATTAGCAAAGATAAGGTAAGACTGTGTCTGTCTGCTTTATTAGTTGATGATCTGGAAATGCATTATAAAACCATTTAAGCAATTACTGTGATTTTTAAAAATGCTTTTACATACCAAGGCAAGAGCCTTAACGAAAAGATGCTTTTTATTACCAATGAAAAGCCCAGATACATAGAATAGTGTTATTGGTCATGACAAAACAGTTTTAAGGAAAATCCAATGGGTATAAAGATTTTATTTTAGAGCACAAAATTGGTTATGATGAGTGAGTAGTATCAAAAATAAACATTGCTATTTGAACTGTGGTAGAGGGCTGGCAAATAAAAATATAATAACCAGTCACATAAGTGAAGCCTTCTTTAAATATTTGAGATCGATAGCATGATTAAGTCATCAATCTAAAACTGAAGTCATTTATTTGCCTAAAACATGATAGTAAGTAAATAACTTAAACTGGAGCTGTAATTTAGTTATAATCTGAATCCCTCAACTCTCCAGGTGTTATAGATTATCATGCATAGATTCTGAGTTGAGTTAGAATTTTTTTTTTAAGAACAGACTGTAAAGAAAGAGTTCTAGATAAAATAAACCTTTTCCCCCAAAATCATTTTACAATATTAACAATGAACTATTAGCTGGTTCATATCCACAAAAGTTGTTGAGGTAAAACTTGCCATTCTAGAAACCATCGCAGAATCAGCATTAAAGCTTCCATTGTTAAACTGATAATAGCTTACACGTTTGCTTAAAACCTCCCTTTGCGTATTTAATGTGGAAATGGCCATTCTATTTTTTATCTTCCCCAGACCTGTCAGTTGGTACATTCGCGGGGGTGGGAAACAAAAAAATTTTTTTTTTGAAAAGTATCACTTCCCCAAGTTTCAAGGCCTGAAAAAAAACTTTTGGAAAAGTCTAGAAGATAACGTGTAACTAACTACTCCCCAAAGCTCGTAATTGGTAGCTGCTGTAGCCAGAGATGTGTGTTGACAGTGTCTCCGAGAAGTTCTTCTCACACAGCTGTTTATTCTGATAGCATGGGGCGCGTTCATTTACATAATAAATTTTTTTTTTTTAAAGCAGCAAGGTTGAGTCAGACCGAGCCGAGGGCTCCTTTCAATTGTTGCATTTAAACCAATAAGGTTAGGACAAGAGAATAGCTGTGGTTTGCGTTGCAAAAACAACAACAACAACAAAAAGCCCAGAGGCTCCACCGGCAGACCTACAAGGCTGCGCAAACAAATCAAGGGATGAGATTCTGCTGTTTCTTTGTCTAGGGCGCTCAGATGCTATCAGCTGCTGCAGTTCGGTGGGGCCAGGGCGCAGGGCTCCGAGCGGTCTCTAAACAGCACGGTGGGAGCTGATGGCTCCGAGTTTGGGGCGAGGTACAAACTCTCCAGTGCCACTTCCGACTTTAAGCCTTCCTGTTGCCGGCCACTGTGGCGGTTTTGTTTCTCGGGAACGCGTTTTCGCTCAGTCGCTCGGCAGCCCGAGCCTGCAGCAGCGGCCAGGCGGCTGTCCCCGCGACCGGGCTCTCCCCTCCAGACGCGCTCCGCTTCCAGCAGCGCGGGGCTCCGCCGAGAGCTCCTAAAAAGCCCTCCCGCGCGTCCTGATCCAGGAGCAAAACTATGTCAGGAATGGAGGTTTGCTAAACCAGAAAATTCGAAGGAGCGCATTAAACGGGTGGACGCAGCAGATGTAAGCGCTGTAAGTACAAGCTGACTGTTTGAAAAATGGTAGTGACTGGCAACAGCTGTCCTGTGGGCGAAGGTCGAGATACCGGGAGCGCTTTTAGTCTTGTTTTGGTTTCCTTTAAAATGAAAACATTTAGAGCATGGGGAAGATTATGACACTTTGTACCTAGTGCTTTATTAGCCACAGGGTTCCATCATACAAGTATAATTCTTAACCCCCAAATTATCTCAGCGATTAGAATCATTAAGAGATAATGACAAATTAATGTTTAGCAATTACTTTTGTTGTGATCTCTATCAGTAAATATAATGCACGGCTATATTCTTGGAGGGAGATGACTTCATATCTTTTTTCTGAACTGCTGCACAAACTTGCAACTATTTGTGATACTGAGTAAAGTGGGATAGCTAGCTAGCTATGTAGATGTATAGATCTATCCATTGCAACGGGCAGATAACTTTTCCTACACCCTAGGTTGATCTGAGAAAAGAAGGAAGGAATTAACATGTTGAAAGGATAACAGATAACAAAAATAGATGCTACTTTTTAAGGAAGGAAATCCTTTTGCTTCAATAAACAAATTTCCCAAACATTATATCAAACAGGCTCATCTTCAAAAGGTGGAATAATAAACATTTGCCAAATTAATATATTTTTCACTTACTGACACTTTATACGACTTGACTGGACCTCTAAATGAAAAAACAAGGTTCTTAAACTCTTGATTTACCACTTACAATATTTGCTGCTCAGAATCAGTATATGAGTTGCTAATGACTCCTGGGCTTCTAGGTCTTAGGAGTTTTGAGCAATTTCAGCATACATTTGCAACAATTCAGTAAGTTCAGAGCTGTCATGGAATTTAGACAAGCGTTTTGATGTTTCATTTCTTAAAATGACAAGGGGTAATAAAAAGTCGGTATAAGTACATAGTGTAGTTTTATAGGTTTGGGGTTGTTTTTTGTTTTTTTTTTTTGTAATGTGTCTTTCAGAGAAGGTTTTATTTTAGGCTTCTGTGAATGTTTTTGCCTTCCTTTTGGACTTGAGAACCCGCGTACATGAGTAGTCATGCTTTTTGACATTATCAAACATTTGATATTTGACTTTCTCGCTGCTTGAGTTTTCCTAAGGCCCGAAGTGTTCAGTCAAGGGAGCAAGCAGCCATGTATTTTCAATCCTGAAAATTCTTCGCGGTGACAGAGAAGCCTAATTGAGCCACTGTGCAATTTTAGAGTGCCAAAGGGAAGTCAACTGCTATAGGAGGTTCGTAGGCATGATGAATGATTTTCTCAAAAGAAAATTTCCATGTGAATGTGAAAAATTTATTTTAGAGAAAACTTTGGAAAGAAGAAAAACGCTTGCATGGAGAATAAAACCGCTTCTTCCATTTAATCAGATTTCAAAAGTATTTCATTCAACTATTTAAATAAATGCTAATTTTGAAAACAACCCTTTAAAACTATAGGTAGCATCAGTGTCATTTAAATACTTGTTTTTGTGTTCAAGGGAACTCTATTTTGTCATTCTCTTTAAATGACATACTTCAAAAAGTACTACAGTATATTCCATTAAAAATCATTAGTATTAAAGCAGTCATTTTATGGACTCTGATAAGGAAGGACATTTAAGTGTTCACTTTTAAAAGGCATCCATCTCTTCACAAAAGTTTATTTCAATTTTAGGTTTAGGTTTTTATGACAGCATTGACACCACCGGTCGAAATATTGATTGAGAAGAATTTTAGCAAGAATACGTTCTGATTAAAAAGCAGACTTTTATGCCTAAGGCACATTTTTTCCCCTATAAAATACATTCTGATTAGAAAATTGCCATTGTCTTTCAAATTTGGGAGTACTCAGGTTGATCTGTGGTTGGGCAGAACCAGCTCTCCTGCCAACTCTATTTATTTAGATAAGTTCAGTACTTTCACTTTGAAATTTTCTTTTTAGTTTGAAAAAAAGCAAGTTTAAAATTATAGTCATTTTATAAAAATTGCTCCTAGCAAGCAGAAAAGCCTGTGGAAACCCCATAATTTAGACAAGTACCTACATTTTATTTGCTCTGTGCTGCTGAGATTTAGAGTCCCTTTCCATTTACAGTTTACTTTTCACAGAACATTATTAACTTTTTGGCTTCATACATGATCTTCTGTCAGATGCTTTTGATTTGTAATTTAGCAAAGTATAATAAACAGTGCAAACGTCATGAATTTTGCTCTGCATCCTGAGCTCTGTGGTAGGGAAAATGTGATAAAATGTGTACCTTAAGTCTTGTTTGATGATCTCTCAAAGCAAGTGTGCCTTCTGGAAATAATTTCTGGGGTTGAAGAGCATGGTATTAACAGATTTAATGTGGCTATTCAATGGATTGGCGAAGTACTATGTGAGGTTTAACAAAATGAGAGAGACAAATTGAACATCAACAAAAGTTACATCTGTGAAGAATTATAAATTTAATTAGAAAAAAAGGCAAACTTAAAAGACCTCATTAACTAATCAGAAGTCAAAGTTACTAGTTTAGGATTTTCGAATTTAAATTCTAAGAAGTTCGGTTATCTTTTTTCTCTCTGCATTTTCACAACTGTCAGTATGCTACTATGGGTATACTATACAAAGATGTTTAAAAAAGCATTAAAGTGAAATGACTTCTTTATAATATAAAATGACCATTTATAATTTTATGGGAAATATTTTTTTGTACTCCTAGGAACATTTGAGTTAAAAATACCAGATTAGGAGAAGACGAGAAACAAATTAAGTTTAATGATGTAAAGCAGAAAATGTGAGCTTCCTGAGTGCCTAACAGCCTTTTTCTGAAAACCATGAAATATTTTTTTTCTCTTTTGAATGAAAATATGCCTCATTATTTTTGAAACGTATTATGGTGTTAGACCTTGAAAACACAGAAACTTCCAGAGATCTTGTCAAGACAGCAGAGAAAATCAACAGCGATCAGAAATAGGTGTTCTTTTTAAATAAGTCATTATAAGAGTATGTTTCTTTACTGCATTGTAATCTTGTACTACACATAAAAAACTAAAAGCATGTGAAGTGTAGCATTTTGTAAACTGTAACTAATTTTGCTCACATCTGTGTCTAATTGTTGTCTGCGTTGGCATTCTTGAGAGTAGATTTATTTTTCCTGGACCACGATGTGGACTCAGCTGACCAGCCTAAGTGAGGATTAGCTGTTTTAAAGTTATTTTGATTAAAGAGTCATTTTTAAATACAGTAACACACAACACATGGTTTAAATAATCCTTGAGACACAAAAGAATATATCTGAAGTATACTTAATGAAATGAAGAGCATGGATGTGGACTTTCAAAAACTGGAGTGTATAAAAAGTACAGTACAGGCTGAGTCGAGTCAGCAGGAAAGAAGTATGTGGTTGTGAAGATACGTTATTTTTTTCAGCGAGAAAACGTATTAGAATTATTTTGACATTCACTTTTTAATTAACAGTTTGGTGTTGAAATTGAAGTGATAGGTTAAACATCAACTATAAATATAATCAGACTTTCAAACCATACAATGAAACTAAAATTACATTTCCAAGATTATACTATATCGCTAATGTTAAAATAGGACTGTATTTTAGCATTTAACAGAAAGTATGTTTTACATACTCTTTCACATAATTAAGCCAAGAGAGTTCTTAAAAACTAAGTTAGTTCTCACCTATAATTTATTCCAGGTGTATAAAAGTGGAAATAAAAAAGAAAATTTATCCTTGAGGTATATTGCCGCAGTTTCTAAAGGAAAACAGTTAATCTTGTGTAAGCACATTAATATTAACAAAAATTGCAGAAGGCTGTCATCACAAAATGACATATCTACAGGCATTAAAATTGAAATTTTCACTTAATGCTCATGCACCTCTTAAAAAATTATTTTTCATCCTCCACGTATTATAGGAAAGCATACCTAGACATTTCAGGGAACATTGCACCAAGATGGTTAGACTTTAACAACGCTTTATTCCTGCCAAAAAGTAGGAGTTCTTAATTTCATAAATCATAATTTAAAAATAACAGGACTCCATAGAAGATACGTGGTTGGATAACGTTAATGCCATTTGAGATGCTTCAGCTCTCATCTTTGTTTTGTAACCCTGATTGATGTCAGTTCAGGTTGAATGAAAATGCACATCAAAGATTGGGAATTTGGAGTCATTTTAAACGTTATGTGGAATACCCTTTACTGTTAAGACGTTAGCCTGAGCTTGCAAGCCCGAAACCCACCTTCACCCACCTTCACCCGAGCTGCTCACCTGCCGGCACATTGTGCTGCCTCTGGAGACAGGGCAGTGACCGGCAAAACCTGCAAGCTTGTGAAATCAGTTGTTCAGTGAAGTCCCGAAATACAGATTTATCTGGAAACAAAAGACACCCAAAGGCTGGCTCACTGGGACATTGATGATGATTATGATTAAGCTATCCATTCTTTTTCTGTGTTTCAAAGATGGGAAAGTAGCCCAAAAGCTAACTGCTTTTTCTGTTTTACCAGGCAGTGAGGAATAGGCATGCGCCGAATTGTAAATTTTCCGTGGGTCACTGGAGCACATCCCTGCGTGATGGGACTTGGGGTGTGAAAACTTGCCTTTGCCGTTTATAGTTAGTCCAGCGTGACCTGAAAGTTGCCCGGAAGCTGTTTCCGTGAATGTTCAATGACAACTAGTCAATATAGGGGAAAACCATGGTGATAAGGTTAAGAAACTGTGGGGAGTCCAAGGGGCGGGCGGGAACTCCGTTTCAGCCCGGTGATAGAAGATGAAAGACCTTCTGAGGATGCTAGAAGGTGACTGCTTGAACTGCTGCTGTGAAACACACTCGTTTTGCTAATAGCGATTTTTTTTTTCCAAGCACCTTTTCCGAGCTGCCTGGGCCAGGCTGCTTTGCATGTTGATTGGGGGAGGGGTGATCCGCTTGCAGCTGTCATAGGCCAGTGATGAATCACTATCCAGTCATTTGGCCGCCGTTCCCCCCCTGACAAGGGGAGGAGAAGGGTAGACCAGGAGGAAACAGCAGCAGAGATCTCAACTTAAAGACAATATGCCTTTCACTGCTGCAGTATCCTCCTTTTTCTCTTTTGGTTAAAAGGGGGCATTGTCGTTCCCAGCCATGTGCTCTGTGTAATTAAGAGCTGACAGTGAAGCAGAGTTAACAACAGCTTCTAATTTTTTTTACCCCTGATCACAGGTGCAAACATCTCAAACCAGTTCAGATGTTGCTGTTTCCTCAAGTTGCAGGTAAGGATATTGTTGATATTTGACATTTTCGGAGATTACCTCTCTGTGACCCATATCTATTTTTGTCTAGTATTTCTTAATTATTTCTATTAATAGCAACAGCCTGGGTTGGAAATTACTTAGCAATTTGTGAGAGAGTGTGTGTGTGTGTGTGTGTACACGTATGTGTGTACGCGCTTGTAAAACATTTTGAGAATGAAGAAGGGGAAGGGGAGCCTAGGTTTGAAAATGATTACGGTTGTGTAGTTTCAGGAATTCAGAAAACTGAATGTATAGTGAGAATGAGGAGACAGAAATGGGATTTTAAGCCATTTCTAGTTTGAACGCAGAAGAGCTGGGGAAGTAAAAATTCACGTTAGAAGTAAAATGGTTCATATTAAGCTCTTCTAAAAACTAGTATTTACAGTCAGTAAGTGCATCCTCCAAATTAAAATTACTAGCTTTTATTGACCTGGTGAGGGTGAGGAGCAAGCAGTCTTCGCTTCATACATGTAATATGAAATACCCCTTCCCCTTGAAGAAAAAAAAAAACACCACACATACATTTAAAATAAAGTGAATGGGCCTTAGATTTTCAAAACTTCAAAACCAAAGCATATCTAGGCTGGATTTTAGTCACTTTCTGTAAATTCTGTCCTCTCTTCCTTAATAGACGATGAACTGTCCATGGGTAGTTGTGCAGTTGTGAACATGAGTCGTGGCTCCTGTACCTTTTATAGAATAAGTAACTGCTGACTCCTCCGAACTTTTCAGGGGCCGGGGGGTGGGGGAGAGTTAGCTGTTTTTATGTGGTGAAAATGCACCATCAGGGTGCTGCAGCAGAATGCTGGCCCTGGCTGAGTGACAGTTGAGGTACTCCGAGTGCTAATGCTGCAGGGACTCACCGGGAGTTGCCTGATCCCTTTTCAATTGGGCAGGCTGTGTGTAATCCACAAAGCAAACAAGTGAGCCGACATCATAACGTTTTAATGCTGCATTTGTTTCAAGGGAAACAGAGGAACAATTAAGCAGTTTGCCAGAGTAAACACATGCATCAGGACTATCTCATTCCCTGTCACTAGATGATAGGCTTCAAGTGTTTTATTTGGTTTGGAGACCCATTAAATTACAATTGGATGGTAAATTATCAGGGAGGACCTAATGTTCATTTACTAGATGAAACAGATTCCTAAGAAAAGTGATTTTTTTTCCTATTATACCTGTTTACATATTTGTCTTTTCTTTTAGAAAAATACTGCTTTTTTAATATAAAAGCACCAGCACTGATTTTTTTGTAATATTAAAATAGATGTAATTGTCTCATTACACCTTGTGACTTGATGAGCTCTGTCAGAGAAAACGAGTTGAAAAGCTCCTTGTGAACCGTTGTTTGGCTGGATAGGTGAGGCAAGTGACACCTTTCAGTACTACATGTTAGGAAAGGATGACCGAAGGTAAAATGTGAGATGAACTGTTTTGAGTCTGAGAAAATAGATACAATGGGACTTTTGTGCGAATGTGTTTCAAAGAAGGTGTCAAGTCGTTAGCGCATTAAATGGTGGAGTTATGAATTTGGTACAACTGTCACACGGAAGGCTTCTTGTCTTTAGGTCTATGGAAATGCAGGATCTCAGCAGCCCGCATAGCCGTCTGAGTGGTAGTAGCGAATCCCCCAGTGGCCCCAAACTCGATAACTCTCATATAAATAGTAATTCCATGACTCCCAATGGCACCGAAGGTGAGTGTCTGCCTTGTCACTGTTTACTTTGCACCTTGTTTCCTCATCAGCCTGCGCTTTTTTATGAGTTCAGTTGTCAGAGCCATGAAACTGCTGTTCCATTTCCCCTGGAGGTAATCACTATGCATCGTTAGTGAGGAGCTGCACATTCCTCGGCTTTTAGAACATGACATAGACTGGTTTTATTTCGCATAGATGCCTATATATACCTATGACACGTAGGGTGTGCGCGGAACATTTTTAACCTTGGAGAGTGTTTCAGCTCCTTGTCGACCATTCTCCACAGCACAGTGTTATTTTGCATTGTTTTGTTTCATGAGTAATGAAAATTTGGAGTTGTTGCCTTTATTTGAACTTTCCCTTTTGTTACTAAATGCAACCATTTGTTGCCTTTAAACAGTTATGTAAATGTAGCATTGGACTGGATTGTTTCTAAATACCAGTAACATAATTTGTGTGCCTAGTGTTCTTTGGCTTTGGCCATCAAGTTATAAATAAGTAAAAAAAGAAACAACAAAAAAGCATATTTGGTGTTTACAAATACACATCCTCAGTGGGAGAATACACAAAACTTATTTGCTTTCTTAAAGATGATTAAATAGTATACTTTAACCATAGTACTATTATACTTGTTTTTTTGTAAAATTAATACATGAATATTTATGTATAGCTTATGTAAATAGAAATACCTACTTTAATCCACATATCCCTAAGCCTAAACATATAAGCAAGACTGTATATACATATATACACACATATATATTAAGCTGTTATTCACATTTATTTAGGTACCGTGTATATTTTTAAAACTTGAGCATATGGAAGGGTATGTTACGTGTTGTACTGTATTTATTTCTGTTTTAGCCTATTGAAAAATTACTTCCTCACAGGTGATATTTTTACTTATTTATTTCCTGCTAAACCTCTGGACCTTGATGAACTTATAGCATGAGTTTCACTAGAAATGCAATGAATTATCCATGGTTAGAATTCCATCCATAAACAAAACCCTTAACCATCATTCCCCAATCACCATGGTGATCTTTTATCACCGTTCTTAAAAAATAAACACAAGTAAATGCCATTAAAGTGTGTGTTTGGTGGAGTATTCCAATATGTATAAGTGAAGGCTTTTAAAACCAGTAATATTATGAAATTTATGCTAAAAAATACAAAACCCGTTGTTTCTCATATGAGACATCTTAATTTTTATACCAATAGTGATTGTCTTTAACGTGTAAATACTGTGTATTTTCCTTTTTGAGTAAATACTTGCATTCCCAGTGTTTATAAAAGAGGGTCACTGTCAAAAGTAGAAACTTTGCTGATTTCACACACACAAAAATTACTCTCCGGATAAGTGCTGTTTCATCTGAAACTTTTCTTCCCATTTTGATAGGTGATCCAAACGAAATTTAAATTATTTCAAGGAAAGCAATTCTAGTGCTTAAGTGGGTTTGATAGAGCAATCCTTTTTTCTCTCCTTTGGAATTTGGCTTCAGGTAGACGTTTGGCCACTGCACAGTGCAGCCTAGGTGTGTGCAGTCGTGCAGACCATGGCAGGGCCCTGGGCTGGTGGGGCCGTACCAGGGTCCTTGTGCAGGCAGCCAGTGACAGGGGCGTCCAAGGGGACCAGAGGTGCAGATGCTTGACAGTCATCCTCATCAATGAAAAATCCAAATAACAACAGTCACTTAAAGTAACTTAAAAATAAAGAAGACTAAGTGTGTTACATTGTTTTGCTGACCAGAATACACCAATACATATTGGGGGGATTAATTACAAAATCATGGCGGTCAGTTTTCCAATATGTGAAGAAATGAAATTGGGGCAAGACGTTTCATTTTGTCATCATTTACTGGCAAACCATCTCCCAACAAAATAAGAACCATTCAGCATTGGAAACGCTGTTGGGGACTTCCCCCTTGGATGGCTATGTGTGAATTGATGCGTGTTTGTATTTTAAGGGAGCATATTTCTGAGTATCTACATTTAACAGCTGATATCACATTCATATTCAAGAATATGTATTTTATAAGATTTTTGCATAACTAAAAGAAGTTCAAAATAAAAATATTTTAGATGACTGTATAATCTGCTGAGACATTCAGTTTGGGAAATGCTTAGAAATTATTCCATATCCTAAAAAATAAATAAGTCTGTCTTATGTCTTTGAAGTGAATTTTTTAGACCAGTTTCAGACAATTACAGTCACTCATCTCACTGTCACTCTGTTTTCAGGCATTGTTAGTGGTGTACTTTGCAAGGGTTGTAGGAGTTAGAAAGTGAAGTTAGAAGATTTCAGTATAAATTATCCAAAAAATTAATGGATTTTTAGTCAACCTACTGGGATATTTATTTTAGTATATACTTTGAAAATATGGACTCAAACTTTCTTCACCATCCATGTCTCATGCCTGTTTCGATGCAAGCAGTCTCAGAAAGTTCTGGATTACTATTAAGTTTGTGAATCCATTTATCATGCTACCTATATGTTCCATCATATGTTGGTTTCATTCTTCTCAGTCACCGCTAGAGGAGTTAAGCTGAAAATTAGCGAAGTCATAATATCTGGCAAGCTTCTCGGGGATATAATTATTATAGATTTTCCTATTCCTTCTTTGAATCCCTTATTTATGTTGAAGCCAGTGGTGTTTACCAATGAATGAGAAGAATGAAAAACAAGAAACTCATTAAAATTTCAAAGACTGCTTAAAGTATCAATCACCTCTCCTAACTCCCTCCCAAATATTTCTAGCTCTATATGCATGATTTATATTTCAGCGACTTCACTGCAGCCCAGTTGAAGCTGCTCTCCTTAATTAGGTCAACAAAACTTCAGTTCGTTTACACAGTTCTTGGCTATGCCCACATTTATATAGATTGTCTTCTCTCAGAGCCATTTTTCACTTCCTGCCACCACTTGTCCCTATAATGAGGCTAAGAAAACATGAAAATCTCCTGTATCAAAAACCATAACTTCATCTGAAGAGCAAACAAGAAGGGAATGGAATGGAGAGGCAGAGAATATTAAGTTTCTTCTTAAGTCGGCTGCCAAATTATCATAAGACTCAGTGTTTGGAGGTTCTGTACTCACAGGCTAGCGCCTATTTTTATGGTTCATCTAAGGGATAAAGACAGAAACAGACTGAGCGTCAGCCTCTCATATCGTGCTTTTTTATTTTTTATTTCCTAGGTGAAATGTTCTTGACTTAGAAGAGTTGGTTGACTGTTTCATATTGCAAAAGGTCCACCTATTCACATTTTTTAGATTCAAGTCCAACCCCTCTGTGAATTGTTATTGTTGCAGTTAACTTTGGTTCTACCCAGTTTATAAATCTCTGAATTATAAAACAGAAACAGGTAAAAATATAAAATAGTAGCATAATTGACTTGCATTCAGGAAAGCACTATTAGAAGTGCTGTTTCCCAGTGAATTAATAAATATTTTAATTGCTATTAAATGATTAAAGGTTGACCTGGAGGACACTCGTGGATGGTTATGACAACACCAATTGTGGTTTTTCTTTTAACTGTTTTTCCTAGTCTTTGGGGCAGTTAGTCTTCCAGGACAGGGTGGAATAGAAATTTCTGATTAGAAAGATTGTCAAAGCATAATTTTTAAGACAGGCTTTTTTGGTAGTGATGCCCTTTGTTAGATAAGGATTAGTGTCAGATCTGAGAGCATTGGCAATGCGTGGGTATGTGTTCAAGCCTTAAAATTTGGCAGAGGCTGTAGTGTTGATGTTTGTGCTGTGTAGGTGTGAGAAGTACTTGCGGAATCATCCTTTAGAAGGACTCAGGGCTACAGCAGTAAAAGGATTTTTATTTACATACCTAATTAAGGCCTTGTTTGCAAAGCAGTGATTCTTTCCATCTTTGTTTTTGCTGGTTGTCTGAAGTCCATGGGAGCCTAAGATTGGTCAGTTCATATATTGCCGGTTTGAGTGTTTATTTTTGGTTGTCTGGGGGTGAGCAGTGGGGAAGGGCAGAAGAGAGGTGGAGCAAGCGGAACTAAGAGCTCTAATTCTGTTTTCTCTTTTGAAAATGTAGATTCAGACTCAAGAAGAAGCTTAAACTTGTCTTAAGGCAGATGAATTTGCCTTTCAGGGACATAAAACCAGATGCAATTGGAATCTTCCCTACAAATAGGGTTTCAGGAATTCTGGTGGTAATTCAAATAGTAATTTTGAATTGGCATATCAGATTTCCAAGATGATAAGAGATACGATCTTGAATTAGGTGCCTTCATTTTCTGCATCTTAAGATTTATTTAATTGTGAATTGCATAGTTTAGGATCATAGGTTAATTCAATTTTACAAATTTATATTATCAGAAGTTATTTTAAAGTTGTTTTATCATTTCTCCAAAGCTTAGAACACATACAAGTGACCTTAAGTTGTTTTTCTCACTGTAATTTTAATTTAGTAAAATACAGTTATATCCAACAAGAGTGTGTTAAAGAAATCTTACTTATGAGAAATATGTAAACTAGAGTGAATGTGTATAAAATTATGGTTTGAGGCTGCATTTTCAAGGCTATATTTATATATTTGTGGTCAGATATTCTGTTGTCAATAGAAAAATGGTAATCAAATTTTATTGTTTGCGTTCTGCACATGATTTAGTTTCTGGAAGATTAAGGGACATTGTGAATAAAGGAGTTTTTCTAAATGACATTTTTAAGAGTTTGTCTGTAGCCACAGAATTAGCCCTTTATAAATTGTTCTTTAGCAAAAGCCATGAAAGGATGAGCAAAATAATTTGTTAGGACTTAATATTTGCCTGTATAGTGTATAAGAATAATTATCACATGCCTGTTGCTAATTAATAATTATGGCTAATTTTTATAAATAACTTATTATTAGTCATGATGCTGCCCAGAACCCATGATGTATCTCATTAATCTTCAGAAAATTCCTTTTGAGATTGCAACATCATGCTTAAGAGACTGGGTTCGAATCCCAGATCCATGTACTAGCTGTGAGCTCAGGCAAGTTAGCTTTTGTGTGGCTCAGTTCCCGCATCTGTAAAATGGGTTAATAGCAGAACCCAGTCAGGCTTGCTTTGAGGATAAGTAAAACTGTAGCACATTTGAAACTTCTAAATGCTCTGTCGTCTATAAACATGTAGACCCCCACGTGAGTAATCGTCACTTCTGTAGTACTGATTCCTATTTTACGCAAAGAAAACAAGCCTTAGAAAGTTAAATGCCAAGTGGAAAGGTACATGGTTTATAATTGGCATAGCTGGTATCTGACCTGGTATTTGAGTCCTGAGCCTGAATTTTAACATCCCTGTACTATTCTGTGGAGAGAATGTGTGATTCCATCCACTGCCACTGCCCTTTCTGATACCTTCATACTAAACATCCGGGCCTTCTCTGCTGCAGTGGTGTCTTCATGACTGGAGAACACCATTCTCTAGCAAACATCAGAGCTGTAAAAGGACCAATGGCAGGTGCTTTGATGACAAAAGGACTTCAGTGTGAGGTCAGCGCCCCAAGGTAGTTACACTCTGGTGTTTAAGTCCTTGTGTGTGAGTGTGGGAGAGTCCATCCTGGTGTCACACGTACACAGCATAATACATCAATAGGTTAACCTTTAGGGCAATGGTTCTTTCCAGTTTTCAAAGCTTTAGACTTAATTATAATTCTGTCGGCCGGCCGTCTACATTCAGCCTCTCTGGGATCAAACACAGAGATGGGACGTCATCTCTGCTTTTCATTAGAAGTCCTTATATGCACATTTGGATTGGAGCCATATTACAGTGAAATCTAAAAAGCAGCTGCAGCTTTGCTACTGTCAGTTACGTATTTTCTACCTCAGAAAATATTTTTTCAGTGCATGATACCTCTGGTCACATGTCTTTTGACTTTGAGAACTGGATGATACTAACCAAGCAAAACTCAAAGAAGCAGCTGAAGTGGAGTTGGTTGGAGGGTTCTGAGGAAAAAGCAAGGCCAAAGGCAAGAGAGAGGAACTTGGCGGGTGTGTCCCAGGAACAGAGCGTTGCTCGGTGTGGCTGGAGGAGAGAATGACAGGAAGTGCAAGAGGTCAGTCAGGAATGAAGGGGTGGAGAGGGTAGGGTCTGTAGGTTGTCACATGTACTCTAGCCTGTTGCATACAGCTGACTGGATCTTCCCCAGTAAGAATAGGAACGCCAGTGCTTATTGCCTGAAACTAGGCTCAGAGTTTCCAGGAACCAGGCTTGTTGATGAACTAATGACTTGATGTAGACAGTTCTCACCTACTCCCAATACCCGATAGTTCAGAGAAGCACAGTTCTGTGGCGTCCCTTCCCCTGTTGGGCCAGAACTGTGGTACAAACAGTGATACATTTCGCTAAGAGCATCCTATCTTCTGGGAATAACTTCCGGGTCCACCCAGGGGTGTGTGTGAAGCTTTAGTGAGTTGCTAGTATTTAGGCTAATTCTTATCCCTTCACTGATGGATTCCTTGCTGTAAGTAATTCCTAATTTCTTGTGATGATCAAGGATGCCTTGGGGTGAGCAATATACAGATAAAGTGGTGTGTGTGTGTATATGTGTATGTACACACATGTATGTGTGTGTGCGTTTGCTTTGAGTAAGGTCTAAGAGTAATTCTGTCTCCTCACTTTGGGTCCAAACATACAATATAATATGAAAAATATATACATAAGTAAAAATTTTCCATTTTTACTTTGGGCAGGAAAAAAGTTTTCTGTCACATAGCTGTCCACAATGATTACCTTCTCAAAACAAAACTCATGTTTAGAGAAGTGAATCAAGGATTTGCTTTTCACTGATATTAAGTTTTAGGACCCACAATTGTGTATAAGTGAAAGCTTATTATGATTATGTTTCTGATAATTTGTGGTTTTGCAGATTTTTCAATGTTATGTCATTCCACCAATATCCCATTACACCAAAAAAGGTATCTACCAAACATATTACAAGAAGATATGTTTTATTACTCCCATAATACATATTGGAAACATTTTCTTCTTACCTAAAATGAATCAAAATCTAAAATGCTTACCTATTTTATCATTGCATCTATTGCTGATTAAGGGGAATTTTTCATGAAAAGAATACTTTTTAGCAACAGTAAGCATATGAGCTGAACTGAGTCCCCACTATTTACTGAGCACATCATTTATGTCCTCTAGGTACCTTATTTTATCCTCCAAAAAAGTCAGGGTGACTTCTATGTATCTCATTTTAAAGAGTGTAAGTGACTAGTCTGTTTACACAGCATATTATCTGTGTTGGAGATGAGCTTTCAAAGGCATGTGAGGCTGATTTCAAAGCCCACATCCTTCACGCTCTAGAACATGGACTCCCCAATAGACAGAGAGCTTGGTTCTTACTCAGGCACTATACCTGCCTTGAACATTTTTTGTTACCTTGTTTAAGATTGTGACCCAGTGAAGGAAGCTTCTATGTATATGTGTGTTTCACCTGGTACAGTTTCTCGATTCCTTCAGGTCAGGGGCAGACCTATTGTGTGTCCTCAGCTCTAGCAGGAAGCTTGGCCGTGATGATGCAGTCAACAAATTCTTGTTGAATGAATGCCCCATATTACTAAGCAGATAATGTAGGCGAATAATTATAGAAGCAGAGACGCCTTCATTTTATTTACAAAGCATTACGAAATTGAATAAGTATCTAAAGTCCATTTTTCAAATATTTGAAAATGATCATTTCGCAGACTAGGTCATACAGTAGTCCATCCGTGCAGAGAACACCCGCCGTTCAAGTTGGATCTGTAGTAACTGACCCGCATTCGTCCCGTGCTCATAACTGTTTCATAAATGAAAACTTCAACTGTTGAACCTAATAATATTTAACAACAATGAAGCAACTTCCACAGGTCCAAGAAACAACTGAATGATACAAAGATCAGGGTACACTTAGGCTGAGTATCTGTACACTTCACTACAGTAAGGAGTCATGATTGGAGGTGAACATTTTTAAGGTGGAGAAAAATTGCTAAAGCAAGGATATAGGTACACCGCAGAGAAAATAATATATATGTATATAATATATGAGATTATATATAAGAAACAGAAGAACATATATCACGCTGTATAACCACCATTGCATCACTAATTCATTCAAGAAATATTTATTAAGTGATTGTGTCTAGAAATTTGCCCAAATACTATTCTTGCCAGGAGACGTTCATAGCCTCCTCTGAGTTGCAGACCTGTAGTCAGCTGACCACCAGAGGACAAGGGCTGTGCTCTGCAGTGGAGGAGGGACAGTTAATCAGGACCAAGCTGACTGAGGATGGAGGATGGTTTCTGCACACTGGTAATGCTTAAACTGGGTCTTGAAGGAGAGGTGGAAAAACACTGGGTGCCCAGCCTGGAAGGAAGAGAGAGTGTGGATTATTCAACTGGAGCAAAGACATCCCCAATCCCAGGGGCTGTGTGTATGTGTGTGTGTGTGTATGTGTATGTGTGTATATGTATGTGTGTGTGTGTGTGTGTGTGTGTGTGTGTTGAGGGACATGTGCAAAGTGCAGAGATGGATCTAAGTCATGCAAAGCAGATGACAAAGGGCCTTATGTACGAGGTTCAGGAGTTTGGATTCAGTGCTGCAGGCACTGGGCAGCCTGAAAGCTTGTAAAGAGGAGAGCAGTGTGACTGCGTCCGGGTTTCAGAAATATACGTGGGTGCTATTTTGAAGCCGTTTTTAAGGGGTGGTGAGTGGCGAGAAGACGCTGGGTGAGAAGTAATGAGGGCATTTTTATCTGAAATTATGTACTTATTTATATATCATTATTTCAGTATAAATTTACATCTGATACTTGTCTTCAGGAAAGAACGAGTAATATTAAAAACATAGGAGAGCAGTGTTGCATGATGGTGAGAACATGAATTTTGCACTCAGACTAATCTGGGCTAGTAAATTGCAGTTCACTGTTGACTAACCGTGTAACTGACTGGGGATTTTGAGAGGCAGCAGAGCAGGGTGTTTGGGAGAGGACTGTGAAGTCAAGCTGTCAGCTCCGTCACCTACCAGTTTGCCAATGCGATGCTGAATACTTACGTAGCTGCCCTGTGCCTCTGCTTCTTGGTCTGTACAAGGGAGATGATAATAGTGCCTAGAGGGTTGTGAGGATGGGTCCATGAATTGGAAAAACACTTAGAACAGTGTGTGGCTCCTAGGACGTTCTTAAGATCCATTGGCTAGCAGTGTTATCACCACCCTCACCTACAGTCTGTGAACCTCTGCTTTCTCCATTATAAAGTAGGGGGGGGGTTGCATCTTTATCACAGGTGTTACAACAATTAGTCTATCTAGAATACTAATCACAGTCATTAGCATCTATATGCTCAAAAAATGTAGCTATTATGAAGCGATAATAAATGTTATGTTTCTGAAAACATCTTCACTGGGACTGGCTACTGTAGTATCTCCATGGGAGGAGGGAATATGTCCGCCTCCTCTGAGCTAACCTTCTATCTTCTAATGGCCTTTGCAGGTACTCGGAGTACCTGGGGTACTCAGTAAGTACTTGTTCAGTTAATACACAGTGTTGGTAGGGTTTATGTCTGGGGGCTCCTGTGAGTTGCTGAAGAATGGGAAGAGATGGGAAAAGGTTGTGACCTGAGATGTAAATGTGGTGGGTTGATTATGTTTTAGGCAAGTGGGCTATTTTTCCACGTTGATAGGATTGAGGCTCTGAGTCCAAGTCGGCTCATCTGCTTCCAGTCTGCGTACGCTCTAGTCTCTTTCACCATCTGCTAATTTACAGCACACACCGGTACACTTTTATTCAATGCCCCGGTATTCTGGGACTTCGCTCTTGCTGTGCCTTTCACTGATTGTTCAGATCTCCATCAGAGGAATGATGAAGGATGATAAAACCCTAATCAGAAAACGTTTGACTGTTCAGTGGTTTCAGAAAAGGTATGGTAATCAAAGAAATTTGAAACTGCCTGTGTCACCTTAGGTTAGTTTTTAAACATCTTTAAGCTGCAGTTTCCTCATCTTTGAAATGTGATAAGTAAAGAGTTAAGAAACTTACCATGGGGAGCAAGCCCACTTGTAAAGAGCTTGGCACAATGCCTGGCATGTAGTAGGTGTTCAATAAACATAAACTACTTTAAAAACTCTACTTTTCCAGGCAAAAATTCTACCTCAATATTGCCTATGTCCAAAACTGAAAATGTTATATTGCTACCTTAGTTCTTAAAATTGGAGCAATCTTTTCACACTGTTGTGCCTTGCTTCCATTATTATAACAACCTAAAAATATTTAGAGCCCCTTTGGAATCTAAAGGTAGGCATCTGTTTAAAGTCACCCAATGGGACATTTACGTTTTGTGCACTTAATTATATATAAATTTTACTTTAAGAAACCATAAATAAATATGAACTCTCGTTAATGATACGAATGCTGAAGTGTTTAGGGGAAGTGTACCATGTCTGTAACTTATTTTGAAATGCATGAAAAATAAGACAGCTTTATGAGGAAAAGATATGGAAAAGCAAATATAGTAATCTGTTAACTGTGGAATCTAGATGGTAGGTTTATAGATACTCACTGTATAATTCTTTTAACTTTTCAGTACTTAACGAAAAGTTTATGATAACATATTAGTGAAAAAAGTGAACCTAAAATACTTAACACATCCTAGTGAGGAAACATGTATTTAGTTTTTACTGTAATACAAAGAATCTACCTCAGCCTGGTTGGGGAAGACAAGACTTCTTGAAAATTTGGCAAACACTAAAAGGTGTTTGCCGATTAAATTATGGAGGCGGGGATTTTTAATCTGTAGCTTAGAGATCCCAGAACATGCAGAGCTAGTACCAAAAGTCAGCAAAATCTTCTGTGCAGAATCTCTGTAGGATGAGGAAATGAATAGGTCACATATCAATTAAACTCTGTTTTACATATACATACTCTGTTATGTTTTTTAAACTATGGGTTTTTCTTGTCTGAAAATTCGCAGTCGGCTTTTGTCATTATGCCCTTTCTCAATCAACAGATTAAAAATAGACCATCATCTGGGTCCTGAAATATTTTTGGTGTTAGAAAGAGGGCTTCATTCTCAAGAAGGTCAGAAGCCACTGATCCAAACAAAAGTGCTCTCAGAGTTCAGAAAAAAAAGAACTCTTCAGCTCCCTGAGGTCTGGCCAGGCTTCAAGAAGGGGATGGAATCTGAGCCGAGTGTTGGGAAATGGGTAGAATTTGAATAGGTTGAGAAGAGATGGAATGCATTCTAAATGAAGGAGCAGCAGGAACAAAGGTAGGATAGTTCTGGGGACTGTGAAGAGACCAGTTATAGCTGGAGGAGGAATTGATAGTAGATAAATTGGGAAGGGTCCACTGGAGCCAAGCTGGGGAGGACCCTGACTACTAGGGGAAGGAATTTGGACTTCATCCTGGAGCCCGTAGAGAAGCCACAGACTATTTTCACCAAGGCATTGATACGGCAAAAGTGTTTTAGGTATTAATCTGGCAGCAATTTCAAGGCTAGATTGGAATTGGGGGAGGGGTGAGCAGCCTCATGGAGCCTCAGATAATCTCCCCAGATTGTGAGTGTTAGGAACCTGAGCTAGTGTGGCAAGAAGGAGAGCTGTAAAACAAGGAACCTGGACTTGGAAGAGACCTTTCAGAGGAGCGGTCATCATGTATTTGACAAAACATAACATTTGTTTGACAAAAAAAAAAAAGTCAACGAGGCTAGACCTCTACAGTCATTGCAAAATGCAACTCCAATATGCTCCACTTTCTGTGAATAACCAGTTTTGAAATTGACTCACACTTCTTGTTGGCCGTGTAGACCCTTAAGTTTAAATGTGGTCTAACCGTGTTGATTTGGTTTTCATAAGGTTGTACGAGATGTGCTATTTTAAAGAGCTATAATTTTTGCACCCTCTTTTAAAAAAAAAGGGGTGGATGGCTTTAATGTTAAAAGTTTGGAGAGATAATAATTGTACGCCAGGCGATAGAGCCAATCCAAACATAAATGGAGGCCTCGTTTTCCAAATGGGAACTGACCAAAGAGAATGCATTTGGTTCACGGATATATACCCTGTTAGATAAAGAAGAAATAGTTACATGGCTACTTACATTGAATTTATTCATTCAATTATGTCTTTAAAATAAGATCTAATACGGAACATACAAACTGAGGAATATTGCTATTTTCCACTTTCATAGTTATGTATTAATTTTATTCCTTCTCTTCACATATGCTTTCTGGTATCCTTTGAGGGCACTTTCTGAGTCATTTGACATAGTTTTTAAAAACATACATTTCCACTTTTGCCTCCTGGTTTCAGAAAGAGGGCTTATTAAATCTGTGAGTGGCATTGCCATTGAGTCCAAACTATAACATTACAATGGTTGTATTTTTCTCTTCTAGGTTTATATTTGTTATCCACAGCATAGTCATGTGCAGTGTAGCTTTTTAGTGGATTCTTTTAGGGCTTTTTTTTACAGCAATATCTAATATTTGCCTTTTGGGTGGTCGTGCCCATGAATTATTAAATCTCTGTGTTGTATTTACCTCTCTTTTTGCTGATTTAGGCAGGGTCCTCTCCAAACATACAAAGGTTCCAATGAGTGATTTTACTTTATGCTAATGTGTCTTCTCCAAAGAACACTTTGTTCAAAATAACGTAACAGACACATGTCCTGTAAGTGAGAGGCTTTATGAGTACCGGCACATAAGTTAACTGAGTGATAATTTGGGAGGCATAGAACATTATGTTATGTTGGAACATATACAATGTTTAATTGCCCTATGCAATGTACCCAGGTGCATAAAGTCAGTTATAATCTGTCTTTAAAGTCAGCTGTGCATTTTTACCTTCATCTATTCCCTCAATGGCTATTGGGTTCCAACTATGTATTAAGCATTGCGCTGAGATCTGGAGGGATATAAAAAGATGCTGTTCCTCTTGTGAACAAATTTATGTATATAAAAATGGATAAGACTGTGAAATGTAAAATGAAGTAGAATAGGATGTATGTTCTGAAGGAGATACAAACTCAGATTCAGTAGCTCAAGGAAAAGAGCAGTTGCCCCTGAGTAATAGATCAGGCAGGACTTAACAAAGAAGATGGGGCTGTAGTTGACCTTGAAGAAGCTGTGGGATTTCATCAGACGGAAATGATGTAGAACGTTTGATGCCACAGAGAGAGGCACTAGCAGTTCTGTGGATGTGAGGAAGCATTCAACTATAGGCCAGTTTGGTTTAAATGTTGACATATATAGGGACATGTGGTTGTTTATCTGTACAGTGGAGACAATAGTGTCACACAGGAAAGGTAGGACAACTACTTGTGACTGTGTTTTGTGATACTCTTGAATTTTTATAAGTTACTAGTTGTTAGATAGATATAAAGTGTGTGATGGGCGAATTGGAAAGTAAAGCAAAAAAAGGAAAAGGTTGGTGGTAGAATATAGAGGACCTTAAAAACATGATTAAGGAATGGTAACTTAACACAGGAGAAAACAGAGAATCCACTGAAGGCCTCAGAGCCTGGAGCCACTCACTCAAATCTAGCCTACGGAAAGATAAATATTTCTACTTAAAGCAGAGAGAGTAGTTGCTGAACGGCAAATTTGCCAACTTTTGCAAGAGAAGAGCCTTAAAAGTAACTAAGATAGTGACTGCGAAGTTAGAAAGATGGTTGTGAAAGATTGGAGTGGTGGAAACTGTAGACTTGGCCATAGGATGTGGAGAAAGAAGAGCTGAGAAAAATCAGGGTGACAAGCAAACTTTTAGTCCAGGTGACGTGAGCATTACAGAGGGATAAGACGATTTTATGTTTGTGCAGGTTGTGTTTGACCCTGGTCCGGGGGGGCCATTGTATCACTGGGATACGGGGATTGGTCCCTAGGGACAGAAATGCATGTGGACAGAGATTTAGAAATCAGTTACATGAAGGTGATTGTTTTTAAATTTGTGGCCAGTAAAGAAACGATTGTGAGAGAATATTCAGACAGGTAAGAGGGAGATGGAACTGTAGAACCACAGAGCAGACAAAGCAAGAAAATTCAGAGAAATAGACCCATAGAAGGAAAAAAGAGGGAAATATTGCTTTGTTGTGTTGATTCGTGATGTTAAAAGTGTCCGAGGAAGTCCCATTTTACAGAAGAATTAAGGAAAATCAGGATTGAGCAAAGTGTGAACTGAGCAATTTGGAAAGTCCTTTTAGTAAAATAGTAGCTATAAAGGGACGATGAAAAGGATTAAAGAGAGAGTAGATAAGAATTTGAAACACATTTTCAGGAAACTTGGTGATGAAAGAAGGGAGAGAAGTATCATGGTGGGAAGAAGGCATAAACGTTGGGGGAGACCTGTCTGTTTTTGTACATGGAAGGGAAGCAGCCCCTTTGGATGGGATGATTGAGGATGTTGAGAGACCAAATAATGGGAAAAAAAAAAAGAAAACAGAGTATTATTGTTGCAGAGGAAGTGTGAAAGTGTCACGAAGAACAAAGATGTGAAGTTAACTTGACTATAGGAAAGGCAGTCTCCCCTGAGGTTAGCCACTGGGAAGCTGGGGAATATTGCAGGAGGATAATTGAAAGATATAATGCGGGTTCAACCTTCTGTATAGAACAGTTGGTGATGGCAGATGAGGTGTGGCGCAGGGGCTTGAGGAGAAGTGGCAAAGACTCCATGGAAACTGTTTCAGGCACAAGAAATGACTAAAGGGGATTCTCAGGCAACAGATGGCTCAAAAGAATACGGGCACATGCGTTTCAGTGAAATTGGTCAGCATTCAGATCATGGCCTCCTCTCGCACATTCAGCCATCCAGCACAGCAGCCAAAGAGTGAACAGCCAGAGAATTCCAGTTCCGGGATTAGCGCCTGGCCACAAAGATGCTGGGAAAAGTGGGACAACACAGGGCTCTCGGTGGGAGCTGCATTCCAGACTGCACTGGTGAGGCGGAGGGTGGAAGAATGGGTAGGGGTTTGGGCAGGGTATTCTGATGAGCACATCCGACAGAAGGGAGCAAATGGAAAAGGGAAAAGGTGACATTTCTTGGAGGTAACACAGTTCTGCCCAGTGGTGTTGCTGAGCCATTTAATAACCAAAGTGGCAGGAAGGTACATTTCATTGAGTTAGAAGAGATGACAGAATCGCAAAGAGTAGTAGAAGATGGGGAACTGAGTTTTTGAAGGGCTTGTGCATTCACAGCGGGGAGCAAAATAGAAAGACCAAGCCTGTGCCAAAGACAAGCTGGACTGTTAGAGTTGAAGAAGAGTAAGAGGTGAGCTTAGCCACTGCTTGGGGAGGATCTGCTGCTCACCCAGCCTGGTGGCCTCCTGGGCGAATTCTTCAGAACACTGGGGCGGGCTCCGGCCCAGCAGGCAGAGCTGAACCTTGACGGTGAACTTGCTTTCACTATCCTCTCAACATATGGTGAGAAATGTAACTAAGCAAATGGACTGAGTACTTGTCTCTGCTCAGCCTGTCATCTTCCTGGAGGTTATTGATATGACTGCAACATTGGTAGTATAACCAGAAGTTGCTTGGTGGGCACACTCGTGATGTGATGGGTTCCTTGGGTGATCTTGGTAGCTAATGTCACCTGCTCCAATGGTCTGATAGGTGTCTCCATTTAAATTTAAGGAGTCTCTTTTCATGGGCCAGTTTCAGTGTACTCACTTTACACAGTGCCTGAGAGAGATGCCCACTTTTTTCTCCTGGAATCACCAATCACAATTGCCACGTGCGCCATCTTTTTCTCCTGCTAGCCCATTTCTTCTGAAAGAATGTACACTGATTTTGATGACCTAGGTATCCATTTTCTGACTCGTGATTTAGTCCTGCCTTCTCCAGTTACATCCAAGTTACCTTGATTGGATTTCGGCTCTCCTGAGGCAGTGGCCTCAGGGTTGATCTTAGACAAGTCACTTTAGATTCTCTAAATTGCTTTTAAAGAGCAAGCTTATCTTTAAGGTGAAGGTTATAGTAGATCTTGTCCCATAAGAAAGAAGTAGGTTTCTCATAGTTAAAGAGATACTGTAATGATAGAATGACTCTAAAAGTATGGCCTCTTGACCTAGCACAGTGCTAAATGATTTATAAGGATTTTTCTTTTTTATCCTCTCATGAGTATGTTATCCCCACTTACAGATGAGGGAGCTGAGGCATGCCGAAGTTGAATATCTTTTCCAGGCCCCTACTGTTAATAGCAAAGCTAGATTGAGGTTCATTTGATAATTCCAGAGCCAGTGCTTTCAACTCTGTATTTGATATTGTTCCCAGGAGAAAGTCAGTCAGTGTAGCAGAAATAGAATATAGGACTGCTTGGATGAATGATGATGATGAATATAATTTCAGCTCCTACTTCATTCCAGGTACTGTACATAAGTTTTTATGAATTGTTGCATTCCTATAACATAGGTATCAGTTTTAAATTTTTGTATATGAGGTGATTAAGGTTGAAGAGATCAAGTAGCTTTTAGGCAGGTAACTGGATTCTCTGAGTCCAAAACCTAAGCTCAAAAGCATTGATGGGTGGGAGTTTGTGGTACCTCTGGAGAGTGACAGGTTGCCCGGTATAGCTCAGGCCTACAATGCACAGCGAAGTGAAAGAGTTGAGGGGGGTCAGGAACATTAAAGGGGTGAATATTTTTAAAGGATGTTAAGTCCTTAAGTATACGATGGAAGATTGGAAACTTAGCAGGGTAGAAAACAATACTCTTGAGTGGGGGCAAAAGAGAATAAAAAGAAATTGCTGCTTTCTCATAGACTAAAGGCATGTGATGAAGGAAAAAGTATGGCGGAGATAAAAGAATCCTAAAATTATTTAGAGGAGAACAACAGATCATTCATAGATTTTTCTTTCCAGATCGGTGGCTTAGATGGCATAATTGTTCTCAGATGTGACAGTAGCTTCAATCTGTAAGACTTAAGAAAAAAACAAGTTAGTGTTTTAATTTTAAAGCCTTGAGAGGTGCTCTATTATATCTGCAGTGTATTTATAAATGTGGTGGCGCTAGTGGCGATGGGTAGAGTTTTGGTGGCGAGGGATTATTCTCATTTTGAACTTTCCGGTGGGTGTCTGCCTGGCAACAACAAAGCCAGGAGTGGTCTCTGTTCATTTGGCTTTCATTCAGAAACTATTTTCCATCACAATAAATCACTAGTTTCTTTAGCCTCAGGTCCCTGGTGATCAAAGTATTCAGTTACAGTACCTGATAAAATCATGACTATCCTAGTAGTCACCTTATGTACATCCTCTCCTCTTCAACAGTGAGCCTTTAAAAAAACTGGGATTCATTGGCAAAAGAGAGTCTTTATTCCTTAGTGTATAGATGGGTACGTTTGAACAATGGCAAAAAGCAGTAGACTCGGAGCCTAAAAGAAAAACAGTGTCCTCTTCCTTTCCTTCCTGTTCTTTTTGCCTATTTTTAGTACCATTTCAAGTACAGTTAATATGTCTCTTGGGAGTGAAAGCTACATTTGATTAAGCCAATCATATGGAGAATGGCTGGGGTAAGTTTTAGGAGTGCTGGAGAAGTTTTGATATAGTCAGGCTTTCCCCAAGTCGTTTTATGGTCCAGCCTACAGAATCATAGACTTTATATTTGCAAAGACTTAGAAGTAATCTGGGCTTAATGTCCCACGGCATGGAAAATGTTTTCTTCGCCGTCTTTCCCAGACAGTTCAAGCTTCTACTTGAGCTCTTTTAACCAGTTCACTGACCTGGAAGTGCTAACACACCAGGAGGACAGGGGCTGTGTGACACTGCCCCTCAGTTGGCCTTGCTTTGTTACAGAGTAGCTCTAATTATTGGGAAGTGCCACTTCTTGCCATTTCTTCAAGCCTTGGAATAAAAAATATCCCAACTCAAATCCCATTTCTGCCACTACCTGTGTGACTTTGGGCAGATCCCTAACCCCTCTGGATTCAGTGTTTTGCATGGGAAACAAGAAAACAGTGTCTAGGGAGTGCGTGAGTTGTGTTCTGAGACCTACTACATGTAGAATAGTGTAAAAGGATGAATTGTAACATCTGTGAAGAACCTGACACACAGTAGGCGCTTTACATGACCTGCACCCTGTGGGCCTCATTCTGTTCTTCTGTTAGGCAAGCGCTATGTGATTCTGTGTTCAGAATCCCAGTGGTCATCTGTCCAGCACAGGGTGAAACAGAGCTGTTGCTTTATACATACAGGGCATTGTGTGAGTTCTTTTTCAGGACGGTGAGATGTGGAAAATGGGAGTGGGGAAACTCAGGAATGTGCAATTCCAGTGGCATACCTGCTTCCCTAACTCTGTGGCGGTGTACTGGTTTATAAAGAGTAAGATGATTAGGTTGCCTGGAGGCGTGAAGAGAGGAGGGAAATACAGGCTTATGTCAGAATTTATTAGCATGAACTCAGTCTTCTAACCCAGAACAAGTGGTGGGAAAGGGAAAGCTTCAGTTACGCTATTGTTTGGTCTACATTAAAGCAAGCAGTTTGAGTGATTCCCATTAGTTTCGCTGGTTTTATTTTTCAGCTTTGTTACAAACCGTCTAAATAATTAATTTTTTCGAAAGGGACTATCTGCTGCAACTATGTATAATGCCTATTTTAAAGCCAGTCATGATGCGTCAGTAAAAGTTTTGAAGGCCCTGGAGGGTGAGTTAGTCCTTTGCCTGGTGTTTCTAAGAGAGTGGCCATGTTGAGAGAAGAGAAAGCTGCGTTTTTCTCCATCTCCCTTTCCCATTTCAGACTGTATTTGTGACAGAAGCCTCCCCAAATATTCTCTTGTCAGGGCTTTGATTTTGGAAAGCACGTTGTTGATTTTGGGGTAGCCTCTACAGTATTTTTGTATTCTTTCTGAAAACCTGTAATGGGGATGTGGAACTTCCACAAAGTAGGTTAGGCAAATTCTGATGATAGCACTTTACTGGTAGTTTCTAGAGGAGATAGTACTGCTAGCTCTTCATTTAAAGATAACCTAAAACTGGGGGAAATGACACATGTTCTGAGGTGGTCTGGCTTATCTGTTTGATAGGGGTACAATAACAACCATCACTACATCAATCGAGTGAGTTGCTTTGGAGAGCCTATAGCATAAATCTAAATGCTTTTATTTTACAGCCCCAAGGAACTTTATCAAAGGTCAAATGTGTTCCCCACAAACTGACTGCTATCACTATTATTTTGAAATGGACACATTTCTGCTTCATTTACATTTAGTGTGTGTTGGGTACTAAGTGTGCCTTGGATACTGACGAATTGGCAGACAGACATGGCTCGGTGGTAATAATAATGAATCAAATGGAGTACTGTGCGTTTTAGCCATGCTGGATCACCGAGAAAGTGTGTGCGTGCATGTGTGCACACACGTGCACGCATACACCTGAGCTTGAGCATCATGAAAACCTGCTGGCATTATTTGCCACTCCTTCAAATCTTTTTATTCTATCATTTTCACTCTGGCCAAATGGCTACAACCCAAGGGAAAAATCCTCCCATCCACGTTATGCAAATTTTGATATGCTATTGATTAATCAGCAGTTCAGTAAATGTGTAAGGTAACAATGAATTTAACTACTTTTAGTTTTAAAGCATTTCTTTTAAAGGGTAACTTGTCACAATAGATTGTTTCCTTAGGGAGAAAATACTTAACCATGTGAATGTTTTTTAAAAAGATTCGATTAGGAATATTAATTTGAGTTATATTCAAATACAAAATGACTGATTTTGGAAATGATTTTCTATGTAACTAACTTGAATGTTGTATCATCTCTGCCTTGCCTTTTGAATAACTAGTAATTAGGTATATGATACATGTTGTTTATTTTTATAGTTAAAACAGAGCCGATGAGCAGCAGTGAAATAGTTTCAACAACAGCAGACGGGTCTTTAGACAATTTCTCAGGTTCAGGTAAGGAAGAAATATTTGATTTTTACATTAATACAAACCATTTTTCCTAGTTTATTTATCTATACAAATATGTATATGTATGTGTGTATATGCACATGTATAGGGTATATGTGTGAAATGTAAAACGCAGCTTGTCTCAGAGTCACATTCTGATGTTTTTATTTAGTATGAAAAAGTGCTGAAAACGTTGGAATCCTATAGAGGAGATAAAATCAAAAGGGGTGTTGTTCTTTTTCTTTCTTCCACTAAGTTATCTTTATTCTATTAATGACTCCTTCCCTTTTTCTCTCGTCTGTATGATTTTTCCAATCATCCAAATTTAGGTAGCCAAAATTTAGCTTTTGATACCCACTACACAGACCTACCACGCCATCCTCCCAAGTAATTATCATATCAATTATAAATCTCAAACGGATTTGTAAAGTAGCTTTAAATCCTCAAGTTAGTTTTTAATCTCTTTCATATTGAAAAAGTCTGCCTCCAACAAACAAAATATTCAGGTGCCATGTCTGTGATAATGAAATTACTGATAAGAAAGTGATTTTGATAATAAACTAACTGTGAGGATGTGATGATATAGTTGTCAAATTACCCAGCTTGGGCTATTTCAATTAAAAATTATTTCTATCAGATGTAATTCTTAGATGTTCAACCATTTTCATATTGACCGCTGTGTTCATAAAACCTCTCAGTGGGAAAATGCTATACTTGACAAAAACTTGTGATTGATTTAATCTAGCTCTCAAGGTCATTTATTTAATACATACCACAATTAAAAGGAATTATTCATAGATATATAATGAAATGCAAATGCATAGCTTTAATGCTAATGATCCCAAGCAATAAGGAAATAACAAAGGGTGTTACAGCCATTAGTTCTTTGGTAAAACACATACAGAATTTGACTTAACACCAGGCAATGTGCTTTGTGTTATTATGGCTTCAAGTATGTATCAGAATGGTCCTGGTTTGGGGCTTAATAAAGTGATCGAATGACCAGACCCTCACAGTAGTTTGATAACGGCAGAGTGAAGTGTAGGGCCACCCAAGAACATCCAGGTAGAACCCAACAAAAATTGGGTTGGGATGGGGTGGTCAGGGAAGGCTTCCTGGAGGAGGTGCCTGCACTCAGCCTTTAAAAATAAGTGGGAATAAAGCACATGTAGAACTGGGGAAGGGGAGCTGGACAGATGGAGTATTCCATGGAAGGAGACCAAGGCCCAGAGAAAAGGAACTTGGAGGAACTGTTCGTGGTCCACCATTCTCAGTGTGTAAGCAGTGAGGGACATGGTGGCAGGGAGGCTGGAACTGGAGTCTAGGGAGGCACGTCTGTCTGCATGGTATTTGTGTTTTATCAGGAGCGCAGTGGGAAGCATCAGAGGAAGAGGCTGCACGATGCTAGTCTCACACAGAATTATGACTACGGAAGGATGGAGGGGAGGCTGGTGACCTGAAGTGGAGACACCAGTGAGAGCTATCTTTCTTGCATTAACTTGGGCAAGAAATACCGAAGACCTGAGATCAGGTGTGGGAAGGCGACCGATGACGACATAATTATGAAATAAAATTTAAGGCCATAGTGACCAACGAGCATGGGGAATGAATGGCACAGAGAGAAGATGAGAGCAAGGGACCGCGAGGCAAGCATGACTGAGAGAGAAAGGTGGTGGCTTCCGTGTGGGGCATGTGGACTGTGAGGTAACATCCACCCGAGGACGCAGGAGATCAGGAAAGATCTGGAATGGAAATCCTGAAAGTGTGCAGAGCATAACAGGGCTCAAGACAGAACCCAATATATAAGAGACGGGCAGGGGACCCAGTGAGCACAGAGGTGACTGGGGAAGAAGGACGGTGTTGAACTGGCGGTAAAGGCAGGGAAGCTCCGTCTGTGTGATAGATTTCATAAACAGATTTTAAAAACAGGTTTTTAAAAAACTTGCTGACATGAGAAAACTTGAACTATATTAAAGTGAAAAAGCAGATTACAATGAATAGTGTGTTCATTATGACAGTTTTGTTTCTTTTTTTTTTAAAGATTTTTTTTAAAGATTATTTTAAAGATTATTGGGGAGTTGGGGGATGGGAACAGTGCTGGGGGATTGGGGAAGGGGAACAGACAAGTTGCTGTCCTTTTGTTCTTCAGTCTAGTTGTGGAGGACGTTGCTTCACTGGCCCAAGTTGGCACCATCATTGCGCTCTTCCCAGGCGAGGCACATCAGTCACCAGCTTCAGGACGGCTGCTCACACTGGCTGCTGGCCGCTCACGCTGGCTGCTGGCTACACACGGTAGCCCATGGCAACCCACTGCCACAGGGGCTGCAGCCTACGCCATCGCTGGCGACTCAGGGCAGCCCAGCTCCAGGTTGAGCTGTTGTTCAGCATCTTAGCTGTAGAGGGCAGTGTCACTGGCCCTCATATGTGGGGTCCGAACCAGGGCCCTCTGGCGTCCCAAGCCAGTTCTTAACCATTGTGCCACTCAGCCGGCCCTTGTTTCTTTTTTAAGAAGGCCTGCATGCGTATGTATATGTGCCTTTGTGTCGTGTACACAGAAATTAATGATGGCCCTCTCTGGATGGTGGAATGTCATTTTAATTTTCTTTTCAAAAACAATTTTTTTTACCATACATATATATAACATACTTTCAAAATAGTAATAATTTTAAAGTGCAAGTTAAAAATCATATACTACAACGAGATAATTAAGTTTTTCGGAAGTGCCTATAGATAATAGTTTTACATTGCTGGTTTTCCTGATATTGATAACTGTACTGTGGTTAAAGAATTATTTGTTTTGAAGGAATATACACTAAAGTATTAGTAAAGGCACATCATATCTGTGTGTGAGAGAGAGAGAGAGAGAGAGAGAAAGAGAGAGAGAAAGAGAGAGGGAGAGAGAGACGGATTGAATGAGAATAGAGGCTAAAGCTCATGTAATAAAATGTTAGCATTTGGGGGATTTGGGTGAAGGATATCGGGGGAAGTTTTCCTACTTTTGTGCAAGTGTCAAATTATGTCAAAAATGAAAATTTTACAAGGGGAAAGCGTCCATGGATTTAGCGGACAGCAGTTTCTGTGGACGGGTGGGCTTTCCTTTCCTCGTGCCCACATGCTCTTCCTGTTCTCCAGCAGAGTTCCTAGCATATGTTGCGTATGTGCTCATGAAGTTTACTGAGTGGGTGGATGATTTCATGAATGAGGTGAGGAAGTGGTGACGGGAGAGAAAAAGGTCTTTAAGGTATGTAAGCGGCAAAAGGAGATGGCGAGAAGGCAGACATTAGGAAGAGGGTTGAGGGTGGCATTGAGAAGGTCGGGGGGTTTTGCTGCCAGCGCAAACTTACAGAGGTAGAGGTTAAAGGTATAAGCAAAACGAGGGGATAATTGAGGGAGGGAAGCCTCTGACGGGACTGCAGTGGCCTAACTCCAAAACAGAAGAGGATCAGCCTAGAAAAGGAATAACTTTTCCACAGAAACATCAGGGAAGGTGGAGTGGAAGTAATGCAGATGAGTTCGAAATGGAGAAGGAGGCGGTCAGTTGAGGAAATGACTACTTTTTCCTCTGAAGTGACTCAAAATGAGAGTAGTGATAGGCTTGTGAACGCAAAGAGGAGATTGAAACAGATGCCATGAGGAATCAGGAAGCATGAGGTTGCCTGGAAACCTAGAGGACGATTGACAGCCAAGCGGAAGGTCCACACAAAGGCGGGACTCATGAACATGGAGACTTTATGGTAGAGTTTTTCTCTACAAGGGCGCAGCTGTCCAGGTCAAAAGACATTTCTCCTGATCCAGAGTTGAGGATTTTTCTGGTCGGGCCTGGGAGCATATGGAGAGAAGAGAACTGAAAGTATCCGGGAAAAAAATGGTTTAAAATACAATCCATGGATCTAGGTAAAGTAGAAAGAAAGCAAAGGTAGGGGAGAATAAATTGAGGGAAGATAAGGATGTCAAGGGTTCTGCATCTCTTGATGAGGTTGGAGAACAGATGAGACGCGAATAAAGGAATGAAAATTCTAGAAACAGAGGATTTTCCTTTCTTAATCTCAAAACCCAGTGAGGCCACCACCACATGCTTCTGTACTTGGCTCTCTGTACTTCCCTTCCTTGGACCCTCTCACCACTTTTAAAACTGCTGTTCATTGACCTTCCTCCTGTGAAACTGTAGCCATATGAGGAGACAGATTCTGTTTGTCTCGTTCACACGTACAGCCCCGTGGCCACCGTGGAATGGAGCACGTGGTGGTGGTCAGTAAACCTTCGTTACGTAACCAGACGAGTCGGTTTGTGCTGTTGTGGTTTGAGACTGTGGGATGGGAAAAAAGGTCCAGGGTGTGGTCTTGAGCTGGAAGGTCGAAGTAGAAGGCCAGCGCTGAGGGCTGGATAGAATGAGAAGCCTGTTGGATGTATAACCCAAGATAATGTTGGAACTTGTCAGGGGATACAGTCAAATGGCTGAAGTTTTCCATAAATGGAAGGCAGTGTCTAGGAGGTGGCTCACCATGGAAAGCATTGTCACGAGTCTCAGAGAAGGAAGGATTTTATGGGAGTGCTGGAAAGCAGTGGTTTGGGAAAACCTGCAATAAGGATGGGTTTCCAGGCCTTTGTGGTGCCTGGTATCTCAGAGAATGAGCAGCCTCTTCTTGGGAAGGATATGCAGGACCGCAAGGGCCTTAGAGAAGGGCTTAGCCGAGGTGGAGCAACTGAAGCTATAGAGGGTCTTGTTGTCCAGATTCTGTGTTGGACCCAGGGGAAGGATTGGGTGAGCTGGCAGTTAGGATCAAGGCATAGGAAGTGGGGAGGGGACGGGCATTCTTTTCATGTCCTTTTTCTTTTCTTTCTCTCTCTTCTCTCTTCTCTCCTTTTCTCCCTCCCTCCCTCCCTCCCTCCCTCCCTTCCTTCCTTCCTTGAATAAAGATGTGTAAACCATGGCATGCTGGAGCAACTGTGAATAGGACTTAGGGTTTATGAGAGAAAGAGGAGGCTGGAGAAAGCAGTCTCTAAGCATTTGACTCCAAGATGGCCTTTGTATCTGTGATCACCACTCCTATTTCCTTCTCCATCATGACTTAAAAATTTACATCCTGACTATTCTGGGTGTCTTGAGGAAAGAGCAAGGAAAAAGAAGCAACAGCCATTCTGACGTTGGTCATAGATATCTCTACCTCTGTCCTTCAAGGAGCCCTGGCATCTCAAGGCATTAAGGAGGTGGGAGACTCTCTCTTCCAGAAAAGTCACCAGGTATCCTGTTGTGGGAGACTGGAGGAGAAGGATTGGGTTTTCTAAGGCATGTGGCTGAATTAAAAATTGCAAGGGTATTTATTAGGTTTTTAAACTAGAGGGATGTCCTGGTCATTTGTTATTTAGCAATGAAAAGCAATAGTTTAATTATTTAAATGTTAAAAACAATTGGGGGTTGAAAATAGTGTGTTTTCAGGGATTGCAAAATGTCTTGGCCTACTTTTCCTGCCGTTTCCAGAAAGCCTAAATTTGTTATTAATTTGTTAAATAAAATGCCTGCCGATGATACTGACCATACAAAGTGGAGTCTGGGGGTATTTTGGAACCTGGAAATAGAAACAGGAATGCTTCTAGAAGAGGATACCATGTGTGCCGAATATGCTTTCTTTAAGCTTTTAAAATTGTTCATAAAAAGATGTAACTTTTTGGGTCTGATTCGTTCATTTAACAATTATGTGTTGCACCCCTACTATATGCCAGGCAGCATTCTAGGCAGTGGGAGTATAGCAGTGAAAAAGTGGGCCGGGTCCCTGCACTCACAGGCCTTTCATTCTAGTGGGGGAGAGGGGCAGTGAATAGGCAAGGGGTCATTGTAAATAAATAGCGAACAGTGCTATGAAGACAATGAAAGCAGATCAAAGAAAATAGCGAAGAATAGGTGGAGGTCTCTTTCAGGGCGAAGGCTTCTCTGAAGAGAGACCATCTGGAGCACAGATCTTGGTGAAGTGAGGGAGTTAGTTTGGGTTAATATAAATATAATAGGATCACAGAGCTTAGACGTGAGGGGAGGGGTTGGGGAGGTCATTGTGACATGAGCTAATTGATGTGTTTAAGAGATCACTGTCGTGTGGAGAGAGGGGAAGAGGGGAAGTAGACGCAGGGAGGTTAGCCTTTCCCTGGTTCAGAAGAAAGAGGTCTGTGTTAGTCCACGTCCTTAGGAGAGCCACCGAGATGGGATGAAATGTGCCAGGTTCTATTGGGGCAAAGGAGTGGAGGAGACAGGGCGGGGTGCGGGGAGTGTCCTGACTGCCACTCCATTCTCTGGTGGCCACGACGCTGGCGGTTGGAACATAGTGGTGGCACAGGTGGCGAGACGTTGCCAGATTTAGAATATATTTTTGAAGGGAGAGCTGCCTTGACTTGTGATAAAGCATATGAGGGAAAGAGAAGAACCAAAACTTACTTTGAGGCTTTTGACCTGATTGTTCGGCTGAATGACATGGACGTTACTGAGATGGGAGCCTGGAGGTGGGATGAGCGGGCAGTGAATCGAGAACTTGCAAATTTTGATATTTCTGTTGACCTTCTCAGTGGATTCTCAAGCTTGTGACTATTATTTATCTTGGGTTCTCCTGTCCCTTCCTACAACAAGATTTGGGGGGCTTCTTCAAGCTTACACGTTGGGAGTAGGAGAAAGAATGGAATAGTAATAGGAAATAAATGTGCTAAAACAGAGAGCTGTTATTTGTCTGTATGTTCCCAAGTCCCTGGCAAGTGTAACTTGGAGTTGACTAATGGTAAGTTAACCATTTTCCCTCCCTTGATAAATAAATGATCTGGAGACATTCTTTTTGCTTTAGGTTAGTCTGGTCCCATGAAATTAAAATTAATATGAATTCCTAAGTTGTTTAAAAAGTTAAAGGTGTTTTAGACAATTAAGGGGAAAAAATGCTTGAGGCATACGATGGAAGAGTCCTTAGGCCACACAGAGACTGCATGGGTTTGGATTTAGAGAAAACCCAAAAAATATGTCTTATTACCCATATGGCATTAAATAGTCAATAATTTTAGGTACACGTAGTTATGTTAGCAGCCAGAAGACACTCGGGCAGCACTGCAGGCTCTTATTTATGTTTATTTCATAAGAATACTATTTACTCCAATTAGTATTGCCCAAGAGCTGAATCAGGTTTATTATGTATGTGTATAAATAGAATAATTTAACCATCCTTCAAGTCACTGTGATTTTTTTTGAAATCTACTTTGCTTATGACCTAAATCTCATGTTCTCATTGAACAAATATCGTTTATTGATTACTTCCCACATGCCAGGCCCTGTCAGGGGCTGAGACAAGGCAGAGTAAGAGGTCCTTGGCCCCGGAAGCTCAAGGTTAGCAGAGAAAACCGACATCTATAGGCTGCATGTGCTTAGCTGCGATGCTGCATTGCCACTGTTTGTAACATTATAAGGAAGTCCAGGGCCAGCCGAGTGGCATGTTGGTTAGAAGTTGGCTTGGGACGCCAGCTCTGAGCAGCAGGGCCACCGGTTCGGATCCCACATGGGCCAGTAACACTGTGCCCTCTACAGCTAAGATGGTGAACAACAGCTCGACCTGGAGCTGGGCTGCCGTGAGTCACCGGTGATGGCATAGTGTACAGTGGGGCTGCCGTAAGCTACCGTGAGCGGCCGACAGCTGGCCTGAGCCATCAAGAGCCACCGTGAGCGGCCGTCCAGTGGCCGGCAACCGATCTGCCTCATCCGGGAAGAGCACAATGATAATACCAACATGGGCCAGTGAAGTGACATCCTCCCCAACTAGACTGAAGCACCAAAGGACAGCAACTTGTCTTTTCTCCTTCCCTGATCCCCCAATAAAATCTTTAAAACAAAGAAAAAAAAAAGTCCAGAGAAGGACGCCATTATCCTAAAGAGAAAGGATGTTTTAGCCCCGACGGAGGAGAAAGCGTTCCCAGGCAGAGGAAAGAGGAGCATTATAAGGCCGAAGGTCTGGTGTGAAGAACTGAGACAGACATGAAATGTGGGGCACGTATGGGGAGTCCGTATGTACCGGGGGTCACCTGACACTGAGCCCAGGGGAGGGTGGAAGCTTGAAGCTCTTTGTGCGCTCTGCCAACGCATTTGGAAAGTTTCCTAGGGCGAAGGTAAGCTCAGTCGAGAGCCTGCAAGCTGCAGAATGATCACGAAGTTTCCATTTAAGAATGAGCACTGTGGTCGCAGTAGGGAGAGTCAGCGGGCGGTGGGTGACATGCAAGGACGGTAGCTAGCTGGCGGTTGCCTTCATCCAGGTGAGACGTACTGAGGACCTGGACCAGGAAGGGAGACGGATGGAGGATGCAGGAAGCCCCATAGGCAATATCTGGATTTCGGATGCACGACTTGAGGGTCATGAAATAGAAGGGGGGGGGGGAAATGAGATGATTTTTGAGGTTTCTAGTTTCTGTGTAGGGTGTCAAGAGATGGTATGTTTTGATGAAAAGAGTCAGGCAGCCATGGGTTCAAACACCAGCTCTCCCACTTATTTGCTTGGATGTGTTACTTAATTTCTATCCCCCTATGTAAATTGGGGCAAAGAATCTGCTTTTAAGCATTTTGCTGAACAGATGGTGATGCTGTCCATTGAGTGGAATTAAAAATACAGAAGGAAGGGCCAATTTGGGAAAAAGAGAATGGGAATCTGGGCATCTGAGAAAAGAAACATTTGTCACACAGGCATTGTTGTGCACTTTGTCAATTATTTCATTTAGTCCTCACAGCGATCCTACAGGTAGTAGTATTGCCATCATTTTATAGAAAACATCAAGGCTTAGAGGGATCAAGTAACTTGGCTGACACCATGAAGAAGACTTAGAACTTGAATCTGAGCTGATATTAAATTCTGATTCCAGAACCTGGGCTTAATTGCAGCCTCCCAAGTCGTTCTTCATGTGTCCACACACGTACTACACATCTAATCCACATCAAAGCGTCACAGAACTTCCCATATGCCGTGTAATAACCCTGATACCTTTTTCTATTCTGTTATTCTATTTGTAAAAAAACATTGCTGGGTGTAACCTATTAAGCTGAGTTCATGATCATGTTAGGGGATCTGACCCACAATTTGAAAAACAGGGACACAGCTAGAAAACTAATAAAAGGGATTCCTGTGGTTCCCGTCACCAGGCACCAGTAGGTTTTTCCTTGTAGTTTTCATTTTTTAAAACTTATTTTTAACTAAGATTGTGCAGGGAGGGTAATGCTTCTCCAGCATCTCTGTGGGATAAATCTACTCGGCCCTTGGCCTCGGTCAGGTTTAGAAAAGGGGAGGAGAAGAGGTTGTAATCCCAGATGACCTGGGCAAGGGGTTGTCCTTAGTGGTCAGAGTGTTGTGTCATTAATCCCTCCCTTCTATGAACTGCCAGTATTTAATCCTCTCATGGCTACTTGTGTGTCATCTCCCCACCTGTGACAGACAACTTGTCTGTGTGTCTGCAGCACCCAGCTCAGTGCCTGGGACAGAGTAGCAACTCATCATGTGCCCGAAGGCAGAGGGACCCCAGCTGAAGTGACCTGCCATCTCTTTAATACTGACTCCGTCTCTGCCAAACTGACTGCCAGATGGTTGGAGTCGGGCAGCTGGAATGAGCAGTGGCAATTGAAATCTATTCCATTGTCACCGGGTTGGGCGTGTGTGTCTTATCACGAAGGCGTTATTCATAGGTTTTGAGATTCTGGTTCGACTCCACTGCTGTTCTCCCAGCCACGAGCTAGAGAATTAAACTTGAGAAGCATAAATGTACTGATGGGACGTCATGAACAAGGCATAAAACTTGAAGCACGTGGGACCTTATGAAGGGTTTTAATGTAGAATACGGTTAATAAAATAATAGAGCCTCTGGAGACAGGGATTATTAATGAAGAAGAAAATAAACATATTACATTTTGTAATAATTGTACCCAAAGAATATGCATCTTAGGTAGAGTATAGGGAGAGTTTGAGGGGGGGAAAAATGTATATACACACACACACACACACACACACACATATGTATGTGTGTATATATGTATATATGTATATGTATGTATTGTATATCTGTGTGTGTGTATATATATATATATATAAATAAAAATGTGTGTAGATATATATGTACAAAGATAGCCCTCATTTACAATAAAAGAAGCTGAAAACTACCATTTTAGGGCCTACTGTTAGCAAAAATGGATTTTTGCTTCTTTAGCTCAGCGTGAGCATAAAAGAACATTTGATAGGAGAGTTTAGTGCATTTCTGAGACATATTGAATTAAGCGTATGTGATTTAAAACAAAATTCTGCTTGAGGTGCTTACATGATCTCTTAAAAAACAACTTTTTTTTACAACAACACTGAGGTTGAGCACGTGTCACTGAAGGCAAAGGAACACCCGCCTACAGCACAAGAAAAAACGGGCGGAGCTTGCAACTTGAGAAATTTAAGATAGTTATAGGAATGCATTTTTACTAAAATCGTTGCTAAATTGGTGCAGGCAGATGAGGGCCTGTCCTAGTTCTATTCACCAGAGAGAAGATTAGACCCTGTTTCTTGGTAATACAGTCTCAGGTGTGTGCGCTCCCGTGGAGCAGAAACAATAGGCCAGGTGACCTTTGGGTCCTGCCCAGCCCTGCAATTCTATGTCCGCCCTCCCCTTTTAGCGTCTCTCCAAACAGTAGCAGGACTCTGTGTACTCTCCAGCATGCCACTGTAAAATCCGTCACAGCATGCTGACAGGTCCTTAAGAAGACTGTGACTGTGTTTCCTAAGAGTTCATTTTAAATTGGCACCACTTAATCAGTTCCTATAGGTTTCTTAATATGGTTTAACTTCCTGTGAGGTTGACTGGATGAAATTCCCATTTCTGCAGGTCATAAAGATCGAATAGCTGCAATTTCATCTTGTCAGCCTGTAGTTCAAACTGTGCCCCTGCTGAATACCTGTTGTGTATTTTGCTTTGATTATTGTGCGTTATTATTTTTTTTTCCAGCAATTGGGAGCAGTAGCTTCAGCCCACGACCAACTCACCAGTTCTCCCCACCACAGATCTATCCTTCCAAGTAAGATGTATTTTCTCTTAATCAACCAGTAGCTTTTCTGAGTAGCCTTTGCCTTATTTCAAGTCATGTCTTGTGCCAACTTGTTACATCTTAATTTAAACTCAAGTGCGTTTCATCGCGACTTAAATGTATTTATGCAGATTTATTCTGGGCCTTATCTAGTAGAGACGCTGAAGTATCTCAGCACTTTGTATCTTATATTGGAAAGTTACACTGTAAGACAGTCTTTTTACTGAATTTGTGATATGCTTGTGAATCAGTGACCGTGCATGTTTCCATCTAATGCATGGGCTTTCATTTTCTGTCATTTCTGACAAATAGCAGAGCATACCCACATATTCTCCCTACCCCTTCCTCACAAACTATGGCTGCATATGGGCAAACACAGTTTACCACAGGGATGCAGCAAGCGACAGCGTACGCCACATACCCACAGCCGGGACAGCCGTATGGAATTTCCTCCTATGGTGAGTCTGCTATTTTGGGGGGCTATTGTCTAGTGGGCATACCCTTCTGTGTGAAAGCCTCCCAGGAGTGGTACTAAAAGATCGTCATCTTGGGCCACTTGAGGAAGCACTGTCACCTTTTGTGTCCACATTGTTAATGCGATTGTTTCTTAATGAGCATTGTGAGAACTGGTAGCGACTTATCTTGAGGTCAGAGGTGGCAAATAGATTGCATGGTTCCTATGCCCTCTTGCTCTCATTTTATTCCATTTATATCTCAACTCTTAATAGGCTATTTGAGCACTTGGCTCTGGAATCCAAAGTATTTGGGTGCATATTTGCGATAAAACTTCTGTGAATAAAGCCTTTTGGGGTAATGATGCATTTCCTATTTATCAGATGCCCCCCTATGATTAGGGAAGTACAAGTGGAACCCAACAAACCCTAAACTTGAGGGTGATGGTGTTATCAAATTTCAGCATTATCCACCAGTGGGAAAAGCAATCTTCACATCTCGGATTGGGCTGCATTTGAAAGAGGCAAATCAGGAAACATTTAAAGCTCACCTCCCCCATTTGTTCCTTCCCTCCTGGAGATTAGCTTTATCTGGGTATAGTTTAACTCAGTTGTTACAGGGTCAATACCTGTTTGTTAAAAATAAGTTCAGCAAAACCCCAAAGTTTAGTTTGAAAAAGACTGAGACTTTCAAGATACCTTTGCTTCAAATGAATTGTAGTTTTGCCCAAATTACAACTTGTTTGAATAGAAAAATACAAATTATTGGCATTTTATTAAAAACACATAAAATCTAATGATCAAGAAAAAGTACAGGAACATTTGGAGGAGAGTACTGGTAGAATATGACAATTCTATTTTGTGATGTAATTACATTTCTGCTTCTGTTGTTTTGTAATATTCTTTTCTGTAGTATACTGAAAAACACCGATGTGGTTTTTTTAAGCATTTCTTTACTTCATTCCTTTCATTTTCTTTCTTTACCCCAAACCAAATTGACCATATATAAATTTCTTATATGTAGAAATTAACATCTAAATTACATATGACTTCACCCTTTATAGTTTTATTTCACAACTATCAGAACTGAATGCGATCTAGCTAAGTGTTTTTTCAATCAAACTTGAAAAACACCCATAAAATAGACTTCCTACCATTCTCTTCCATTTCCATAACTTTTGCCTAAGGTTTCTCAAAATAATATTAGATATAGATCAGATTTATGTATAATTAACTTTTAAACTATTCTGCTAAAAGGGGGGGGAATCTACGATTTGAATTGTGTAGTTTTAATTCTATAATGTGAGTTAAGGATTCCCCAATTTATATTCTCAAAATTTGTCTGTAGGCTGATGATTTGAAGTTTCAGTGAATTTTCCAGTACAAACTATACTAAAATGTGGGTGCTGTTGTGCGAAGGTGCCATCCCTGTTACTGCCTTGAGTGCCACTCTCCCAGCTCTTCTCTTGTTCACTTAGTCATGGTAGGGCCCGTTGCCAACTTCTGGGCTGTAGGGTAGGGACCCCTCCAGTCCTAAACTGTTACCAAATGCCCCTGCTTTTGAAAGAGTTGTTTCAGGAGGATGAGATGAGCAGAAGTTCTGAAATTAGAACTAATAGAATGAGGATGGGGATTTTCCTGTGACAGGTGGGGATCGGGGAGGTGATAAGCGTAAGGTTCAGTGTAAAGGGCTTTGATCCCTGGGCCTCCCGTCCTTATAAATCTCCTGGGAATAATTCTCAGGCCTCAGCATTTTCCTTATCGCCTTTTTTCTCCTCTCTTTGGGCCTTGAGTACAAGAAGATGCCCCTCCTCCCCCCACCCCAGCTCTTCTGACCAGACATTCTGTTTGTTCTTGGGTCAGTGCGTCAAAAAATAAAGAAAATAAGGCCGCCTTCTCCCCACTGCTTTCTCATGAAGGAAGAGTGTCGCATAGTTTAGGATTTGTAACTGCTGATTGTCAAGGTCCCAGTAGTCTTAAAAGATTTTCTCTGAGGGTTTCTACCCCTGACTTTTTATTAAGACCATGGAAGAAAAGATAGGCAAATCTTTTCATAGTAAGAGCATTAGATGAGTGGAAAATAAGAGCTCATACTAATTCTTCGCCGAACCTGCATCAAGTTGATCAGTGAGATGAGTTTGCCAGCTTGTGGGTAGAAGCCATTGAAACAGGTGCAGCCATCTCTGTGGGTGCTTTCTACGTCTTCTTGCTTTTCCTTACCTGTTCTTATCACCAAGATTCCCATCCTGAACCTCCAGGCTAAAAGCAGATGTGGCGCAGGTACAGACGGGAAGCATATCGGTATCAAATGGAGAGAGAAGCGGGGAGACTCCTATTGTGACAACATGGAAAGAGGGAGGTTCTAGAGCCATCAGGCCCGCCCGTTCAGGGCAATTGTTTTCCCAGGGACCCCTTATAAGTTTGGGTTATGCATTAGTGTGGGACGGCCTAGACAGGGAAAATCACGTATTTCACAATGTTCAGGTTATGTCAAGACTTCAATGGTAAGGCCATTCTGAGGTTATTTAGAGACACTCCAAGAATGAGAGAAGGCTCTCTCGGCCAAGAGTCAGATTCTTGCGCTGCCTCAGGAAAAGTTACCTAACTTCATTCTACTGGTGAAATTCCCCTAAAATGGAAATAAACAGTGAGACTACTGTGTATTCTAGATCCCAAAGATATTCTTAAGTGCAAAGTAAAATTATTTCAAAATGTGAATTTCCTTGGCAGAAATTGTCCTCCCCTTCCCCTGTGAAAATTAAGGACAGTTGTTAACTTTCATGACTGTCTCTCCTTACGATCTAGGGCACAAATACATTATTTTTATATTGCAATATGATAAAACGAAAGTGTATTTTAGGCTACCCTTAAAACAATTATATTTGAATAAATAATTGAAACTGCAAAGGACTAAAAGGGAACTGCTGGTCAACTTCTCTTGTTTCTAAATTACTGTGCTATTCTGCAGGATTCAGTTCTTAATATTCTCCTTTAATGTGCTTACTTCCTGAGAGGATCAGACTATTGGGAGAAGGTTTTTCCCTTGTGTTGCTTAGTTCTGTGCCCAATATTGCTTCCTCTGACTTCAAAATGAGTGTGTACTAAAAATAGCATTGTGGCAGAAAAAGTAAGGAAAAAAGGAACAAAGAAAAAACTGCTGTGAGGCTAGAGACTCTAATTAATTACTTTTTAGAAAAAAAGAAAAGGTTTGATTCTGGCATTAATCAACATGGCAAGTTTTGGAATAATTTAGCTAAAGTGTACTTATGGCCATTTCTTGACTATAGAGAAGATGATCTTAAACTCTTGAAGCTAAGTGCAGAAATAATATCACCGGTGTTAAATTTTATAGAAAATGGAATTCAGGAAAACACCAAGAAAGAACAATGTGAATAGGCATTCATATCTGTAATAATCCTGTTTCTTTAAAAAAAAATTGAAATTACAGTTTAGGGGGTTCACCCTTGATTAGTGAGACACTATTGGGGAGCATCTGTGACTCAACAGTGGGGGGGAGTGTTTTTGTGTATTTACCAGCTTTTGACAACGAACAGATAGATAAGCTATCACTAACTGATTTAGGTGCATTGTGGGCAGGCATCAAGACTGAAGGTGGATTGTCACAGTCTCAGTCACCTGGACAGACAGGATTCCTCAGCTATGGCACGAGCTTTGGTACCCCTCAACCTGGACAGGCGCCCTACAGCTACCAGATGCAAGGTATGTATACACACTGACGTTGCTCTTTTCATTAACCTATATGTCATCAGTAGGCACTTTCTGAAAATAGAATCTGATGTCTTATGTAAGCAGCAGATGATGGTGGTAAATGACTGGGCTGAGAGGCAACCTCCTTGACACCTACTTTGGCTCTTCACTTAGCTGCTCCCCGGACCTAAATTTCTGCATTTATAACATCAAGGGGTTCAACTGAATGACCTCTAAGATTCTTTTCAAAAAGCTCAAAAATTCTTTGTGAAATGGAAGCTTTCTGCCTTGGCTTCTATTAGTTATAAAAGGAATGAAAAAAACCAAATGTCAAAATATAAGAGGCTGTGGTATGATATGCTGAAAACTCTTGGTGTGATCAATCAACCTTTCTAAAAGGGCTGCTAAGTTTTCTTCCTTTTCATGATCACAGCTCTAGAAATAGACTATGTGATATATGTTAACTAAAGGATCTACCAAAGACCAGGAGATCACATGGACATCCAATCAATGCAGCTTCAAGATATTGCTTCCAGGAACCAGTCTCTGGGTTCTGGTTCTGAAGCTATAGACCACACATCATCTAAGGACCTATGTGTTTTGCTCAGTTGTCAGTCCGGGAAGGATCACGGGGGTGAGAACTGGTCCTGCACCTTGGAGAGTGTGAGAAATAGTGGACTTGAGAGTCATTTTTATCTTTCTGTCCTCTCAGATGAAAAGCTTAGCAGCAGAAACATGGCTTTCCTTTTGTAACATTAGCATTGCTTTTGTACCCATAGGCTTCATCACATTTGGGCTTATTGGGTATTGCATTAAAACTTTTTCATGTTTTTCTATGGCCCTTTGCTGAATGGCCTTTCCAGAGTGATTTTTAGAACCCATTTTCTATGACTTGAGTTATTATTCCATATGGGCATTTCTGTAATGGCACTTCAGTCCATTTTAGATTATCGGATAAAATGTGATTTCCACAAATAAGCCAGATAATATGCTATCAACTTGGAACTTAACTGGCCAGTATAATGATGGATAATGATGTAATTAATATACTATAGATTCCTTATGGCAAAATTTGGATAAATAATTAGAATCTGTTTAATATGCATTTCTTAAATAGTAAATGTGTTATGAAAAATGCTTCACCGTTATTAAATGATTTTGTGTGCCCAGTTGTGGAAGTCCATTTTGACCTTTGAGTATCTTTTCAATACACCTCTTTTTATATATAAAAATTTCTTTAATGTCTAAGATTATTTTTAAAATCCTCCAAATTCTGTTATTTTTAATTAATAGTGGTTATTTTTGCTTATATTAATCTCATCAGGCACGAATACTAAAAGCTCATTAAGTAAATCCTTGGAGACTGGGAAATCTGATTGCTTTCCACCTTTCTGCAAGATTGCTAGAAAATTCTTTCTGCTTCATCTCTTTTTGTACATCCAGTGAAAGACTAGAACTTAAGTATAACTGAGAAAGACAAAATGTTTTTCTTCATAGAGGGCTATAGAGTTCACCCCGAGGAAGGGAAATCCTTGCTATTAGTTTTGACATCTTTTCTGCTCCCAGGGTCAATGTTTCTGGAAGTTTGAGAATGATGTGAGGGTTTTTTTTCTTCACACACCATTGACAAATCTTATGCAAATAAGTTAGCTGAATGGGTGAGTGTGGACTGACACAGGGTGCCTGGAGACCCCTGGGTCAACTGAGCAAATAGTGGAGATAGTGTTTTCAATGCTGCTCGCCAATCAAAGAGAGCTGACAGCAAGAATGAAGCAGGAATGTGTGTGTGTGTGTGTGGGGGGGTACGTACATTTGTGTACATGTGTGTGCATATGTACATGTAGTAAGGACAAGAAAAGCACTTAGGAGAAACTGCTTCCACCTTTGATTTACTGAGCAGTTTCGCAGATTATCTGCCCAGTTTGTTATATGCAACTTTTATTCTCCTTTAATGTAAAGAGGCGTTTGACTTGAAAACAAGCTTTTAGTTGCAATTTTTTTAAAATGCAAGTTCCGGACCGATTGCTGGCATCACCATCCATTTACTTACCCCCCCCCGCCCCGCCCCCTATCCCCTACAATATAGACTTATAGTTCCATCCACCAAGAAACTGTGTTCATCATTTTGAGGCTGAGTCATATGAAGAAAATTAAATTTTGTTTAGCAGTCTGTTTCAGGTCAGGAAGTGCAAAAGATTTTTACACAAAAAACAACTGAAATTAAGTTGAGTCACTTAACTGATGAAGCTTCAGCCTTGCAGAAAACCCAGCTTTCCATAATAACTTAGTTCCCTTGATTCTAGAAGGTTGCAGGTAGTGACCATCTTTAGTCCTATTTTCATCTCCACTATCTAGTAGCATGTCTAAAATATACAAATGTTTGTTAGGAGTGGTGAGGCCCATGGCACAATGACAATGAGAAACTAAGATTCATAAGGACTCTAGTTCTCTTCTTGTGCAGAAATGAATTTGGCGTAATGAAAATCTCAGCTACATATCATGTACATATGCACACAGTTATTCTCATGGTGTGTTCACAGCAGCCCTCCCTTGTGTTCATCCCAGTGGGTGGAGCTGGTTGGAGGCATCACAGAATTTGCGTGCTGGTTTAGGCCTTCCGGAGTGTCTTATTGCCCCAGCACAGCAGTGATGGTGGGGGGCTTTCCTGTCGCTCTGCACCAAGGAAGTGTCAGGATTTGCTGTGATCATAGGTGGGATGACACAGATGTGCGCGAGCGACCCAGGGTACTCTGGAAACTACACTTCGTTTATTTTTCTTTAGACTTGATTGCTGTCACTTACAGAAGAAAATAACACAAATCCTAACTCCTTGTTTCTATATAACGTTGTTTGTTCTGTTAAAGGGATTGTGGTTTAAACCGATGAGGAGAGACAATAAATGAAGGGCAGAGGTTTGTTAGTGGGCGTGGAAGGGCGCACATCTGTGCAGCTCCAGGCACCGCACTTCCTGGGGTTGGTTAGGAGGTGGGAGTGATGGAATAATAATCTAATAGGGGACATCACCTTCACTTGCTTTGGTTTGCCTGTCCACAGCTTTTCAGGTCCATAGCTGAAGTGTGTCAGTGTATCAGCCATTTAGAACCTCAAAACTGCTTAGCAAAATGTGCTGGTTCTCATTATCTGCAGAAATGGTACTTTTCAAAACGAAAAATGCCAAATTCCAAAACGTACGCTTTTCAGAAAATATATATTAAACCATTTTATTATCTGCTGAGATGCAGCTTTTGAGATTTGTACTTTCTGGCCTAAAATGCCATGATTGAGTTGGAACTGGAGAAGAGCTATTGCAACTTGCACTAATGTTTAAAATTTCTCCATCACGGCTTTGCCAGTCTACTTGTATTTATTTAGTTGGTGGCGTTTTTGCATTCTAGCATTTGTTTGTGTGTGCTTAAGTTGATTTTTGAAAAGTAATAGTCCATTTTAGTTCTTTTGGAACCGTGTGATGTTTCAAGTGACAAGTGTTGAAAATTGTATGGAAATCTTGTGAAATCCAGTTACAGCAATAATTAATGATCAGTGCCAATGTTATTGTCTGTTTGAGTTGTTTTTTAGTTAACATGGATAGAAATGAATCAAGAGAGAGAAATGTAAAGGCTTTGCAACCTGTGTTACCTTAGTGAAGCCTTCTCTTTAGAATATAAAAACAAACTATTCCTGGGATAGAAAGGAAACCTTGGACATCCAAAATCCTTCTTATAAGAAAGGGGGAAACTTTGGTTTTAAATGGCCCATCTGGTCTTTAGAGGTCTTTCCCGGGGGAGCTGCGCTAACTTCTGCCACAGAGATCACGTCTGATGATGGACATAGCCCATGGCAAAGAGGCCAAGGAAGGAAAGCAAATGGACTTCTGTGAAAATACACGAGGGACACATAGCATCCTGCTTGCCCAGTAAGTGCGAGAAAACGCTCTACAGCATGGGAAGTACAGACAGGCCCCAGCAGGCTCCAGCATTCTTAGGTTGGCTGGGAATTCTGGGTTTTAATGTGAGTCCTTGTTCTCTCTGCAGTGACCTTTGACCTACACATTACCTTTTTTTTTTTTGAAGTTTTTTGAAGTTATAGCTGGGTGACGTTCTCCAGGTTAAATCATACACAAAACTTGGATTTAACATTTTAAATCATGTTATAAAGCAACAGAGACTGGGTTCTTCTTTACTCTGAAAAAGAAGCAGGGATTTCTTAATACAAGTTTTGAGGGGTTGGTTTATTTTTAAACGACAATCGCTTAGCACCTATAGAACTGGGTGGCCCACACAGTCTTCCAGCAAGACTGTTTCTTGTTTGTTCCGGTTGACAAAACCACCACCCTTTCTCTGTAGGGACCCCTGACAGTGACAAGAAGAAAGCAGAATCTCTGTGATACACTATCCCCGGGGGGCGTTATGTAATTTACTTTTAAAATTAGGTACTAACCTAAAAAAAGAGAGTAACAATGAAGAAGTCTTTCAGAAATGAGATAGTTTGATTCTAAATGTATTTACTAAATTTCTCAGGTGCTGTTGTCTCGACCCTTTGTGTGTCTGTGATGTTTGTGTAACCAAAACTTAATACCATGTTTCCTGATATTTCATTTACTTGCAATGTTACTGACCATCTAAAAGGTGGATTGGGAGTGGGGGAGGGGAAAACAGTGACCCGGAAGTGGAGATAACAGTCATTCCCCAGCCAAGTGTCCTTGGACAAGAAAATCTCCATTCTCTCTGCCTATTGGGAAATGGCAAGGATGCCTGCCTCCGCTACCTCACATACTGATCTTGAAAATAACCTGAGACAGCAGCTGTGGCAATACCGAAATATAAATGTACTATAAAGACGTAGGATGTCATTGCCTTTTGAATTCGAAATCTTTCATATGTAAGCGAGACTTTTATTTTCATTCATATACCCATGAGATGCCAAGATCTGAGCTAACAGTAGCCTTTTAGGAGTCCCGTACCTGTACCTAAGGTCAGTGTTCTATTAGGATGCTCATGTGATACATGGATGTGAACTCCTTGTACCATTTCTGGGGTCCATTGGTCCTCATAGCTGAGATCAATGAGGTTCTTATACACTGTCCAAAAGCCATGATACTTAACCAATTTAAAATTTTATTTGATTTAAAACTCTGCTGGATTTTATTTCTGGAGATTAAGAAATATTTTAAATCCTTCTAGTTAAGTACTTATAGGCCCTGCTATTTAATTTTTTTAGTATAATTTAAATCTAAAATAGGGATTATAACCTATTTTTTTAACATAAGCCTTTATACAACATCTAGGTTTTTTTTTAAAAAAAAACAAAACAAAGTATGTGTCCTCTAGATAAAATCAGAGAAATAAACTCAATTATATAATTGTTTTACCTTTCCTTACTCTTTTTCATTGTTGAACAAATAAAGAAGTTGAGAGATGTTTTTCTTTTCTGATGTCTATGGGTATTCAAGTCACCCTGCTGAACTGCCTGCTACCATCACCAAAAAAACAAACAAACTTATGGATGTCTTCTTTCTGTTTCTACACCCAGTTCTTTATGGAAGTCATATTCTCACTGGACCCTTTTGTCACCACATTGGATTGAAATTTTCAAACAGTAGCAAAAGAAGACATAATTATGAGGAGAGACAGAGACCTGATAACATCATTTGAATTTCTAAATCCATCCTTGCTATATGCAACTTTAGACTTTCCAAATTTATGTGCCAATAAATTCCTTTTTTAAAATTAAAAAAAACCAAAAAAAAAAACAACTCACACCAGTTCTGTCTCCCACTTGAACCTAGATGAAACCCTTCAAAGGCCTGAGTCAGACACAGATTATTCTTCTCTGTGTGAGGCAGCAGGATAAATATAACACAGGAATTTAAGGAACGTAAGTTCATGTTCAGGATGAAACATGATCAGAATGAAAACAAGGCTAATGAAGGCTTGTTTAGTATTGTTCAGTGAAGAGGTAAATGATGGTATCAGTTATGACTGAGCTGGAGTTTCCAGAAGGTGAGATCAGTGCAGAGAGGAAGAGTTGGGAAAGCTTATTGGAAAGACAGGACTTGAGCCTTGAAGGATGGGAAATGGGGACCGATAGAGTGAAGCATGAAATTAGAGGAGCAAGAATGAGTAAGATGAGTTTCTAGGACTGCAGTGGCCCCACCCTGAACTAACGGAGTGGTCGGTGTATTCTTCTGTCTGCACCATCATCCTGGCCCTTTACCCCAACCCCCATCCCCAGACTCAGTGACAAAAACATGCATATCCTTGCATTTATAATAGCTTCCCCCCACCTCTCCAGTCCTTAAAAGAGGAATCAGAATCATAACATTTCCTGTGTCCCAATATGTTCATATTGGCATGTTCAACATTCAGATTGTTGGGTTTTTCAGTTAAAGAATGTTGTTCTTTTTAATCTTGAACTGTTGTTATTTCCTTAAATGATCAAGAGATTTCCACCACCTACCTTGAGTTTCCCCCTCCCCCACTTCCCTATAAACCATTTACTGCCTGATCTTTGGGTAGTTCCTGCTCACCCCCTGCCAGGGTGACTTCTTGCCCTCCTCTGTGCATGGTTGCTTTCCTTTCTAACCTAACCCATCCACTGAGCAGCCCCATGTCACAACATGTGGTGCCCATGTATGTGATGCAAATGGATGTTTCTTTGTGTTGTCTTCATGAGTTTGTGTGTGTGTGTGTGTGTGTGTGTGTGTGTGTGTGTGTGTTTAAACTTTTTGTAAGGGATGGACTCATGACACTCGCGTCTTTTGGTCCCCAATACCCTCTAGAGCAGTCATCATGCCTGGGAAGATTACCAGTAGATGCTGTCAACTGAACTAATTTGAAAAGTTTTTTTCATCAGATGATACATGTAATCTGTCCACTCAGAATATAAAAGTTCTCTGCTTTAAAAAGAAGGCAAAGGAATGAAAAAATAACTTTGTCTCTTAGAGATGTTCTAAAAGGAAAGGTTTTTCCAGTATTCTGTTCTGGAAATTCGTGTCTCCTCTTCCTGCCAAAAAAGAAGGATGGCTATGATTTTTCACAATAGTAAACTGTTTAAAAGGATAAGATTAAGACGGTACCTTCACTGCCTCCCCACTTGGAGTGTAACTTAATTCAAATTCTACCAAGAAAAAAAATGGGATTATTGGAGCTTCACTTGAACCCCTCTCTACCAAACTCCTAAACTGAGAACTAATGGGTTCTAAGTGGGAATTCTTTCTACATTGGGGAATTTATGTGACATGATGTTACATAAAATGTAAAACATCTTACCGTAGAATGTTTCTGCTCTCTTGTTTATCTAGAGGTGGCTTTGCACGTAAAGTCATTTGTCTCTAAGAAGGCAAGTGTTTCTATATTATTTTGATCAAGGAATTCTGAATACTTAGCCCGAGTCCATGACCTAAAGTTATAAGTGAAGACTCTTATAAATCAAACAGAAACTCTCATTTGGATCGATACTAATGGAAGAAAGAGGCCTGTTTTTCCTGGTCATGTCTGCTCTTTCTGCCCTACGGTGTCCGTGTTCCAGCCTGGTAGATGGCGCCCTTCTACACACACGGGCCTGTCCTGCTGGGCCTGCACAGAGCAGGAAGTGGGTTTAGCAGCGACACGCTGAGCTGCCATTTTGCATTTGCTTTGTGGTATTCTAAACTTTCATAAAATTCACCTGCTTGTATTGGCACCAGATTTGCATCAGATCAGCTGTCAGAGTGGGACCCTCTGCCCCCTCTGAGCTTTATCCCTGTGTAAAAACCAAAATTACCCCAACGGTCTCTGAGAAACTTCCATTCTGTAAATGCTTGATGAGTGAGATTACTTTCTCAGTGAGAAAAGAAAGCTTACACTGCTAATGTGCTGTGATACTAACACATAGTGGTACTAAAACTCAGGCATTACAGGTGTTTGGGAAACCTGTGGATTTTCAGGTCATACCCACCACCACCACCACCACCGCCTCAATGAGACAGGGATTCCTGTGTCTGAGGAGAGGCCCAGATACGTGTCTTTTAACAACACTTCCTCATAAATCTGGCAGCTAGTTAGCCATGTGTTTAATATATTGGTAAAAATGAAACTGAAAGGCCCCTTAGTGACTCTGAGAGGCAGTCTCCTGTGGAGATGAAGAGCTTCGATGCTGGAGCCAGACGGCCTGGGATTGAATCCCACGTCTGCCACAGTTGCTCAGAACTTGGCAGTTTGTCTGTCTGTAAAATGGGATATAATGGTGTGTATCTCATGGCGGGGGCAGGGGAGACTTGTGGCAGCACAGTGAGCTATGACACGTAAAACACTTTATATGGGCCTGGCTCAGTTACCACTCAATAACTTCTAAGTACGTACTATTACCCTTGTCACTTGTATTCTGCTTCCAATATATTGTTCTGAATCCTATGGAAAAGAACACGTTAGTGAATTTCAGAACATCCCATAAAGCAATGTAGAATAAGTAAGCGGGCATGAGAGAGCATTGTGCAGACTCGAACACCGTTAGACCCTCATTTCCACCCCACGGAAGCTGTTATCATCTTACCCTAACCCTCTGTTTCCTCATCTGCCAAATGGGAATGTTAATATTCCCTATAGCACTGCGTTGTTGTGGAGTATGGATGAGGCCTGTAAAAGGGAAACAGACTCCTAACATATAGTCAGCACTCGGTGGGTGGTATCTGTCTTCAGTATTGTTATAGTGTATTCTGGGCATGTTTGTATGGGTTGACTATGAATATCCAATTATTTACATAAGCTCGAAGGTTTCTTTTTAGCCTATTCTATAGGGAAAGGATGAATTGGTTTAAATATAATTAGTATATTATTTTGGGTTAACTGACTAATTATTAATTAGTACAAATCAGCTTAAAATACTAATAAGTCATGGGTATATATGCAAATATATATATACAATATATGATATATGCATATCACAGAGATAGATAGATTCATTGATTCGGTTATCCAGGCTTAGGAGCAAAGGGGGGGAGAGTGGAATAATTCAGGGGAGGTTTTTCTGAGGAAAGGGGTTTCTAGTTCACGCTGAATTGTGAAGTTGATGAGAAATTCGCCAGGATACCACGGGAGGAAGGAAGGAAGAGAAGCGAGGAGTAGCCTTAAGAAAAACACGTGTTGCCTCACTCGTGTTGGGCTGGAATGTGCATCTGAGTGGGTTGGGGTTACTGGGGAGAGAACACAGAGTCTAAGAGATAAACTGGAGCCAGCCCGGGCCTAATGAAGAAGCCTTGGTAAAGGGTTTGAATTGTTTCTTGAGGGCAGCATTGAGCAGTTGCTTTTTTAAATAGGGGAGTGAGAAGCATCAGAGGCGCACAGCAGAGAAAGGATGGTACTGCCTTTGTGGAGAAGGAACAGGAGGGAGCCAGACGATGGGCAGGGACCCACCAGAGCAGGCTGGCATAGAAGTCCCGTGCTGGTGGCCTGGACTAGAAGTTAGCAGCTCCCTGGGCCTCAGTCCCACGTGAAGGCAGGCGGGGCGGCGCTGCAGACCCGATTCTGGTAGGGAACGATTAATATTGCCTGAGCCTGATGCTCTAGGACGTACCCCTCTCCCTGAACTCAGTGAGATCCTTTTGGAAGTTGCATTAAGTCTCTCAGGCCTCCGGGGTGCCATTTAACGCCTGCTTCAACATACTAAATGGATAGAAGCTCAGCCTGCAGCGGCCAGCAAATGAGTCTAACTTATGTTGAGCCTCCAGCTAATGTGCAGTCTTGGAAGTAGCATTAAGTCTGGGAAGTCACTTGGGGACCATTTGGAGTACTGAACTGTGATTTACTTGGTCGTGCCTCCGTGGCCTATATGTGCCAATATAGCTTCCATGGTCTTTTCTGCTTTGTTCCAAGGAACAACTTATGGAATGAAAACATCCATTTTTAAAATATATTTTCTTTATCTTATTCATTTTCTTGGCGGGTAGGGATTATTGAGGTCAGTATTTATTATTCAGAAATGTGCAGTATAAATGAAAGTAGCAAGTCATAACCTAAAATTGTGTAGTTTAAATGAAAGTAACAAGTCATAACTCAAAGTAATTTTTCCTATGAAATGTACGTGATAAAGTCTTTTAAAAAGCATTCATAGTCACACACGTCTGAAAGAAATTTACATTTTTTTACAAGGAATTTTTAAAATGTTCATTATAATATCCATATTAATTGTTCACTGGTGTGTAAATAAAGAGTGAGCCATATGCCTATGAGGTCCGATGTTTAAAAAAATATCATGAACCATTTTATTAATAAAATACAGCTATCCTCTGCATTCTTTGATTGCAGTCATCCTGATAAGTCCTCTGAGGTCCAAGACTATGTCTTAGTCATCGTTTTATCTCCATCTATCACCATGAGCCCCATATTCAGTAAAATTAAGAAGGATGAGATTGGCACAAGAAAATAAACATTAATATGGAAATCTTACCTATCAAGAGCCCAGTGTTTGTGGTAGAATAAGTATTAGGAGTGTGAGAGCCCTCTTCTTATCTATCATAGGTGTTCTGGGAACTTTGAACAGTTGGTATTCCCGAAAGATACAAGTGAAGAAACCTCAAATATGAGTCTGTGTGATAACTAAATTTGAAACAGTCTTAGGAAACATTTTCCCTTCTTAATGAAAATAACAAATCCTTGGGTCGGGTGTTCAAAGCTCAGAGATGTTTGATAAGAAAGTAGAAAAAGAATTTTAGAGATGCAAAGAGATTATGTCCTGTTGAACTAGTTTGGGAAAGTAAAAAGAAAGAAAAGATATGTAAATACAGTGGAGAATTTTATAAATGTTTGCTGGAAGAAGCAATAACAGTTGCTAACATTTGTTGACACTGTAGATTGTTCTTTGTGCTTCACAAAACATTACCTCATTTGATCTGTTTAAGAAACCCTATGAGGTAGAGAAATTAAATCTTAGAGTGATTAGGCAATTTGTCCAAAGTCCAAACAGCTCATAAGTGATGAACTGGAAACTCTGTTTTTTGACTCTTAAGCCAGCACTTAAATGTTCAGTAGCAAGTAAATAACTGGCATATATTAACTTCCACATCATACCCGACGGCATCTGTGAATAGCTGGTTCACACTGAAGACTTCCTCCTTGAACTGCCATCACATTTACTGCCTATAGCACTCATTTTCCATAAAATTTTTAGTTTTAAAAAATGGTTTCTCCATATACAGAAGCAACACAGGTTCTGAGTAGAAAATTTTTCAGTGTACATTGGCTTCATGAATATTATGTGACCGATGATTGTACCTCTCCATAGATAATATTTCTGAGATTTTTGTGCTTTTTAAATTTGTTTTATGCTTCTAAAGGTATTTTCTATGAGATTACCAAAAATATTTTGTTTTAGTTTTTGCTTTAAGAAAAGAGTATGACATGTTTTTCCCTATGTCATGAAACATCATTATAATACAATTTCAATAGCTTCATAGTGTTCCGTTTTCTGATTAATACCTATTAAAAATGTGGGGATGTTTTCTGTGTTCTATTATCAGAAACAACACTGAAGAACATGTTTGATAACTATCTCTGTGTATAAATCCATTCTTTTCTTTTTTAGAGCAAATGTCTGCAGTAAAATTGCTAGGTTAAATGGTACACAAAATTTCTTAATCATTGACCAGATCACACAACAGAAAGGTCGTGCCTATTTAAATTCCCCATTTTGCAATGTATGAATGACATGTTTTACACATTTGCCCATTCCTGATCTTGTCTTTTCAAAAATCTTTGCCAATATGATCATCAAAATTACTACATTGTTGTTGCTTTGATTAGTTTGACAGTAAGATAGTAAATAAAGCGAAGGACAAAAATAAGATTTGCTCTTGGGTTTGGATCCTGCACAGTGCCTTCTGTTAGTTGTTGAACACATGTAGACATTCAACAAATAGAATGTCACCCAGACAGCACGTGGTAATCCATAAAACACTGACCATATTCCTCTCTGGTCTTTGTTTTATCAAATACTTCAAGTACTTCCATTCATTCATTGCAAAATAATCAACTTTTTCAGTGGACCATTTGACGACAATTACAAGTCTGAAAGCACTTTCATTTCTTAGAAGTAGCCTCACAGTTTTTGAGTTTTCAAGAACTTTAAAGATCATCTAATTGGATCCTGTCATTTTACATTAAGCACACTTAATATAAATATATGAAAAATCCTGTTGTGTGTTACAAATCAAAATGGAAATCTCAGTGTCTAATCTGTTGGCACAAATGTATAACTTTGTAGTTTATATGTGTTATTCATGTCCTCAGAAATTTAAACCTCTCTGCTGTTTAATCTTTTTTCATATAGTGAAACTAAAATTGTCAACCATTTTAAGAAAATGAAATGTTAGCCATGGCAGTGGGTTCTGGGTTTGAAGAGAAATCGAATGCATTTGCAATGAACTCCAACTCTGCTTTATCTAAGTAATAATTTCCTATAAGTACATTATTCTACATAGCTTAGTCAACCGTATTTCTTTTCATTTTGTTTTAGGTAGCAGTTTTACAACATCATCAGGATTATATACAGGAAATAATTCGCTCACAAATTCCTCCGGATTTAACAGTTCACAGCAGGTAATTTTAAAAGCCAATTTAACTTCTGAAATGTAAAAAATGCAACCGATGATTTTCTCACATAAAAAAGAGCTGCTTCTAGTTCACTAGAAGTGAGAGCTTTCCTAAGCCTTTTAATGGTTTTGGGTGGCTTTTTTTTCCTTTCTTTCTTTTAAAAATTTCTGTGGCAGTCTTACATGGTGAGTTGTCTGATTTTCAGATTGGTTTAATTTTCCCGAGTCATGTAGCATGGCATGAAAGAAATAGAAAAAGTGTATCAGAGCTTACATAACATTTGTTTGCAAGTCTGAGCACTTCGGGAAACGTGTGCTTGTGTGTTTCTATATAAATTCAGAAGACACACAGACACACAAATGTATTTGTCGCTATACTTTGAAGAGTAAGAACTCAGCAGCTGTGTTCTGACCGCCGATTCTCGTGTGGTTCGATTGGCAGGACTATCCATCTTACCCCAGCTTCGGCCAGGGTCAGTACACACAGTATTACAACAGCTCACCATATCCAGCCCATTACATGACGAGCAGCAGCACCAGCCCAGCCACACCTTCCACGAATGCCACCTACCAGCTCCAGGAACCACCATCTGGCGTCACCAGCCAAGCCGTTACAGATCCCGCGGCAGGTAATGACGTGCATTTTATTAGGCCTGCAGGCTGTATTCCTGGTGGTTTAAAGGCATTTTTCTACGGTCGTAAGTTGATGCAGCGGTTGCACAGTTTGGGCAGATCTGCACAAGGCCTACCTATAAGTCAAGCAGCGTGATCGTGGCGTTGACTTTATTTGTTTAAAATTGTTAGTATAAAGTGTGTAAACTTCAAATGCACATGAAATAGAGGTTGTATTTAGTTATTCATGTATACAGTTTTCAAGGTAGATACAGCTTTTGAGATGCATGATTCTAAGTATTTGGCTTTCATTCTTAGCTATAATTACAACTTGCTGACATCTTGACCATGAAAATAAGTGACGTCACCTTGCCTTTAATGTGTATCATCATTAAATGGCTAATGTGTTTTCAAAAATCAAATGGCATCAAAAACAGTTGGTCGTGACAAATGGCGAGACCCCTGCAGACCCTTTCCCACTCAGAGCCCACTGTGGATTTCCTAACTATATGCCTGAGCGTGCGCTTTTTCCACACTTCTGCACAACCCTTGATGGGACCTTTCTCGGGAAGTTTCCCTCCTTCTTCTCCTCTATCAGTTCTTTCTGGAACTCGTAAGATTGTTCCAGATGCTTCATTTCCTGAACGGGTACTTCCCTAAGCTTCTTTTGCTCTTTCTCTCATACTTCTCACATCCTTGTCTTAACATTCTTAAACATAATCTCTCCTTTCATGGATTCCGAGATGAGCGATTTTCCTCCAAGAGCCAGAGAGTTTTCTTTCTTTGCCCTTTACTCCTAGAACCAAAGCCCACTCTATTGCTGAAAGTCAGGTTCAAATAAATGGTCTGACATTGAGAAAGACCTACTCCTATGGCATAGCGATCATAGAGTGTTCATTCGAGGTGTTTATCCTAAATCATGGGGGGAGGTTTTATATAACAGATACTAATTTTAATTTTGACTATAGGATTATTTTGTAACGATTAGCAGGTGATTACCCAAAATAAAACTCCTTTAAGTTTTTAGTGTTCTACCTTTTCTCTTAAATTTAGTGTTTTATTCAAAGTAGGAAGTCCATCATCCCTAAATTTGTGATCCAACTAACTGCACATACTCATTCTTTCTGCTGCACATCTCAACTCTAAACATTTTTATCTTTGATCCTTATATTCCATTTACCTTTATTTTTAAAAAACTAGCCTGATAGATATTTTTTACTCACTTCACATGTGCAAATACAGTATTCATGGAACCTAGTATGCATGTCTCTTCTGTGTTTTAGATTCCACATCTGTGTAATCTCACTCAAAGTAGACTTTGTTATAGAAGATACTGACTTTTCTGTAGAAGTTATTGTAGAATTTTCATCCCTACTTCCAGAAACTTCATATAGGCATCATGAGGAAAGTTCACAATGGCTTGTCCCAACGTAAGGGAGAGCCTGTGTTTTCACATGAATCCCTGGCCCGTGCAAACTCTTGAGGACTAATAGGAGTTTGGAAATGAAGACAGCTATGCAAAGGAGAAGTAGAAAAACTCTTTAGGGTCTGTGGAATAACAGTGAGAAAAGGGAACAACAGAATAATTTTATTGAACTCATGGCATTTCGGTTGTGAAGAGTACAGTATAAAACAAACTGGTGGGACTTAATTATGTTTCTGAAATTAAGGTTGATTAGAGCGTTTTAGAAAAGACCATTTAGTCATATCATAAAAGTTTGTCTCTGAAATGTGACATTGTTCTAAGGGAATTTTATGTATAAAAGGGATGCCATGTGAAAGTAGGGGTGACTGAGCATAAAGCCATGCCATGTGGAAAACCGTGCAAAATTATAATTTTCAAAAGGTATATATGATTTTATTTTAAGAATTTATGATCTATTTTAGGTTTGGTTTGAATAAAGGCTTTGTGTTTTAGGTACTTTTTTTTTTTTAAAGATTTTTATTGGGGAATTGGGGGATGGGGACAGTGCTGGGGAGTTGGGGGAAGGGGAACAGACAAGTTGCTGTCGTTTTGTTCTTCAGTCTAGTTGTGGAGGACGTTCCTTCACTGGCCCAAGTTGGCACTATCATTGCGCTCTTCCCGGGGGAGGCACATCAGTCGCCGGCTTCTGGACGGCCGCTCACACTGGCTGCTGGCCGCTCACGCTGGCTGCTGGCTACACACGGTAGCCCATGGCAACCCACTGCAGCAGGGGCTGCAGCCTACACCGTTGCCGGCGACTCATAGCAGCCCAGCTCCAGGTTGAGCTGTTGTTCAGCATCTTAGCTGTAGAGGGCAGTGTCACTGGCCCTCATATGTGGGATCCGAACCCTGGCCCTCTGGCGTCCCAAGCCAGTTCTTAACCATCGCGCCAATCGCTGGCGTCCCAAACCAGTTCTTAACCATCGCGCCAATCGGCTGGCCCTTAGGTACTTTTTTCAATTGCAGTATCTTTATGGCTATAGAATTGGAATGATTTTCACTGGGAAGAAAATATTTCAGAAATTTCTTATATTCACCACTTGCCACTAAATGAATGTGAATGGGTAAGGCTTTCTTGTGTCACATAGTTAAAAGTGGAAAGTTCAGTGAGTTTCCACATTGTAAAAGAAATGTAGATTACTTTAAAAATTCAAGGAATATTTAGTCTGGATTTTTTGTTTTGTTTTGTTTTACATTTGTGGTAAGTCTGTGGATTCCGCCTCAGTTTTTTGGTGTTACCCTTCCTTCCTTAGTAGTCACATATAAAATTATAGACTTGTCCTTGATGAAAAGGAAGTTTGGTTGATAAAGTACAGAAATTTATTAAACTAAAAAATTAGAAGGAATTCTTGATTACGTATAGCCTAATGTTCTTGTTTTGAGATAGAAATAAAAACAGTTACAATGATACCCATTTTTTGTTGAAATAATTTGAGGCGTTTTTCTCTTTTAATTTTAATAGTCTATAGCAGTGTTTCTCAACCTTTTCAGGGCTCGCCTAAGACCATCGGAAAACACATATTTTCAATGGTCCTAGGAACCGAGACACTGCTCCTCTATCCGTCTCCAGGCCCACATGCAGATACGCCCACATACGAGTCCCCGGCGACCCCTGTGAAAGGGTCGTTTGACCCCCAAAGGGGTCGCGACCCACAGGTTGAGAACCGCTGGTCTATTGCGTTTAAAGTCAGTGTTTTTTAATGCCGGAAACTTAGACTCTAAGCATTATCTGGTCTGATGTATGGCCAGGATTCTGACTTTCAGTTTCATGGAATTGTGCAATATAGATGAATGCATAACACATGTAGCCCTTCTTCCATACTTTAAGATATTTGTTTTTGTATTGTTCATAAAGCTGTTATGTCATAATGAACACATAAAGATAACTTTGTAAGGTTTTTTTCAGGGCAAACATGTAAGGACTCATTTGTTTTTATATTGTGCATTTTTCAAGTTGTATGAAGGATAGGTATCTTTTAAGTCCATGATATTATTCAGTACTACTTGTAAACATGGACCTTCTCGTGAATCTTAAGCTCAAAAATTATGTTTATAACTATATATTGAAAGCTGTATTCTCCTTTAGATAGGCATATGTAATATAATAAAACAACATAACTTGAATATGAAAATTTAATCTCAAATTTTTAATTCATTTAAAAAACTAAAAACAGTGCATTTGCATTCATTTTTGTTTATTCTTATTGAGATATAATTGACAGAGTATATTAGTTTCAGGTATGCAGCATAATAATTCAATATTTACATATATTGTGAAACGATCACCACAATAATTCTAGTTAACATTCATGACTACACGTAGTTACAGATTTTTTTTCTTGTAATGAGAACTTGGAAGATCTGCTCTCTTAGCAACTTTCAAATCCTTTACATTTGTTTTTTAAAATGAGCTTGTTAGTTATGTTTTGACTATCTTATAATAAAATTTACATCATCTGGAGATATGTAAAAAATCCATCTACCTTGAGAATACAATGGGGCTTGCCTGGTCATTCAGCAACATTTTAATTTGTCTATGGAATTTAAGAAAATCATGCTTACCATTCACCTAGCAATGCCAGTCTCCCCCCCTGCAATTGGAGGACATCTTGGTTGCTTCCAATTTTGGCAATTAATAAATAAAACTACTGTAAACATTTGTGTGCAGGTTTTTGTATGAACATAAGTTTTCAGTTCATTTGGGTAAATATCTAGGAGTATGATCACTGGATTGCATGGTAATAAAATGTTTAGTTCTATGAGAAACTGCCAAATGGTCCTCCAAAGTGGCTATACCATTTTATGTTCCCACTGCAATGAATGAGAGTTCCTGTTGCTCCACATCCTTGTGAGCATTTGGTGTTGTCAGTGTTTCAGATTTTGGCCAGTCTGATAGGTGCACAAGTGGTATCTAGTTGTTTGAGTTTGCGTTTCTCTAATGAAATATAATGAGTATCTTTTAATATGCTTATTTGCCATCTGTATATCTTGTTTGGCGGATGTCCTTTCAGACCTTTTGCCCACTTTTTAATCAGGTTGTTTTCTTATTGTTGAGTTTTTAGAGTCCTCAGTACATTTTGGATGCAAGTCCTTTATCAGATAGGTGTTTTGCAAATACTTTCTCCCAGTCTGTGGCTTGCCTTTTCATCCTCTTAACAGTATCTTTTGCAGAGTGGTTTTTAATTTGAATTAAGTCCAACATGAGTGTTTTTTTTTTTCATAAAACATGCGTTTGCTTTTATTGGGTTGTCGGAAAAGTCATGATTCATTTTTGCAATGAAAAACATAGAAAAAAATACGTCATCACTTTTCCGACAACCCAATATATGTAAAAACTAATTGCCATGCCATAGGTTTTTTCCGGTTATGATCTCGAGGTTTCATAATTTTGCATTTTACGTTTAGGACTCTGATCCATTTTGAGTTAATTTTTGTGAAAAGTATAAAGTCAGTCTCTAGATTTACTTTTTGCAGGTGGATGCCCAGTTGTAGCATCACTTGTTGAAAAGCCTATTTTTGCTCCTTATTCAATGGAGCAATTCAATTGCATTTGCTCCTTTGTCAATGATCAGTTGACTATATTTGTGTGGGTCTGTTTCTAAACAGGGCTCCCTATTCTGTTGCATTAATCTATTTGCCTTTTTGTTGTTGTTTTGTCAGTACCACAGTGTCTTGATGACTATAGCTTTATAGTTAAAGTCTTTTAAGTTGGGTAGTGTCAGTCCTCTGACTTTATTCTTCAGTATTGTGTTGGCTAGTGTAGGTCTTTAGCTTCTCCATATAAACTTTAGAATCAAATTATATGTCCACCAAGTAACTTCTCTGGGGCTTTGTTTGGGACTGCACTGAATCTGTAGATCAAGTTGGGAAGAACTGACAATAGTGAACCTTGATAATATTGCATCTTCCTACCCATGTACATGGAATATCTCTTCATTAATTTAGATTTTTATTTTCCCCCTCAGTTTTGTAGTTTTCCTTATATAAATCTTATACTTATATTTTAGATTTATATTTCTGTTTTTTTGGTGCTAATGTAAATTGTGTTGTGTTTTTCATTCCAAATTCTAGTTGTTCATTGCATACACCAATACACAGGAAAGCAGTTGAGTTCTGTATATTACCCTTGTATCCTGCAGTGTTTCTATAATGACTTATTAGTTCCTGGAGGATTTTATTGTTGTTGTTGATTCCTTTTTTTTTTTTTTACATAGACAATCATGCCAACAGTGAACAAAGACTGTTTCATGTCTTCCTTCCCAAGCTAAATACTTTTCATTTCCTTTTTTGTCATGTTGCATTAGTTAGGACTTCCAGCTTTGAATAGTTGTGGTGAGAGGAAGCATCCTTGCCTTCTTCCCCATCTTAAAAGAAAACATCTCGTTTCTCACCATTCAGCACGATGTTAGCTGTAGGTTCTTTGTAGATTTTTTAAAAATCAATTTGAGGAAGCTCACCCCTATCATAGTTTGCTGAGAGAATGTGTGTCGAGTTGTGAAATGCTTTTCCTGCATCTGTTGATACGATCTTAACACTTTTTCTTCTTTTGCCTGTTGATATAATGGATTACATTCATTGATTTTCAAAAATTGAGCCAGCTTTTCATACCTGGAATAAATCCCACTTGGTCATGGTGTATAATTCTTCTTATACATTGTTGGATTCTGTTTTGCTAATATTGTCCATGAGATAAATTGGTCTGTAGTTTTCATTTCTTGTAATGTCTTTGTCTGATTTTGGTATTAGGGTAATGCAGACCTCATAGACTAATTTAGGAAATGTTTCCGCATCTGTTTTATGGAATAGGTTGTGGAAAATCAGTATTATTGATTCCCTAAATATTTGATAGAAACCACCAGTGAACCTATCTATGCCTGATGCTTTCTGTTTGGGAAGGTTAATTATTGATTCAATTTCTTTAAAAGATTAGGTCTATTCAGATTATCAATTTCTCCTTGTGTGAGTTTTAGTAGATTGTCTTTTAGGGAATGGTCCATATAACCTAGATTATAAAATTTAATCTGGAGTTCATAATATTTTTTTTTATTATCCTTTTAATGTCTATGGGGTTGCTAATGATGGCCCCCCTTTCAATTTTGATACTGATATTTGTATCTTCTCTCTTTTTGTCTTAGTTTGCCTAGCTACAGGTTTATCAATTTTATTAATCTTGTCAAAGAGCTAACTTTTGGCTTCATTGATTTTTCTCTGTTGAATTTTCTAGTCTCAGTTTTATTGACTTTTCTGCTTTATTTTTTCTTTTGATTACTTTTGATTTTCATTTGCTCTATTTCTAGATTTTGAAGACTTGAAGCTTAGATGATTGATTTTAAATTTTTCTTCTTTTCTACCATATGCATTCAGTGCTATAAAGTTTCCTCTAAGCACTCTGTGTTTGTTGTACCCCACAAACTTTGATAGATTTTTTTTTCATTTTCACTTAGTTAAAAATATTTTTATTTTCATTATCATTGAAACCCTCCCTTTTAAAGAGGTATATATTTATAAACATTTTATTGCAGAAAAATCTTAGAAATTTGACGGTATACAATAAGTACCATTTGTGGCATATCTTTCAAATTAAGTGACTTTGTATTATTAGAAAACATGTTAGTTTCTGAGAAAAGGGTATTCTATGGTACATTCAAATTCTATCTATGAAAGAAAATTTTAGTCACTGTCAACTCTTTTTTTTTTCCTTATTCAAATTTAAGACTGTAGAGTATCCAAATGGAATCCATGATTACTTTAATTTTTAAATGATGGATTACATTTTAAATTTCTTTCCAATTTTCAAAAGAAAATTTTCTTTTAAATTAAAAAAATTTTAAACAATTCCTTTTTACAAAGTCAATGCTTTTCTTCTATGTTTAAAAACATATAAAGGTAAAATAAAGAAAAAGACATTTTTAGGATGTTTTCCTTTTGTTCTAACATCTAAACTCACATGTTATCATGTCTTAGCCTTTGACATATAAAGAGTATGTTATTTCCTTGTGCTGAACCCTAAATTCTTAAAGCATATTATTACCAACATAACTGAATACATTTTTTTCCAAAAAGTGATAAAAATAACTTAACCACTTGAGAGTAATTGTCATGAAAGAATTTTTTAATGGACTTTTCTCAAAAGAGTACTTAAGCCATTTTTTAAAATTATTTACTTTTTCAGTTACAGTTGACATTCAGTATTTTATATTAGCTTCAGGTGTACAGCATAGTGCTTAGACATTTATATAATGTATGCAGTGATCCCCCGACTAGTCTAGTACCCACCTGGCACTATATATATTTGTTGCAACGTTATTGACCACATTCTCTATGCTGTAAGCCATTTTTGAAATATTTTTTTATCACATGATGTATGTATAATCAAAATATGAACACTTATTTGTGATGCAGTTACTGTGCTGTATTTAAATAATTTGGCTTGAAAACATATTTCTTCCAAAATCTCTTAGAACATCTTATAATAATTATGTAGTAAAAATATGCTGTAAGCCTTTTTTAAGTATTTTTTATCATATGACATACATATAATCAAAATATGAAGACTCTTTTGTAACCCAATTACTATGCTGTATATAAATAACTTGGCTTTAAAACATATATCTTGTCCAAAATCTCTAAGAACATCTTATAACAATTATGACAGCTATCATAATAATAACACATAGTGAAAATACAGTTGTGTTTAGGACTTTATGTTACATGACTTTCAATCTTACACCCATGTGGTAGGTACTATTTGTCCCTATTTTACAGATGAGGAAAACTAGGCACAATGCCCTTAAACACTCAATAAATTATAAAGTTAATCAAGAACTTTGAGGCCAAATTTTTATGAAAGGACTGTTAACCCATAAGATTCTTATTATTTTTTTAAACAACACAAATAACCAGGGAGAAAGAACAGAGTAAATAAGTAAACCGGTTAATGTAAAATAAAAGCTAGCTATTCCTTTATTAGAAATGAGTTTTAGTACAGATGCCATACAAAATTTCAATTTTTGAAGGATTCGTTCATTTGAATTCCTTACAAAACACTTGATGTTGAAATTTACCTTTTCATGCTCTGACTGCACTCAGACGATTTACTGGTTAAGGTGATGTACGGGAATCTTGCCAATATTGGATTTCAAGTGACAGAGGAAAAATCAGTATAAGAGGGAATTCAATACGCATGGGAAACCATTTGTTCCCTCTGCTTCTTTGATCCTTGCCAAGGCACCCGAAAGTAGAGCAAAGCGCCTGAAAAACAGGGGAACATTCTTGTGCAAAGTTGCAGGACTCTGAGCTCTCACAGGAATTCAGTGTGACAGGATGAAAAACTAAACTGCCAGCCGGCTTCCCTATAAATGCAAGGAATTCGGGCCACATCTATACTACCTAACATGCCTCCGTCTGTTCACTGTGGAAATGATCCTGAGAGGTTTCAGGAGCATGAACCCTGAGCCCCGAGCTTTGCCGAGGGAGCAAGTTTTGAAAATCTTGAGGCCATACTCGCTCATTTGCACAGATGCTTTGTGGACCTTGGAGAAGTTTGCAGTTCGTTCAGCTCAAAAATAAACAATTTAAGTGAAACGATTTTCACTCACATTTTGGAAACATTTGTCAGGAAAACAAATATTTGTATCTAAAATAGTCAGGCTATTAAGATGTGAGAAAGCAAAACAGATGTTTGTTTGGGGTTGTTGGGTTGGTTTGTCTTGATGGCATTTGGGTTTTTTGGGGGTTTTTTTCCCCCCCTCAGAGCATATACAGTGTTAAGGAGATTATAAAATTCTTGGAAATAAAGTCCACTCTTTGTTTTATATTGTCAGGAATTTAATAAAAATGAGTTTTCTTACATTTGAATTTGAACTGTGTTTCTAAGACGTAAAAATGTCAGCGTTTTAGCATTTAGAAAAAGCATTTACCCATTTTGGGACTCATTATGAGTTTGAGTGATTTTTCTTGGTTAGTTGGCCAGAAGTCATGCCTTACAGCATCCACTTAATACACTTGGATTCCAATATGTGATTCTTTTTTATATGTATATATAACATATGATTTGTTTATAAATAATCAAAATAGGAAGGCATATGTTATTGAGCTAATAATTAGTTTACTAACCCTCCTAAACCTTTATTATTTTATCTTCTTTTGTAGCTAATTGATTCATTGTTTCTGTAAAGTATTATGCATCTCATGGCACCAACGCAAATCAATGTAATAATAGTCCCCTCATTTAAGTTCGAGGATATCAGCATTTACTGATTCAATTCTTAAACTGGAGATGGTGGGAAGAGAGCGAGTTATCTGTGTTTGCCATCCCTTCATCTCACTTAATTGGGATTGGATGGTCTAATGGATGAGTTTCAGAAAGACTTTTAAGAAAAAATTAATGAGTTAATGGCTTTAGAGCCAAAACGATTTAAATTTAAGGCACTTTTTTTTAATTCCCTGGATGCTAACATATGAGCATGGGTCAAATTATAAAAGTACATAAGAGTTTAAAGAGAAGAATAAAATTCCCTTCATCTCTGTACCTAGCCTCTTTCAGCAGTTTCTTGTGTATCCTTCCAAGGATAAACTGTGTGTGTACAGACACACACACACACACACACACACACACACACACACACACGGTGCCAAAATAAATGTATACACATTTTAAGAAAGGAAAAAACTATTAAAATTGTAATACTCAATATATACCGATAACAAAAGATGTTATATACCAGTCACGTTTGACTTCTGCAATTACAAGAGGTGCCCAAAGTGATTACCATCAGCGTCCAGACACTTCTGACTACGGCGAACTACTGCTTGAGCAACGTTGACCAAAGTGTCCACTTGTATACATTTTTTTGGCATCCCCGCTGTGTATGTGTGTGTATCCTGCCCTTGTCACTTTTTTTCACATTCAAGTATATATACTTGTTATTATTTTTTAAAGTGGAACACCATACATGCTATTCTTTAGCCTCCTTTTTTTCCTCAACAATATACAGATAAAAATTCAATAAGTATTTTTGGTGTGGATTTTATATACAAGTATAATGGTGGCTAATATTTTTTGAGCTCTTCCTATGTGCCAGACATTGTTCTAAGCAGTGTTCATTCATGAGCTTACCTCGTTTTCACCCAGATCCATGGGACAGGCAGTGCTGTCATTATCCCCATTTTAGATGGGGGGGAAGCTAAGGAGAGGTCGGTGGTAGCACAGGGCTTTAACTCCCAGACGTGGCTTCAAACTTGCGTCCTTATTCTGGAGAGTATGCTGCTGTTTGAATCCACTGTGTGTGAAGTTTCCAAACAAGCAGAAAAATAGAAATGTAAACAAGAGTTGTGAAATTTGGTAGCTCAGTGGTATTCATTTTCTCTAATCGTTCATAGCACTGAGCAAAGGCATACACTAGGAGGTATTCAGTTAAATATGCGTTAAATGTTTGAATGAGTTCTATTTGCTGCTAAAATAATGTAAATGTGAAATTATAGAGAAGTGGTATGTAGCATAGTTAAGGTTATCTTGTACTGTAACTATTCCTTGAATTATAAGGTCAGTTTGTGGATATCTTGCATAATCCAATAACCAATTGCACACTTCCTTTCTTACCTTCCACTTTCTTGAATCTGCTCTATCCCTGCTCTCCCTTTATCCTATTTAATACTTACCTGTCATGGACTTGTTTTGGAAACAGTTTTCCACAACATCTCTTTACCATACCCCTCACCTTCCACATCAAGGAATTCATCCTCTACCTTGCCAACTTTTTTTTTCTTTTTTCTTTATTTCTACACTCATAGCTCACAGCTGATGAGCTGATAACTGATGACTAAGTGTAGGGATAATGATATTCTTGTATCAAGGAAAAGGGAAGCCATCCATTTTAAAGGGAAAGTAAGCATCTTAATCCAGTACGATCACCTAATGCTTTCTAAAATAGTTATATGACCCCTTCGGAAACTTCACCAAGTACCTGTTGACAAAATTAAAATTGTGTTTTCCTCAGTACTTCTATTTGAGAAAAACTTGACTGTTTCTCACTTGTATGTAACTGGTTAAGTGTGGTGCTCTAATAGTTTACATTGCACATGTACGATATTTGCCTGGATTACTGATTGGCTTGATAATCATGGTTTGGTGTGGACATCATGTCATCCATTGTTTCTGTGAGGAAACAGCTTCTGAGTTTCAAACAGCTGACTTAAAAATATTCAGAACATAGCTGATTTGTAAATTGACAACTCTTTTATATCTACAGATCCACCTGAGTAATTTTAGCATGAAGCAACTGGGCAATAGGGAAGCTTTCAATTTTAAATCGAGACATGATCTGATGAATTGTTTTACCTAAGACCTGCACTTTATCGATTATGACTAAGGAATCCAGAAAGATTAAATTTTCCCAAAGCAGCACTGCCTGTCATTGTCATCAGTGGCATTTCTTGATAGCATGCTGGAGTGGCAATCTTGGGAGATAGTATGATATAGTGACTTTTCCCATGCTGCTCTGGGCAGCACCGCTGTCTCCTAAAGGTAGAGATGGATGTCCTTTAATGAGTCCTAAAGTAGGATCAGTTAGGGACACAAGTTGTTGGGGTTACAGTTATCAGGGCTCCTTTACTTTAAGTCTTTTCTAATGCTTTAGTACAGTGAGATTGACTGGGAATTGAATATAATGTACAGTGGACACCACTCCCCGCCCACCCCACCCCCACGGGGAGTATCTATGAACGTCTCTTGGGCACCACACTTTCCCAGAGTACAATTGAGAGAAACTGGAGTGGTGGCCAGGGACTTGGAGTGAGGCTAACCTGGTTTCTATTATTTACTCTGTGCAGGTCACTTAGCTGTTTGGTGTCAGTTTTCTGTAAAATGTGGGTAATGCCACTCTTGTGCACAGAGCGAATGTGAGAATGAAATTATGTGTAAGTGGTTAGCAAAGTGACTGACACATACCCGTCGTTCAGATGTTCATCCCTTCCATTCCTGCAGTCAGCAGTGCTGGGGATATAGAGGTGACAAGAAACATAAGATCCCTGGCCTCAGGAGGCCAATGTGACCTCGCTCTTGAAGATAATATTGTAGTGTATCGTGCATCGTGGTTATTTCAGAAACTAAAGCCCCTGAAGTGTAGCCACCAATTTCCTTCCCATAGAATGACTGGGGGAGGATTTAAACCAGAGATTGAAATGTGTTAGAAGGATGATGGAAGTTTCTATGAGGATGTCTACCGGAGAGTGGATAATGGCCATGCTCCAGGGATGATTAAGCTCTATTAATTTAGTTACTAGACCTTCACTGAGGAATTAATTTACCTGGGAGACCTCAATTAGTGATTATGTGGAAGGGAAGTAACAATAATGGAGTACAGATAAAAAAAGGTCAAAGAAATTCTCTAAAAGTAATTCAATTACTGTTCATTAATCTCTGGCTTCTGGTTGACTCTGTGAGACTAGTCAACAAGTTTATTCATCTTTGGTTTATTATGGCTGATAGCTTAAGGCTATCAAAATTCCTTTAAGTCTCCTCCTTTTTTTGGTAAGGTACTCTTCACTGTGAATCTAACATAACGTAATGTAATAATTTATTCAAATCCTTGCTGAGGTTTTGTTTGTTTGTTCACAATACAGGTAGCTCCCACTTAAAAAAATCTCCCAATATAAAACGATCGTGGTCACACTATGTGGTACGTAACTTTGAAGGCTTGACGGCCCCTTGCTTCATAACTTTACATGGGATCCCAAGTAGCTTTTTAAGGAGTATCCTGGGCCCTCCCTCAGAACTGTGGTTTCCCCTGGTTAGAGTTCTTAATTTTTATATGAAACGTCATTTCTGTTCTCAGCATAGCTACCTCAGTAAAGCTATGGGTCTCCATTCAACCCAACAACCATATGGCTCCTCTCCAAGTGACCCATTAGTATAACCTCTTACCTCATTGCTGATTAAAACTCAAGGAGAAAATTGCATCTGTCGGCTGCCAGAAGGATAAATGACGGCCCTTTTCTCCTAGATATTTTCAGTTTTACCTTGAAAATGAACAGCATGCCTGACCCCCGGGCTCTGCGCTTATTGAGTATGGAGTCAGTGGTGATCAGCCTTAGAAGGAAGGATGCTGTGAAATTTGCCGTTCTAGTTACCATGAGGCTCTGTTCATCACACATCTCAGTCGGCAGTCATATGAGGCACTTCATCTCATCTCTGGACTAGAAACACCTGTGTTTCTGCACAGAACTTGCTTTGTCTCATCTCAGGCACCCCCTGTGTCACCAAACTGTTGGTAACTTTGCCTGCGTTGAGTGCGGACTTTGGGCAAAAGCTGACCTGTGCTGACCGCTCTCTGCCCTGGCTTTCATCTGACCTTCACCACCTCAGTTTTTCTTCTAGTGTACTCATTTTTTTTACAAGATTGCTATCTAGTCATCGTGTATGTATTTGATGGGGTATCTTAAACCCTTTGGGGAGAAAGGTGGGATATAAATTGTTCAGAAAATAAAATTAAGAATGGAAATGCCTTATTTAACAAGAATAGGGGCCAGAGAAGAGGTTTCACCACAACCATTCCACGCTCAGGAAGCACTTGTTTTGCAAATGGCATCACAATTCATTGCAACCACAATTTTGTAAACCTCGCCACTTTGGTTAATATGTGCAAAAACACTTTTCCAAGATTCTCATAAGTCTAGCCTCCCAAGAGCACACACATCTCTACCTTTTCTTCTCTCTGCTCAAAATCCCAAGCCTGCCCTAATCAATAGGCTTGCTATTAGTTTCAGTTCAGCTAATTTGTATTACAAAAGCTCATTGCCTGTTGTAAAATGCCTCCCAAACGTAAGAACTCATTTTCTCTACCACTGAGATTGCTTTCTACTTCAGCTTATTTTACTTTCCATCCCTGATGACATTTTACATGTCCTCCCTTTAAGCGTTCTAAGAACTTTCTTTTTGTAGAGCTGCTTTCTTTTTCAGCTTTTCATGTAGTATTTTTCCTAAAGCATGTTTCTGAATATTTGTGCATCTAATTACCTCCCTTGCCTCAGCTTTGATTTTGATAGAGGTTCCTGAGGAAGCACAATTTCTCTTCAGATTTATTCCTTAATAGTGCTATTAAATTGCGTTGCCCTCTTCCCTAATTGAAGGCAAGGCAGAAAGCATGGTTTCATCTGCCGTAGGTGAACAGGTTTGATGATGCTCTCCAACATGTTGGTAGGTGTTCATTGAGCATCTCTTACTTAGGAAGTTCTGTGGGTTTCTGTGAGGACACAGAAAGCAAGAGGGTGATGCTGTGTTCTCAAGGAGCATTACACTCTATGAACAGCCAAACTTAATAAAGGTCGAATTAAAAAACTAAAATGTTATGCTAGAAGACAGCAGAGTGCCCAGGAAGAATGCAGAAACAGAGATTTCTTATGTAAAGTGTTTGCAGAAAAAACTAACCAAGGAGGTGAAATTTAGCCTCAATTAAAGATGCAAATGACCAAGGGACAGAGGATAAGGAAGAAATATTGATTCAAGGCTAGAAAAAATAGGCCTTTTGAAATGGGCTTCATGAGAAGATATTATTCCATCAGAACAGAATTGAACTACATTTCCATTTCACTAAAGGATGAAAGCATTTTTGAGCTAGAAGATGGCTTATGATCATCTTTATTAATAAAATAACTGAGCGCAGAGAGGTGACTTTTGGACAATTCATTTCACATGACGACACTAACATGTTTGTACAAAATACTTTATCAGGCATTGTCTTACGTAATCTTCACGATGGCGCTGTCCCCATTGTGCTGCTGAAGAAACTAAGGTTCAGATGATATCTAGGTACTTATGTAAGTGACAAGTGACCAGGCTCATTCTGAAATAGATGCAGATCCTGCCGTCTGAATTTGTAGGTTATGCTGTCCACGAGGATGTAATTTGAACTACTCAGTTTTCCATGTTCTGTCCTGTAAGTCAGGAGGATGTAGAGATGGACCAACATTGGCAACTCCTCCCCCCACCCCCCACACACGCACACACACACGTGGGTGACTTCCCAAACATTGAAAGGCAAGGTCACATTTCTGGAGTCCGCGCAGGTTCCGTAATCCAGGCAGCTAAGCTTTGGTCATGGCAGCCCCTTTCCTCTGGCCCCAAACCTCCAGGAGAAGGTGGACATCGACCTGCCCTGGCAGGTGCCCATCTGAGGCTGCACCACCTATCTTTGGCCTTATCACTGCCAAGCAAGACTTCCGACTCAGAGGAGTGTCATCCTCTCTGAGGGAGGTCCAATCTGGCCCAGTCCACCCTGGTGTGTGAGGCAGGATGGGACAGATGGAGTGAGTGGCTTCTGAGCAGGAGGCCTGGTTTCAGTCCTGGCGGTGGTGCATGCTAGCTGGTAGCCCTTCATTTTTATTAACTTCACCTTTTCATCTGTTGAAGGGGGGCAATAGTACATCGTTGCGCTTACCTGGGGTATAAATAGCCCTAAAGCCTAGAGGAGGCCCTGTTCTCTCCACCCCGGTGCTTCTCAGCCCTAACGTGGCCCCACTTTTCTCTTTCTGTGAAGAGTCAAGTCTACTCCTAGTTCTGCACTCTGTGAAGTAACCTGAACCCAGAATGTGAGCTAAGGAGCCAGGTGTGTTTGTGTTCTTCTGTCAGCTCCTCCCTGAATGCACATGAAGCCTCATTGAGAAGTTCTTACCTAGCTCACGTTCCGGAAGAGACGGGTTAACTGGAGTTTTACCTGGGAGTTATGGGTGATCGTGTGTATACTGTGAACGAGGGCTGTCCCATGCCGGGTTCTTAGCTCACCTGACCAAAACTTACTGAGGCTCTGGTATGTTCCAGGCACTGTTCTAGACATGGGGGACTCAGCAACCAACAAAGCAAAGTCTCTGTCCTCAGGGAGCTTACGTCCTACCGATGGCACAGACGACAAGTAATTGTAAAGTGCATCTGGTAGTCAGAAGTGGCTGGAAGCGTGCAATGATGTAGAGGTAGGGCAAGTAAACTGTTTCAGAAGAGTGGCCTGGCAGGGTGACATGTTAGCAGGCACCCAAAATGGTGAGGAGAGTCACCTTGATATCTGGGGAGTATCCCCAGAGAGGGAACAGCAGTTACCAGGGCCCGGAGGTGAGACTGCTGGGTGGGTGGAGTGAGTGACAAGAAGGCTATGTGGTTGGAGCATTTGAGGGGGTAGGGGTAGAGGGGAAGGGATGGAGGTGCACAGGCCAGGTCACAGGTGGGTGAGGAGGACTTGGAATTTCATTGTGAATGAGGTGAGAAGCATTTAAGCAGAAAAGTGACAAGATATCATTAAACTGAAAAAGAATCTGGTTGTTGGGCAGAAAAGAAGCTATTTCAGGGCAAGAAGGGGTACTGGGCGATCACATAGGAGATGATTGCAGTGGTCCCGGCGACAGGTAGCCTGGCTGGGTGCTAGGGGTGGAGGTGGTCAAGTGGCCAGATTTCAGAGAGATTCGAAAGGAGAGCTACTGGGATTTGTCAGTAGATCGAATGTGAGCAGTAAGAAAAGACGGGGCCCGGGTGACACCAAGGCTTTTGGCCCAAACGCTTAGAAAAGTGCATTTGCCATTTACTGACATGGGGAAAACGGCAGGAAGGGAAGGCGTTGTTGAAGAAGCCAGGATTTTGTTGGGCACACGTGCAGTGTGAGATGTCTGTCAGAAATCCACGGGGAAGATGGCAACTCAGCTGTTGGGTAAATAAGTCTGATGTTCGTTCATAGAATCATTTGGGACCTAAATTTGTGAGTCATCACAATTACTGTTTAAATCGTATGTGCTTGGATAGGTGGACCAGGCCAGCAAGTGTCAGTGCAAAGGGGAAACAGCTGAGCGTTGAGTATGGGGCTTCCCAGAGGCGGAAGTAAGCATTGCGGAAGGAAAGAGTGATGGGCTGTGTGTAATGCTGGGGAACGTTTGAGGAAAATGGCATTTGAGATTTGACCATTGGATTTGACAGAGTGGTGGTCATTGACAAAGGGTTTGTGGGTGGGGCTCTGGAGAAAACAGCATGATTGGAGCAGGTTCAAAAGAGAATGGGAAGAGTGGAAGTTTAGGCACAAATATTCACAGTTCTTCTAGTTCGTTTTGCTGCGTACCGCAAGGTAACTGAGAAGTGAAGCAGAAACGAGAGGGAAGCTGCGGGTATATGTTAGGCAAGAAACGGATCTAGCCTCTGTGCATCGCAGCAATTGATCCAGGGGAAGGAGAACGCTGGCTGCTGGTGTAGGTGAGAGGGGCCTGCGACCTCGTGCCTGATGAGGGGCTGACCTTGGGAGCACAGAAAGCACATCATCTGAGCATGAAAGATCCCCTTAGGTGGGTTTACCCAGCACAGAGAGTGGAGCAAGGGGACGCTTCCATTTTCTCAGTGAATGAGAAGCCAGGTGTCTCGCTTGTGGCCGAGAAGTAGAATTGGTCTTAGCCGAGTGGCAAGCTGTCTCCTGCTTTTGTTCATGACACCCTGGTACGTAATAAATACAGGTGATGCTGAGCTGCTACAAGGACAGGAACTGCCGTCCTGCTCTGCTGGGTCATTATCTGGCACACAGTAGGTGCTCTGCGTTTTTCATTCCTACCCTCACCCCACCTCTCTGTGGGTGCTCTGTCTTACCACATAATCCTAGGGTAGCTATGCTTTAGTGCCTTGGGAATTTGTTGGTGATGCCACAGGCAGGACTGGCTGCATATTTCATGGGCCCCTGTGCAAAATGAAGAAGAACGTGGGCCCCTTGTTCAAAAAGAATTTCCAGACAGTACAGCAGAGCCTTAAACCAAATTCAGGTTTAATTGTGTTTAGCACACATGAAGTTTGAGATGCCTATTAGAAATCCAAGGGGAAGATGACAAGTCAGTTATTGGACAAATAAGTCTGATGTTCATTCACAGGATAGTTTAGGACCTAAATTTGTGCATGTGACTGAACAGGTCACACATCCATGAAGCTTATTTTGGCCACAAGTACTGGCTAAATCTGACGAGCAGGGGTCAGCAGACCAGGGACAGTGGCTGAAGGGACAACACCCTGAGACAGAAACATTGCATGTTTACCTGTCTTCCAGAAGTTTAAGACAGAAAGACCAAATCCAAATAGAAGCTGCCATCTTCACAGGTTAACAGAGATGAAGGTACAGGAACATTCTAAGAAAGTGAACAGAAAAATGTGTCAGAGCTACTAGCTCATATTTAGAAATTTTCATGACCCAAAAATTCGCTAACGGGGTCTCCTGAGTCAGAATTCCACAAATCACAGTGGGAAGAAGGGAAGGTTGGGGAAAAGTGAAACTCAGCCATACCTGAGGTTGCCATCCATCATCAGTATAGATGTGGCATTAATGACCATTAAAAAAAAAAAAAGACATAAGGAAACCCTCCCCATTCATTCCCCAAACTCTAGTAGTGAAGCAGTTCCATCCAGTACAAGGAGAGATGATCTATTTTGGAGCTGCTCTCAATTGATTCATGTCAAAGATTGTTTTTAAAAGACACTATGGAAAGCTCTTGTTAAAGAAGTTTTCCAGCACTGTTCCCCTTTGGGGATAAAAAGCAAGTTAGCCGAATGAATGTGTGCATAGACATCCATGCTCTGTTGTGAGGGTTTGGTTTCTATGGTATTGCATTTTGTCACGTGAGAGAACGTTCAAGTATGGGGTTTGAGCCACCACTGGAATTGCGTTAGAGTTTTGAGAATAAAAGGAATTTCATTATCAACTCCGACTCCAGGGGTTGAACCCTGGAGGCCCGTCCTCCTCACTGCCTTGCAGGTGAAAAGACTAGATTTTCCAAACTGTTATCAGAGGAGTGGAGGTGGCCTGGAAGGAATATTCAGTTGTTAGAGGTCATTTGTAAGTCACAGAAAAATCTTAAGTGCCCGTGCCCTTTTTCCATTTAATGCCTTTTCACCTACATTTCCTAATGTTCCAGCAGAGTGAACAGCATGACTCAGCAATGGTAGGGCCTCTGAATTTTCCTTTGCTCAGAAGCACAGCTTAGCTCATCACCCAGTGTCACTGGGGTGCTTGACTGCTTGTGGAATTTGTGAATTGTGTCCTCCAGATTCAGTCAACTACAGAGACCAGGAACAAGTGTCCCCAAGGCCACAGGCCTGGAACAGTGCCCATCTTACAGCAGTTTCGCTACGTGTGGTGCCTACACTGAGACATTCTGTTAGGATGAGCTCACAAATCACACCCAAGGCTGTTGTGTCTCGTGCCTGTATCCACCTGCGGAGATTGTCTCATCTATCTCACATGTCCCGTTACCGTGTGCATGAGAAAAACAAAGCCTTCTCTTCTTGCCTTGTTGGCATACTCAAGGTCGATATATTTTGATACCATGATGGCTCAGCTCCCTGGCCAACTGGGATAGGGCCTTTTAGAAAGTTCCTATTGAATTCCCTTTCTACTTAGTATCAATTCAAAAGAAAAAAAATTAGCATTTTGTTTTGGACCTTGTTTCCGCTTAGTTCAGCAACATTTTCACTTATTATCTTTATCACACAATTTTAACATTTAATGTTTTTCACAGTTTTGAAGACGTGATTATCACCCAGAGAAGTCAGGTGACAGTCACTTTCTTGAATCGCAGAGTCACCACGGAGCTGCGTAAAACACAGTTACTTTAGGGAATGCAATTCTGTGCTCCCACAAGCCAGATTTGTTTTGTAAATAAAGTTTTACTGAAACACAGCCACACTGCTCTATTAACATACTGTCCGTGGTTGCTTTTGTGCTGTAACAGCAGAATTGTCACTGCAGCCGACACCATATGGCCCACAAAGCCTAAGATATTTACTGTCCGACTCTACAAAAAGATGTCTGACTCCTTGCATTCATGTGTACAGACTCCCACCCCCTAAAAAGAGGAGAATTAAAATTAGTGTTAATCGTGTGGGCAAGTTGGCTCCTTGCCTTGCCATGTACCTGTGACCCATACCCTGCTGTTTTACACGTGGGTTTCACCACCTTTGCTTCTCACAGTGCAGCTGGTTGAGAGGCTTTCTGGGTAACTGTGATCCACGTGGTTTTCACTGTGTACATTGATGGTAGAACCCACCCATGGTGTCAGATGCAGTCTCACTTATTTACCTTAAAATGACGAACTCACTTTACAGAGCAGTTTTTCCCCCCATAAAAAAACAAATTTTTAAAATTATAAACAGATTTACTCAGTGGGCGTACGCGAGTTTTTTGGCCAGTAGCTTCAAGCTTGATGCATCTCCTTATGGGGAATGCCAAGGGAACCATGGCATCCTTTTCTCATTGAATCAAAATTAAGCTCTCTACATTCTCTCTTTCAGTCTTCCCTAATTTTGACTTGCTGTGCCACCTTTTAAGATGACTTTTGCATACATTTAGTTTGATCTCCAGAGTCTCAAAGTTCAAGGGTGCCTGGGTGTCGATTTCTGTCTGGCATCTTTAGCATACTCACCTGTGTAATTGTCCCGTGTGCTTAAAAGTCTTGAGTCTCCAACATGATAATTCTGCTTTGAGGGAAGGAATACACCTTGATTTTTTTTTATCTGAGTCCACCACAGCAGCAAGTAGACTATTTAATTATTGATTACCACGTCTCATTTAATTATTGATTACTAAGTCTCATGTTCACGAAATTCAGGTAATCTTTATAAGGATTTCCTCAAAAACTCTGCACTTCCTTTTGTAATCGATAGTGTTGTAGTGGCGGTTCAGGGACCAGCCAGAGAGGATAGCTGCCCTGGCCTCCACCCGACACTGTACATGTGACAAGAGCTTCCCCTCGGCAGGGAGTCCGGTTACTTCATTCTGTTTCAGAGGTGAAGCCTTTCACCTCAGCTAGAAACCAGTAAGGAGCCCTTCCAAAGCACAGAGCAGGGAGCCTGCAGGAGCCCTGTATTCTGCTCTCTTTCCAACTACCTCTGGCAGATGTAGTCCCAAAAGTGTAATGTTAGATCAGAGAGTCCCTGCTACCCTTAACAATAAATGTGAACGCTTACCCTTCAATCTTCACCCAGGCCTTCCTGCTGGGCAGCAGGACTACGTAAAAACCAAAAGCTTCTGTGAAGGAAAGCATAATGTAAGGCAATGACAGCATAATTTGAGGAACTATCAGACTTGGAAAAGTGTCTGAAAATGTGAAAAGGGTTAAAACGTATATTCAGTTGATCATAAAACAACAAAGGTTTGAAATGCACGGGTGCATTTGTACGTCGAGTTCTTTCAGGAAGTTGTGTAAATGTATGTTCTCTTCCTTATGGTTTTCTAACCTACTTTATCGTGAAAATATAGTAAATAATACGTACAACATACAAAGTATGTGTTAATCTACTCTTTCTTATTGGTAAGGCTTCTGGTCAACAGTAGGCCATTAGTTAATTTTGGGGGGAATCAAATGTTATAGGCGGATTTTGAACTTTGTAGGGTGTCCCACAATGTTTAAAGATCAACTGTATTAGTAAAGGAATATAAAAAAATGGCAAAGAATTTAGACAGTTCATAGAAGGGAATATAATTTTCAAGCGCAAATATGTATATCTCCAATATCTCCAAATTAAAAGCATGCAATATTATTCTACACCTAATAAAATAGCAAGTTATTTACCTTTTGTATGACTCAATTTCATTATAAAGAAGTCAAATTATTAATGACTTCTTTAAAACAATTGCACCCAATGTGGGTAAGGCTGTGGTAAAACCAACACAATTTAAATTGCTATGATCCTTTAGGAAACTAGTTAGCAATATGTATATGAAAGTAGATAACATGTTGAGGGAGGCATGAGAAATAAAACCAGACAAAGAATTTGGACTAGATACACTAGGCAGTAAACCCTGGTGGTTTCTGAGGGTTGGAACTGCCCAAGGTATTCTATATAGATTAGCCTGAAGGTGACTATTTAAAAGGGAGAGACAAACAGCTAGGAAGAGTTAGTGAATGTGGTACATCCATACATAACAGGACTTTAAAGCTCAGTGATCTAGGCTGTGTTCTCAGCTTGACAAACCAGGAGACTGAGGACTGAGACTATGGAGGGAACCCCCCCNCCCCCGCCGAGACCCAAGTAGGTCTTGTGAGCTCAGGAGAATGAGAGGCACCAAGAGGAACTCGATGGAATCTTCTGAGTTCCAGTTTTCTGTGTTTCTTTTTAATATTGAGGGATTTATGGGACTGCTTTAGCCGTATTTACAAAAGTAGAATTTTAATGATGTGTAGATTTTAATATTTTGATTGCTCATATAAACATTAGCTTTTACAGAAGCCTTAAAAATAATTACTGCTATTTTCCATTTGAAAATATTTTGACTAGCTCATAGAAATAATTAGATAATCTTCATAGATTTAATACAGTAAGAGCTAAACTTGAGAAACACTTTCAATCATTGATTTTTTTTTTAACGTCTACTTTGTGCTGTAGACACTTACTGAGCTCGCAATATGAAATGAATGCCACCAGCTTTTGTCCTCCAAGAGCAGGTGTGATGGGCATTTGCTCAAAATAATTCAATCAAATTATGTATTATCCACTATGAACATAAATAATTGCAAAGATTATGTAACCTTATAATGGAGATAAATGTAATTACCAAGGAGGGACCAAGGTTTAAATGGAGAATTCACAAAGAAGATACTTGAGATTGATCTTTAGGGATTTCTATAGGAATTTCACAGACAGATCAGGGGAGGGAGTTCAGTTGAGGAAAGGCATTCTGAGAAAAGGAAGCAATCCGCAAAGTCATGAAACAGCATGGCACTTGCAGAGAACTGAGATAGGTGTGTCTATCTGAAGTGCAGATCAGGAAGGGACAGCAGCAGTTAGAACTAAGGTTGTCAGAGAGTGACTCAGTGGGACTTTCTTTTATTTTTCAAAGTAGCTACATCATATGCCATGCAGGGTTGGCTCTAAGTACCTTTACTATATATTAGCTTTATTTTATGGTATTTATTCCCATTTCATAGACAATGAAATTGAGTCATAGAAAAGGTAGATAACTGGCACAAAGCCATGTTACTAATAAGTAGTGAGATCAAGATTTGAAACACAGCAGTTGAGTCCATAACTCAGTTTCCGAAAATCTTGACTTCCTTCCTGTTCCTTTTTGGGAGCTTGGAGATTTCAAGGGTTTTTAAGTTCTCTGTCACGGCGATACAGACGATGGTTGAAAGGCCGTGGGTCACAGACTTGAAAAAGCCTGTTGCAAGAATCAAACAAGGGATGATGAGAGCCTGAACATAGAACAAAAGTATTTAGGAGATAAAAGGCATAGAACTTGGTCTTGATTTGAGGGGGCCTGGAAAACTGGATAGATGTTGGTACCATTAATCAGACTTGTTAGCAAAGAAGTAGGATTCAGTTTGGGACAACTTTAGGTGTGCTGTCCATGGGCTATTTACCCAGAGAAGTGTGCCAAGCAGTGGGATATTCAGGGCAACAGATTAGGCGGTAAAGCTTTAGAATCATTAACCTGGTTAACACTGAAATTCTTTATCCAGATACTACCAACCACTGAGAGCTTATAGTGAGATAAGAGGACTGGGAAACACCAGTTCACTGCTGTTCAGAACAGAGCCCAGCCACTGGCCGCCTGTCCGTCCACTAATTGTGTATTGTTAGTTCATGATAACATAAGGGATTTGCTTTACAGTGTAATCAGCTGCAACCCTAAGCACACGTTTACTTTAGCTGACTTTTTTCTTTTAATCTTAGCAAGACTTTCAATGAAGGAAGCATCGTGTTCATTAACATCCTGATGCAAACTCCTTATGTCCCAAGATCAGCGCTTTGAGTATCACTGATACAGGGAACACTGATATTTAAGCTTTGGGCAGCGGATGAAGTCCCCCAAAAGCCGGAAAAGGAATAGTGTGCATGGTAGGATGAGAAGCAGGAGAAAGCAAAGTCAAGTTCTTCTAACATGTACTTGGTTTAAAGGATCGAATGGTCAGCACAGCCACAGAGAAGTCAAATAACGATGGAGGACTGAAAAATAATGTTTGAATTTAGTCATTATAAGGTCAGCAGTAACATTTTTAGGAGTTTTAACCCCTACTTACCCTTCTACCTTCTGTTTCATTTTCATCCCACCAATCTAGATCCCAAATAATTCTCAAATCTATACTTTGCCAGGTATACCAGCGACCCCTTTGATTGCAAAGTACTCTCAGATCCAGTCTTTGTTTTACCTTAGTTCTTGCTGATCTGAAGTTATTGGTCACCCTCTTTTCTTTCTGCCATACTCTTTCCTCTGTGATACACTCGCCTTGGTTTTCCTCCTCACACCCCATCCACCTTTCTCTGCCCATCCCTTCTATATATACACTGTTTTAATTAAACCCACTTCTTTAATTACGTTATATATGGTGCCAATTCCCAAACCTACACCAAGCCCACATCCTTTCCTGAGCTTCGGAGCAGTCTGAATGCCCACGGGACATGAACGCCACGGACTCTTCCAGTTCAGTATGTCCAAAAGCTGAACCTCCATTCTGTTCTACACTCTCCCCTATACTCCTTTCTTTTTCCTAAATCCGATGCCTTGTGTTATAACCTGCCCAGGTGCCAAGCCACTGGCCCGAGCATCATCCCTGACTTCCTCCTTCTTCCTTACCCAGCTAGTTACTAATGTAGCCTCCTAATGACACTTCAGATCTGTAACTCGCCCCGTCCCCACGGCCTGCATGTAGGCCACCAACATTCCTGACCTGGATTACTGCATTCTCCTCCTGGCTGGGCTCCCTTTCTCATCTTTGCTTGTGTCCGGTACCCTGGCTGCATTGAGTCAGCATCCTCTATCTAAAATGGAAGCGTCCATAACCCTATACATCTGAGTTAGGTAGACTTCCCGTGTGGTCTCCTAGCATTCTACCTTCCCCATGTGACAAGCCTTTCCATACTGTTTTGTAATCTCTCGTTTTTGTCATGAATCAGTGCCTTTCTCTAAATTGTAACCTCCACAAAGGCAGGAACCATATCTCTTTGGTACATCATTCTGCATCAGGCTCCTAGTCCAGTCCCCGAATAGCATGGGCTTTTAGTCAGTGTTTATTAGATAAAGCGAATGTTCTGCTGAGTACTTTCACACCCATTATCTCAGTGGGGGTAAAGTTGAACAATTTGGAGAGGACTTTAACGAAACATGAGATGTCAGTGGATTAGAAGATCAAATTATTTGTCGAGTTGTTTTGCACTGGTAGAAGGAAGGAGAAGTTGGAATCAGGAAAGCTGGTTAGGAGGAGAGTAGATGCATTTAATTCCACCTCGCAGAACTAAGAGGAAGAGATTTTTTTAAACTACTTTGCATCATTTAAATTTCATCTTCCTTCTGAGAAGTTGAGGCCTGAAAATTGTGTGTGTGTTTTAATATTTAAAGGTATTAGATGTCCATCTTTTAGGTTTTTTATCTACCTGGAGAAACTTTAGATAAGATGCTTTAAAAATCTGCCTGTACACTTTGCTCATTTAATTATTACTATTATTATTATTATTATTATTATTATTATTATTATCATTTTGTTCAGGGGTGGTTACAGAAGTGAGTAGCTATAGCTTTTTCATTACCAAAAAACTGAGATGGAATACACTTTTAAAGATTTATTTGGGTTTAAAATGGATCAAGAAATAAACACAAAGAAATAAAGGAATGGGTAACAATGGGAGGAAATCTAGTCTAAGAAAACCTGGGTAAGATAAACTTGGAGGACTGAGTTAACCCTAAGCTATCAGGAAATCAAGGCAAAAGACATAAGGTGATGCACCACATTGCTTGATGCCCCTTAGCTTCTCAAATATGAACTTCCAATAGCTAGAGAGTTCACAATGCAAGATAGACTTTGCAGACAAGTACTTGAGGTGCAGGTCAACTTAGGTGCCAGCTGAGCGGGTTACAAAATAAATGCTCTGTGTTGAAGCTTGGCCTGTGTTCGGTCTCAAATGGTGTCTGTCCAGGTTCTGCGTGGAGATGTGGATTGCAAAATATTTAAAGAAAAAGAAGGGCAAGACTTTGTCTTCAAAACACAACTTTGAATCCACCGAACTCAACAATTTATTCATTTGGACACCCTGCTTCTCACAGCGGTTCTCAACCTTCCTAATGCCACGACCCCTTAATACAGTTCCTCATGTTGTGGTGACCCCCAACCATAAAATTATTTTCGTTGCTACTCTATAACTGTAATTTTGCTGCTGTTATGAATTGTAATGTAAGTATCTTTTTGTTTTCCGATGGTCTTAGGTGACCCCTGTGAAACGGTCGTTTGACCCCCAAAGGGGTCGCGACCCACAGGTTGAGAACCGCTGCCTAGAACATGGAGTACACATGCTGGGTTCGGAACAGCAGGAGGAGAGGATACCAGTTATCTGCTTCTGCAGGAAGAGGGATGTAACGTAGATTTCGAGAATGATTAACTTTGACCAGCCAGCACTGTATTCTCACAGTTGACAGGATGAGTTAGCTCAAAAATGCATCGCAAATGGCTACAAAAATGGACCCATTGAGTGGAGTTGTTTGGGACTTCCTGCCCGTAATTAACCAACAGGCTTGTAAGTCGTTGGAGTGGTTTCTGGGTATGAGGATCACATGACCAATTTATCTGAGGAAGTGTGCTGCCTTGTTTGCTGTGGCAGAGGACACGCTTTAAAAGCCCCGTCTAAAAGTGATGGGAATCTGTTTAGGTTTTAAAGTTAAACAGGAAGGATAGAGCTGTTGCATGTGATTTAGAAATGGAATTACTCAGTGCAAGTCCGTTCCTATCTTTCCTGACTCTTAAGACTTAAATGTGGAGGTAATGCTGAGACCACGTGATTTGACTCGTGACTGGCCTGTTGGTAGAGTCAGGGCTGATAGTACAACAAGAAAGGCTACTAGGTCTTCACCGGTTCTCTGGAGTGTTCTGTTTGGTGAAACATAACATCTGCAATGCCCCAGGGAGAATAATCATTCCTAGTATTAGACTGAGAGATTCCAACCCATATCTAGTAGAGAAATCTAGTAGAACTTTGGGGAGAGAGGCAGCACGCTGGCATACCTGGAATTTGGGGAGGTAGAAATTGTCTGATGTGTGAATTGAATAGACGGAGGAGTGAGAGTAAATGGTTTTTTGTTCATCCTGGAAATAGGGTAAGAGTCACCCCACAACTCTACAGCTACTGCCCAGCCCTTCCTCGAAGCTGGGTGGGGGTTGTTCTCTCTTTTGTGGTTTCTATCTGATTATTTCTGTGGTTTCTGTGAGTCACTCAGATCACTCATTTTAATGCGCTTCCTGGTTTGGGATTTTGGGTTCAAAGAGACCAAGATACAGGAAGACCCTGTGATGAACGCTGCACAGGGTATGGGTATCACCCATGCATTTCTCCTTATCTTTCCTGCTCCCTTGTTCTCACATAAATTGAAGGAGAAATAGAGATTTTTAAATTTTCAGAGAAAAACCTGCCTGGGGATTCAGTTTTCCCTGCTCCAGAGCTGATTTTTCTCTTCATTCCCCCCCCCCCCATGAACCAGAAACCTTTTTGTAGGTAAGAGAGCAATCGGTAAGACAAATGTGTGAACGACACAGTATGGCCAGGCTCTGCTCCTGGAGTAAAAGAAACAAATGTGGAAGTTGGGGTGGGAGAGCACGGTCTGATCAGAGGGAAACTCAAAGGAAACTTAGGCAACTGAGTTCCACCTGTTGTCTCCCACCTTCCATTGAATTTTAGTCATTTCTGGTTGCACATCCTTTCCAAGCAAGTCTGGACATCAAATATCTCGTAAGTGATTTAGCAATGCAAGTAAAAGATAGTGGAGAATCAGATCAGAACTCAAGGGTTCTACTCTTCAACCTGACCCGTGAATTGAAATGAGGTTAGCTGTGGCACTGTGGTGCTGGAACCAAGAGATGAAAGTCCTCCCTGTATTTTTACAGAGTACAGTACAATCCACAGCCCGTCAACACCCATTAAAGATTCGGACTCGGATCGATTACGTCGAGGTTCGGATGGGAAGTCACGTGGTCGGGGCCGAAGAAACAATAACCCTTCACCTCCCCCGGATTCTGATCTTGAGGTATGTTACTGCCAACACCCAAGGAAACCCCAAGGCATCTTAGCAGCTAAAGGGTGGTTCTGTTTACTTGCAGCATAATTGGCAGTGGGCAAGGTGTCCAAATGCCTTTATTATAATATTTACTGCTTTCTTTGTCCAGATTAACTATAAGTAAAGCAGTATTTTCTCTCGTCTATATTAATTATAGGTAAAGCAATTATGTTTGTTTTCTGTTCCATATAATTGTATGGTAAAGCATCCATGTATTTCTCTCTGAGGAAATGTGGTAAATTATATAAGTTTGCTGGAACAAAATGCTCTTGAACTGCTCTATCATTGCCATTTCAATTAAGTGATTGTCATAATAAAAATGCTTAATAAAATCCACTCTGAAATTAAAGACACAGTTGTGTATGTATGTTAAGAAGGGAAAACCTGGAATATTCTAAACTGAAATGGTCATCACCTTATGAGACATGTTTTGGTGGAGTTCAAAAGCAGGAGGGATTAAAGAAAACCTGAAAGGGTGGTAGATTTCATAGCCTTGAATCCACTGCAATTAAGTTTCTGAGGGTTTTTTGCCAAAGTGAAGTCTGATGGTGGAAAACATGATTATTTTGGCTGAAAAGAGGAAAATTTTCAGCAGAACCTATGTGTATGAATGTGTGCGGTCTGAGTGGGAATTGGAAGAAGAAGAACAGGCTTTTGAGGCCTTTTGTGGTATCTCAAAGACTTTTTAAAAATGAGTTCTTCAGATCCTATTCCAAATACTCCAAAGTGTGTCAAGAGCAGGTGTGCCTGCTTAAATTGTTAATTATCTGAAATCTAAAGAAAATGGTCAGGAACAATATATAACCCATCCATTTGATAGCAGCCCAACACGTAACATAAGGTGAATGGATGATGTAAAGTTTAAGTTTTTGTGTGCAGTTTTTTAATACTTGGCTCAAAGAATAAAATATAAGAATAGCTGTTTTAAGACTTAATGAACAGACAGCAGAGATTAGGAGAAGATAAAACTGAATGATTTTCGATTGATTGGGCCTCTGTCTCAGAAGTTATAAAAAGACTAGTATAGCTCATTTTTCATTTCTCCAGAACTGAGATTGATAATATACTCCAGAAAGTACAACAGACATATATTATTATTTCTTTCCTATATTTATATTGATGCTAATGTATTATCCTCTTGTAGCTCGTCTGAGGTTATGTTAGAGAAAAGCCAGAAGATACTCTTTGTAACAGCTGTATTTTTTAAAAAGATAGTAAATTCAGGTTTTTCATTTGTCCCCCATTTCAAGAGCACCTTTTCATGTTGATGTGCACTGAATAACAGGCTTCTCAACCAAGGGAAAGACACACTGACTTGGTTCTTTCTTTGCAGAGAGTGTTCATCTGGGATTTGGATGAGACAATCATTGTTTTCCATTCCTTGCTTACTGGGTCCTACGCCAACAGATATGGGAGGGTGAGTACCAGGATGCTTTTTTTTTCTTCTTCACAGTAAATAAGCCCAGAATTGAATTTTTAGTTCAAATGGGCATGTGGTTTAACTTTAAATAATAAATTTAAAATATAAAAGGAAAATAACTTGATTTTTTGATACAGTCAAATATATATGTAAGGCAAAAACTCGTAAATGAGCAAAAGGAGGTTTTGGGGGTTTTTTTAGGTCCTTCAAAATGAGATAAGCTTTTTGCAATTAAATTCATTCTTATTTCAGACCCCAATGAATAAAAGCAATTGAATGCTATTCTAGGATGAAATATTAAAATGTATTGATGACATAGATTTTTTGGATTGTATTTTTTTAATTTGCCATGTCCTTTTTATTCACAATATGTTCAATGGAACATATATGCCACGTGCTGTTGTCTTCAATGATTAGCAATGTTAGCATTTTATTTCAAAGCACCTGTTATGAATGCCTTTATAAGTGCCTTTGCTACAAGGTGAAATTTTTGTGAACGTTATGTAAAATTGGGCCTCAGGATGACAATAGGACCAATATATTTATGTTGGAGTTGTTACAATACTTATCTTGGTGTGGTAAGAAGAAAATAATATTGTAGATCATCTTTCATGAGTAGACCCTCAGTTTCAATGTTGTGTATTTGAGTTTCCCCCAAACATTGGAGATTTTTTTTGCTGTATCACTTGATGGATTCTTAAACCTTTCCCACACAGAAATTATGTTATTTAAAGTGGCTCTAGGTAATTTCTGAAATGATTCTGTGAATATGATATTTCTCTCTCTCTTTTTTTAATCTTTAAAGAAATAATATTACAAGTCTTAGATTCTTGAAGCTATTCGTTTAGAGCCTTAGGAACTGAATTCTTATGTCTGGTGGTTCCAGGGGTTTATCACAATTTAGTGTTAAGTTGATAGCCATAAAATGTACATGCTGTCATTACAGATTTTATCCTGGTGTTCGTTGTTTCAATCAATATTTCAATAAATACAATTGAGTACCTGCTATATAGGTGTAGTCTAGAGGTGAAAGCAGGGGAATTATCAATTGAACTTCACAGTGCAACTTTCCTTCTCACAAGCCTAAAGATATGCCTAATCGAAAAAAAAAAAAAGCTGGAAAAATGCACATTTGTAAGAGTAAGAATATTCCACCATTTTGAATTTCTGTTCAGAAATACAGTATCAGAAAGACACCATGTGTCCCATCTTATTGTTAAGCACGTTTTCTGTGAGAAGAAGACAATTAACAGAAATTCAAATTACAAAAATAAAGTCATAGAATCAGTCTGTACTGTGCAGCTAGCACAATAAGGATTCCATATAAGCTGTGTTGTTTTTGTATTTTTTATATCGATACTAATTCTTTTATCATTAACAATAGTGATAGTCTTATTTTTTACAAAAACTACTTAAAAACTAAAGATTAATAACTGAAATATCAACATATAGCTAGTAGGAAGATTCTTGAAGCTCTTCTTAACTGAACCATTATAATGTCCCTATAACTAACTTCTAAGGAAGGAAAGCTGGCTTCTAAGGAAGAAGACACAAAAATGTTAGAAAAAGCATTCACTTAGAAAACCAGCGTTTGAAAACTGCCCAGAAATTCTCAAGTCTTTAAAAGCTTCCTTACTAAGAGCCAAATTGATTCAAAGAGCATTGTCTTGATCAGTTCTTTGTAGCCATTGAAAGGGGCCAGCTTAGAGTGAAACGGAGAACATCCCATGACCTCCCAACCTCCCATCAATCTTTGACCATAAATTATCGGTTTACACGTGGAATTCACACCTAACCTAGAAACTGCTTACTCCCTACATTTTTCATTCAGAACAAAACATTCTTTTTTTTTTAGAACATGCTAAACAAAACATTGCAAATACAATGAGTTTTATTATTTTTTAAATGTCAGCAATTAGTATTTTGAGGCTTGTTTGTTTAGTTTTCTCATACTTGGGCATGTGATAAAACATTTCATCTCATATAATTCTCAAAAACCACAATTATGTATTCTTTAAAGCATGGGTAATTTGAGATATTTAAATGTAAGCTTAACCATCATTTATAAACTCAAGGAAATACAGAAAGCCTAGTTAGGAGGGTCTTTTCTCAGCAAGACTTTGAGCCTGAGGCCGGAAAGATCTGAAGAGGCCTGTGGACCATGTGACCATCAAGAGAAAGAGTGTCTTAAGCAGAGGAAACAGCAAGTGCAGAGGCACGAAGGGGCTTGATGTTGGAGGGACAAGGAGGCCGGTGTGGCCCAGCTTAGTGATAGAGATGCCCAGTCAAGAGAGATGAAGACAAAGGGCTCCCCAGCCATAGTCCAGAGTTGATCTCATTCTGTGTGTCATAGGAAGTCGTTCAAGGACTTCAAAGGAGGACGTGACAAGATCTACTTTAGGTTTTCAGATTACTTGGCTGTGTGTGGAGAATTGATGGTGGGGGGAGAGGAGTGGGAGAATGGGGTGGGGGGTAGCAGTGACGTGATGCACTAGCAGTAGAAATAGAAAGGACTGGTTGGATTCTAGATTCTGTTGCAGGTAGAGAAATTGGATTTGGAGCTGATTTGGATTGGGTTGGTGGGCAGTAAGTAGCAGGGAGGGATGAGAAGACCATTCCCAGGTCCTGAGCAACTAGGAGAAGTCATATGAGAAGAATTGCCGCAGGGAAGCACTAATTTGGGGGAAAATGGGAAGTTTGGTGTTTGACGAGTCAGAGGTGCCTGTGAGACATCCAGTTGAACCAGCAGAGGAGGCAGTTAGAAGGTGAGCCTGGGACACGGGGCAGTCGTGAGGGCTGCAGATGTCAGAGTTGGAGGTGACAGTGCCCAGCTCAGGATCACAAGCTCCTCAGACACTCTGAGCCCGATTTCCCCCTCTCCAGTTATTGAGCACCTTCTCTGTGCTGGGTGCTCAAGGTCAGCCTGTTGTCTCGTCCGGATAGGTTTTGAAGACATAATTGCTAAGGATGTTGAGTCATAGCCGAAGCATGCAAGAAAACTTGCTTAATGTTCTCTTCTTTGGAGAACTTTAGATAGAGTCAGGCAGAATTAGCTGTCAAATCTAATGATTGTGCCTCATAAAAAATCCATGGTTCAACAAGTACCCTTCCTGACAATAATAATAACCAAGCTGATCAGAGCACCCTGCACCCCCTTCTTTCGTTCCCCCGAGGCCGAGGAGAGATGTCTTTAAGCAGCTCAGGGGCAAGCCTTTGTTGGAGTGCCGATTTCATGGTGTTCCCCAGCGTTGTCCAGGGGAGCGTGGATGGCTGGGCCGTACTCTACAGGCACGGAAAGAAATGAATGCCCGACAATGTGATAGCTGTTCTGTCTCTATGGGAACCAGATACTTGAGTAGCAGCTTAGTCACAGCAGCTTAGGCAACTCAATGAGTAAGCCATTCAGTAAGGGGATACAGGATCTGGTTGATATAATGCAAAATTAGGGCATGTTACAGCAATATGTACCCAAAAAAAGTTTGAGAATGTCCCACCTTCCGTGTAATCCTAGCTCTGGGAAGCAGGCATGCTGGGTGTTAGAAGGAAGTGTTGTTTTATAACAAAGGTGATGGGAACTGAAAGAGAGTGAGTGGTAGGTACTGTGCAGGCTCGGCTAGGGAAGAGGAAAGAAACAGCACATCAGCAGGAAAGTAAAGTCCATGGGTGGTGGTACTGTAAATGAGGTGGTTGTTAACAAATCTGTCCCCGCTTTCTTTATTTAATGCATTTTTAGACGTTGCTTTTAAACTAAATCTGAATTCCTCAATTTCACTGAAGAAAACGAGTCTTGATTTTGTTTCACTGAATGCTCTTAAAATGGACAACGTAATCCAGTTGTTCTGTCAAAGCACACACCCCAAACTTCTGTTCCAAATAAGTGTCACACTGATGCCCAAGCATGACACCCCTCCTATGGGAGGACTCCCCGAGATAGCTTTACTATACCCAATGGCTTTACCGTTCCAGTACTTTCCTTTTTCTGTTTCAGATGGATTTGGGCTAAAATAGGTCTTAAAAGTACACCCCTCATTTTATACAGAAACCTACACATGAGCACTTAGGACAACACAAAGCTTAGCATTTTTTGTTGTAGGCCCTGCTTACCAAGAATTTCCTATGTGCCCCATAGTCATTTAATTCAACATTAGTGTTCCAAAACTGCTATTACTAAGCCCATTTTATAGATGGGGAAACTGAGGCTTGGAAGAGGTTAGAGACCAAATGTGAAGAACACTGAGCACCACAACTGGCATAAACTAAATATTAGTTATGTTTTAATGTAGCTGAACCTTGACAGTCAAAAATGTGAATCTGGCCTAGTGGCAATATGTGGTAGTGTCTTCAAATTTATGAACTGCCAATATGTGACACACCTTATAGTGTCATAGAAAGGGCGTCAGATGTGAATTCACAAAGCTCTAAACTCAAATCTGAGCTCTGACTTTTCAGTTTTGGTTTTTTTTTAACTTTGGGCAAATTATTCATTCCTACTGAGCCTCAGTTTCCTCATCCATAAAGCTGGCCACTTAATTTGCAGAATGTCTTAAGAATTAAGCTGGTTCCCATTATATCTCAGTAAAGCTGGGGGAAAAGATAGATTTCAGCTGTGCCACGAATTTGCACGGCCCAGCACTGTGCCTTAGTAATAGCAATAACTCAATAATAACAGCAGCATATATGTCGCCAGCTGCTCTCGTATCTGCTGTCTGAGCATTTGTTTTATAATGCACCAGGTGTCTGCGAGGGTCTAAATTGTCACAGTGACTTTAGATCTGCGAAACCTCCCTAGTTAGTATAACCCTGTCGTTATTCAGTTCATTGATGACAGAAAAATTCGAAAGCACTTTATCAAGCCCATTTCATCAGAACACCCCTGTTCTTACCCTGTTTTAGGGGGTCAACACTGAATTCCAGAATCATTTGAGGGGTGACCCTTTTCCACAGTGGCTGGTGAAGATGCTAAACTCTTAGCATGGCACCGAAGCAGCTAGACACGCCATGTCCTCCTTGGACTGTAGAGAATCTGGTCACTTAAACAGAATGACTTGTCTTGTGGAACTCCAGACCACAGGTTGGCAGGCCTTTTCTGTGGAGGGCCAGATAGTAAATATCTCAGGCTTCATGGGCCAGCCGCCTGCCATAACTCCTCAGCCAAAGCAGCCACAGACAATATGTCAACAAACAAATGTGGCCGTATCCCAATAAAACTTTATTTATAGTTCCCAACTTTGAATTTCATGTAATTGTCACGTGTCATGAAGTATTATTCTTCCTTTGGTTTTTAGAAATCCAGAGCAGAGGTCTAGGTCAGAGAATGACAGACCATATCCTGGAGGCCAAATCTGCTTCGCGGCCTGCTTCTGTAGGGCAAGCTAAGAATGTCATTTACATTTTTAAAGAGTTATTTAAAAAGACTGTAGACAGCCCTCACAAAGCCTAAAATTTTTATTGTCTGTCCCTTTAGAGAAGCAGTTTGCGTGTCCCTGCCTGGATCAGGCTCTTAACTTGGTGTTGATTAATTTTAATCCTGCCTTCAGGGCATCAGGACAATTCAGGGAAAGCCACACTGTGGCCGACCAGTCTGTAAGCTGGGTGCAGGCACCCCGTGTTGGCCTCTGGGGCCCCAGGGAAGCATGTGTCAGCGCAGGAATTTGTCAGGACGAGGGAAGTGGCTGGGGCAAATAGGCCCAACGTGCCATGACTTAAACACAATAGGAATTTACCTCTTAATGGTCTCAGTGGGTCTTCCAGGTGACCTGGCCTGGGCTGGGTGTGGTCATGCAGATGAGGTTGTGCCGTCTCCCCAGGGAGCTTCTGAGGCTCCTCTGATCCTTGTCATCAGCTTTCTAGCCCACAGGGAGAAAAAGCAGGGAGGGCATGAATGGGAGGTTATAAGCCAGGCCGAGAAGGGCCACACGCCATGGCTAACAGCCCAGGGAAAGGGAGCCGTGCTGTGTGCCCAGGAAGAAACAGGGTGGATCGTAGTAGACAGGTACCGTGAAAGCCACAGTTCTCAGCTGAGAGCCATTTGACCAGTGAGAGACCCAAAGCACACTTCCCCACTGCTGTGGTGGCCGTGGCCACCCCAGCAGAGCAGTGCCCCAAGACCGAGTGACAGCTGTGCTGACAAGTGGCAAGTGGCCAGCTCAGTCCCAAAGGATCGTTCCCTGGTTTTATCGTCATCTTTCGTACATCAATGCCAAGTCAGATCAAAATGACGAGATAATTTATGGTCCCAAGTATAACTTGTGGATACTGTGGCATTACAGGGAATCTAAACTCTCAAATCACAAATGCAGTGTTTTTGACCATCAGAGGGATGTCCAGCTGTACAGGAGCCTTCTTTGTCCCTTTGCTTTGCCCTTGTCCCGACAGCGGCCCTCTTTCCCTTCAACTGCCAGCTCCTCACAACTGGCAGTAATGCAGCAGGTCCTCAGTTATGGCTTCGATAGGTTCTTTGGAAACGGCGGCTTTAAGTGAAACGACACGTAACTAGATCATTTGGCCTGCAGGCTAATTCACAGAAATAAGCATTACGTTCCTACGGCATATTTCTGGTCACAGAAACATCACCAAACTTCTAAAGACCCAACAAACACTTTTAAACATTAACATAACTTTCAACCATACAGACATTTAAGAAAGATGACTAAAAAACAAGTATGATACCTATTTTCCACCCACATAATCCAGCTCAGGGTCACAGGTGGCCCAAGCCTGTCCCGGCAGCTCAGGGCACCAGGCGGGACCCACCTGGACAGGACGCCCTCCTCTCGCAGGGCCACTCACACCCACATCCACACCCACTCAGACTGGGGCGATGGAGACAGGCCCGCTCACTCACGTGGGCATCCCTGGGATGTGGGAGGGCACCAGTTTACCCCGAGAAAACCCACAGACATGGGGAGACCTTGCAAACTCCACACAGACAATGGCCCTGGCCGGAATCAGTTGTTTATTTCTCATCAACATTATAATGAAATGGCATCATTCGATGACCTGCAGCATATAACTGAAACGTACGTTCTTGCTACCTTCTTGGATGAAACCTTATTTTCCTTATCCACACATGTGACTGGGCATGTGGCGGATGACCTCTGCCAACTCTCAGCCTGCTTGCTCTGTGGCCTTGGGAGAAGCACCTACATCCCTGAGGCGCACTTGTTCCATCATAACCTTCCCATCCGTAGGATGGAAGTCATCGCGGGGCTGTTGGGAGGGCGATGGGAAGCCCCTGGAAAGATACCCAGAGGCGTTCCACAAATAGCGTGGTTATTGCTTACTTTGGGGGCTCGGGGGTGGGAGGGAGTGGGCAATGCTGCATACTGCACTCGTCCAGGTAGCAGAGAGGGAGAGGGGGACGCAGAGCAGAACCTCGCAGGAAAATGATAGGCAAAAGGGCTGCATGTCTATAAAGTATATTTGGAGGATCAGACTTGCAGGAGATGGGCAGCAGAAAATGTGTTGAAAAGGTAATGAGAACATCGCATCTTGTTTCAGCTTTTACAGTTTACACTATCTACCATTTATTATCTAATTAGTGCCTTCTTTTTTTCCAATGAGGAAACCGTGGCTCTGAAAACTTTAGGGATTGGCCCAAGGGCACAAAGCTGTTCACTGACCACGCCAGGAATATCATCTAGTCTTCTCATTGGCCCATTGCCCTCGGACGAGGGCTGCAGTGAGCCCTGAGTGCCAGGATTTTCAGCTGCAGGCATGGGGATGCCATGAGCAATATTAAAACGGTGGAGTGACATGCTGGAAGTGTACAATTTGGAAGATTACTCTGATAACAAAGGAGATTATTGCAGTGCTCCTGGTAGGAAATAATAAAGGCCTAAGAAAAATGGCTGTAACCCTAGGAAGGAGAGGGAGATAGGCCAGTGGTTACAAATGAAACCTAGATGGGTCTTTTGATTGGATTTAGCTGTTTAGCCTTCTCGTTGGCACTGCGTGGGCCACTACGAGTGGAGGCCAATTTGGCCAGGTTGCTCTGGCTTTCTCCTTCCTCCCTCTTTGTACCCCGTTTTTGGCAGTTGTCCCATGTTTGGGGCTCACTGGGTTCTCTCCACAGTCAAAACTAATCTTTGGAGTGGTAAGGTTCTTTCTCTTATTCTCTACTTGGCTATTATTTCCATGATGTTGAAAGGGACTCTCTTAAGTAAGCAGAAAATTAAAGCAGTCGATGGTCACATATCTAATCAGTGAAAATGACCTGATTAGTCGCCCCACAAGTTTGAATTATTGTTTTGTTTTTTCAATTCATCCAGCCAGTAGTTCAACCATGATTTATATTTCATGTGTACACACTCTCTCCTGGTAATCCAGATTACTTCTTAATTGGCATCAGAACTACACCCATCTCCTAAAACTTGGCATTTCATACCAGCTGTTCACCAATGGAACCTTCTAAAATCGTAAAAAGTTAATATTTCATTGACAGCTTTGATAACTTCAGAGAGGTGGAACGTAAGCAGTGGAACATTTGGGTCTCAGAGGTTGTACAAATCATTTACATAACACTTCTGGTAATATTTTTGGAAAGAAACAACATTTTAGCATATATTTCTTTTCTTCTCTCCGATAAGGGAGCTACTTTTCTAATCTTATCTTTAATCCTTTCCTTGTGAGCAGCCAACATGGGGCCTTGAAAATAAGCCACTCCTGTACTCAGAGTGCCCGTTCTTGTTTTTCGTTCTTGTTTTTCAGCTTCGTTTGCTCCAAAACAAAAGATCTTGAATGGAGAGAATTTATTTTAAATGGCACTCCGGCCCTGTTTGTGGCTGTAATGTTAGCATGCTAAATGAGGCATTCTTGAAGGGGTCCAAAATGGGTATTTTTTTAGTTCATTTTCTTGTATTTGATCGATACCGCCCAAAGATTTGTTGTTGATCTGAGCATACTTGACAGGATTTTCACATTGACCAACAAACCCTCCTCAACCTGCCCACATTGTTAGTGCCACACCTTAGTGAGTCACCACAACCCTGAGGAATGGCTTGTCCCTGGAGGCTTAGGTGCCCACATAGGATCAGTGCAGCGAGAATTTAGAAACTTTATCTTTTATCCCACAAATTCAGAATGTAAGTGCCACACTCTGAAGAACTAGTCACACTTTCTGAAAGAGTTGAACTACCTTCTAGTGACGCTTTCTAGCCTAAGATTAATTCTTTAAATAGCAATTTTAAAAACATGATCAATTCTACTCTTTTTAATCCAAAATAGAGAAGCAGTTGCTAAGAGTTTGTGTAGATTGCATCTCATAGATGGCAGTGGGGCATGTATTCAACTAGAGAGGCAAAGACATTTATCGTAATATTTAAAACATACTTATAAATTGAAAATAGTAAGAGATAAAAATTTTAAAGCAAAATTAATTTGGGGGCTTTCAAGAAAACAAACTCCCAGCACCGTAGGTACTTTGTAGAATTCTGAATTACTAATTCTGTCTACAATTAGAGCACTGACTTGGGTATTAAAGTATTTCTTAAAGTCTCAACGTAAAGAATTTAAAGTGGACAAATTTATTTTGCCTTATGTGATTGTGTGGTTTATTTAACCATTAAGTTTTTTGCTTTTCAATTTAGAAAAATAAGATGGTAAAAGAAAAGGAATAAAAGGGCAGAATGTGCAAGGCTGTGTAAATAGGAACCAGAGCTACATTAAAAATAGGAACAATTTTTCCTTTTAATGCTTTACTGGTTTATCTACGCAATAAAGAGATATTGCTTCCTTATTAGCATTTGGTGCTATTTTTAGTTGTCCTTATAGTAAAACTGAAATGACTTACAGTTCTTTTTATACTATATAAAATCTAATGTAATATTTGGCATTTGTGGTATTTTAAATCAAAGCTAAAAATCTCGGGATGTATCTTTTCAAACAGTTACATAAAAGGGAGAGATATTTTTATGGTTAGATGAATGGTTGGTTAACTTTAAGATGTCTAGAGAAAGGAGAAAGCTTTTTATTTTTATACTCAGAAAAACATTCTGGATCATAGTCTAAAAACCCAAGAAGAGAGAAACAGGGTTTCCTTAAACTTTCTATGTATTTGAGGCTCAAAGGACTATGGACACTGTGAGGCAAAGTAGAATTTTCAAGAAATTAAATGAAAATGGGTTAAGAAAATCATTTTTGAATCAGCCTCAATTTGGGGGAACAGGTACCATTAAAAACAAATTAAAGAGCCATTTGAAGCTAGGAAGTGAGACTTGGGGATGAGTGCATACCACCCTTCAAAACAGTTTTTGCAGTGCTTACTTACGAAGTCTGACAAGTTCGCAAACTTGCCACCGTGCGCTTACATTGGCAGCACTGTACAAACAGCTCGGTAAGGTTTCATAACCTTGGTGTATCAGTGTCTCACAGCTGTGTTCGTGTCAACGTGTGGCGGTGTCTTACTGAGTGACGTTCGTTATTATTGCGTGTTTTTGTGTGCCTTCGCAAGAATGTCTAAGCTTGAATTAGAGCAACGAGCAAACATTAAATTTCTTGTTAAACTTGGCAAGAGTGGAAAGTGAAATCAGGGACATGTTAGTCCAAGTTTATGGGGATAATGCCATGAAGAAAACGGCAGTGTACTAATGGATTAAACGTTTTTCTGAGGGGAGAGAACGCGTCACTGATGAAGAGAGGTCAGGGTGGCCAGTAATGAGCAGAGCTGATGAAAACATTGCAAAAATTGGTCAAATTGTGCATCAAAATCGTCAGCTGACTGTGAGAAGAATGGCAGACCAAGGAAACATCGATAGAGAAACAGGAAAATCTTAACTGAAATCTTGGCAGGAGAAAGGTGTGTGCAAAAATGGTCCTGAAGGAGCTCACCGATGAGCAAAAGTAAAGGAGAGTCGAAGTTTGCCAAGACCTTTTTGGAGAGGCAAGACGATGTTTGGGGCCATGTTATCACTGATGATGAAACATGGGTGTACCAATACCACCCTGAAACTAAGCATCAAAGTGCACAATGGAAGTCAGCCAATTCCCCACAAACAAAAAAGTTCTGTCAGTCCAAATCAAGAGTCAAAACGATGTTGCTAACCTTTTTTGATATCAAAGAGATTATTCATTATGAATTTGTACCAACTGGACAAGCAGTTAACCAAGTTTACTATTTGGAAGTGCTGAAAAGTTGCATGGAAAAGTTAGATGAAAAAGACCTGAACTTTTGGCCAGTAATTCATGGCTCTTGCATCACGACAATGCACCAGCTCACACGGCACTGTCTTGGAGGGACTTTTTAGCCAGTAAACAAATAACTGTATTGGAACACCCTCCCTACTCACCTCATCTGGCCCCCAATGACTTCTTTCTTTACCCAAAGATAAAGGAAATATTAAAAGGAAAACATTTTGATGACATTCAGGTCATTGAGGGTAATACGACAACAGCTCTGATGGCCATTCCAGAAAAAGAGTTCCAAAATGGCTTTGAAGGGTGGACTAGGTGCTGGCATCAGTGCATAGCTTCCCAAGGGGAGTACTTCAAAGGTGACCATAGTGATATTCAGCAATGAGGTGTATAGCACTTTTTTAGGATGAGTTCACGAACTTAATTGTGTGACCTCGTACATAGTCGTATAGTAGATGCCTAGCCATAATTCCTGCTTCCTGCGACTTTATAAATTAATAAACGAGGCTGTTGGTAGGGAATGAATGAATCTTCAACAGCAGTCCTTCATTGGAGCAAAACTATTCCGAAGTAATGCCATTCTAAATCCACAAAGAGGGAAACCGCAGAATTCCAAAGGAATAATGATACTCAGAAGTCCCCCTGTACTATTCATGACAAGCATTCTTTAGTAGCTACAATCATTGAACTAGTAAGAAATAGCCCATAATAGGATGTCAAATGATAACACTAGCATTGTGGACCAGAAAAAAAACCAGGATCTACAAGAGCTGTACAACCAAAAAATAAAGGCCAGAGGCCCTAAATGAGAAGCTCCTAGGGTTACTGCTGTTCTTACATGACCCGGAGAGGTCTTCTTTGCTGCTGGTCAGCACTGCAGTGTGACGCTGCTGTTCCCTGAATGTGTGAAACGTAGGTCCTGTGGCTTCAATTATAAATGTCAAAGTTCCACTGGTTTACCAGAAAAGAACATCCCATATGATACAAATTAGTCGAGTTTGTACAGGCAGAGCAGGGTCTGACATCCATTCTGTATTCTATATTCTAAGTCACTTAAGTGTGGGTACAGATTACCGAGCTAGCCGTCACTTTCTTTTCAACAAACAGTGATATCCTGAGGAACTTTGCATGGCTTTTACAATTTTGACTTAATTTTCTTCCCTCCTTCCTTTCTTTTCTTTTCTTTCTTTTTTTTTTTTTTGGCATTTTAAAAGTATGATTTGAGGGGGCGAAAAGGATACCTATTGCATTGTTTTGTACACCTAAAACTAATAATTACAAAAAAATAAAAAATGAAAATAAATAAATAAAAGTATGATTTGAGGGTGCTTTAAATTGTCAAAAGAAATATTTTTAATCCATGGTTTTACCACCAATAGACAACCAGTCTTGACTTGGTGAATATTTTTTGCATATTTAAAAAAAATTTTCACTATAGAAACTTCTAAACATATACAAAAGTAGATGAATAGTCTAAGGAAACCCAATGTAACCTCTCCCAGCTTTAACAATTATCAAGTCTGAGGTAATCTTGTTGCAGCTGGGTCCTTCCCGCAGCCCTCCCCTACCCTGCTCTGTCGTTGGATTATTTTTCAAAGCATATCCCAGATACCATATTATTTCATTTATATATATTTCAGTATGTATGTAAGACTCCATTAAAAGATTTTTTTAGAATAGAAATAGTAGCTGATACTCTGTATTTTAGCAATCTAGTGAAATTAATAGTAGTTTAGTAGTATCATTAAATGTCTAATCAACAATTACATTTCTCCAATTCTCCTTAATTTTATTTTAAATTATGGTATCATACACATAATATAACCTTTACCTTCTTAGCAGTTTTTGAGTGTACAGTTCTGTCGTATTAAATACATTCACATTGTTGTGCCACCAATCTCCAGGACTGTTCCCATTTTGCAAAACAAAAAAAGCCTATAGCCATTAAACACCTCCCCACAGCACATGGCAACCACCATTTAACTTTCTGCCTCTGTGACTTTGACAACTCTGAATACCTCATATAAGTAAAATCATATAGTATTTGTCTTTTTTGTGAGTGGCCCATTTCACTTAGCATAATCTCTTCAGGGTTCATTCAAGGTGTAGCCTGTGTCAAAATTTCCTTCCTTTTTAAGGCTGAATAATAGTCCACTGTATGAATGTAGCACATTTTGTTTATTTCTCTGTCAGTGGACACCTGGGTTGCCTCGACCTTTTGGCTATGGTGAATCAGGCTGCTATGCATGTGGGTGTTACAAAGATCTTTTGGGGGCCCTGATTTCAATTATTTGGAGTATATACCCAGAAGTAGAGTTGTGGGATCACATAATCATTCTATGCCTTGTTTTTTGAGGAACTGCCATACTGTTTTCCATAACAACTGTACTATTTTATATTCCTGCCAGCAAGCAGTGCAACAGAGTTCAATTTCTCCATAGTCTCATTAACACTATCTATCTATCTATTTATTAAATAGGTTCCTCGGTCTCCCTACAGACCTCACCTCAGGAATTAGAATTTCTGCATTTTTTAAAAAAGATTTTATTGGGGAATTGGGGAAGGGAACATTGTGTTTTTCCAGGACTCATCGGCTCCAAGTCAAGTTGTTGTCCATCAATCTTAGTTGTGGAGGGCACAGCTCAGCTGCAAGTCCAGTCACCGCTTTCAATCTAGTTGTGGGGCGGGGAGGGGCACAGCCCACTATTCCATGCAGGAGTTGAACTGGCAACCTTGCTGCTAAGAGCACACATTCTCACTATCTCAGCAGCAGCGCAGCTCGGGCACAGCTCACTGGCCCATGTGGGAATCGAACTGGCAACCCTGTTGCTCAGAGCTCATACTCTAACCAACTGAGCCATCTGGCCAGCCCCTGTTATGGGGGTTTTTCATAGTAGTAGCAGTCTTACTGGGTGTCAGGTGGTATCTTGTTGTGATTTTGATTTACATTTCTCTAATGATTAATGGCATTGGGCATCTTTTCATGTGCCTGTTGACTATTTGTATTATCTTCTTTGGAGAAATATCCATCCAGGTCCTTTGCCCATTTTTAAATGAGATTTTTGTTGTTGTTGAGTTGTAAGAGTTCTTATACATTCTGAATATTAGCTTCTTATCAGATATACGCATTGCAAATATTTTCTCCCATTTCATAGGTTACCTTTTCACTCTGTTAATTGGAACCTTGAGGCCCAGAAGTTTCTAGATGTAGTGTGATTCATCTAAGTAAAGCCTGTAGCATGACTGTGATGAGAGCATGCATTTCTTGATGCTCTTCCCACCATGCAAGAGTTCTTTGCCTGCAGGTTATGATCACAATTATTTTAGAAGAAACTTACGTCTATGCCAAGTAGCAAAAGAGTGCCCCTGCTAATAACCCCTTGTGTGGGGACTAGCATTGGACCTAGTCCAGGACAGAGATGAGCTGGACGGCTTTGTCATAAGTTCGCTTTCATAACTTGTCATCCTTAGAGAATTACCAGACGGAAGTGTGAAGCCAGTAGAACAGCCCTGCAGGAGTGGCAGTGTCTTCCGCTGGTGGTTGAGTCTTGGCAAAGTCAAATTTCTAATTGCTGTGGATCGAGCTTGCTAAAAAAAAAAAAAAAGCGTTTTTAATGACCCTTCCTTTTTATCGAATGCCCTAGCTCGTCTATGAAACAAAACAGGGCAACAAGAGGCCGTAGCCCAGGGTTCCAGTGTTCCAGTAGCCACATGTATATATAGACAGCCTTTTATTTTATTCACTTCAAACCAGATTATGGATTTTCAACATGTGAATTCAACCCCAATGGACCTAAATCTCTCTAGAGGCTGGATTTAATGGCATGCCAGCATTTCTATGCACTGATTTTGTCTAGAATTTCTTTTTTTTTTCTTTTCAAGCATTTTCATGACATGAATATCTAGTATAACAGCAGTGATCAGGCTGAAAAAAAAAAAAGACACGGGAAGAAAATGACCATAGGCCAAGGATGATTGATGCTGGTGATCTCAGTAGAGAATGATAATAACTTTAGTCTCTGTGGGCAGTTCTGTGTTCTAGAAGCAAGAGAAAACAATCTTGAGGCAATGGGAGAATTAAAGATCATTTTATGGAGGATAACAGCAAAACAATTGTTTTAGGCCTGGGTGTACCCTCAGCAGATTTCATGGTTATTTAATTTATCTACTTAATGTTGCTTTCTGTTCAATAGAAATAATTGTCTTGGCTTAGCCTACAACAGCCATGGGTAGCCTACCATTGCAACAAGTTCTTTTACTTTATTTTCATTACTTTAAGAAGAAATTTGCAATTCAATATCTTGTCAAAATAATTTAGAAGTGGAGTTAAATTCATTCCTCTGTGTGTGTGTGTGTGTGTGTGTGTGTGTGTGTGTGTGTGTGTGTGTGTTGTGTGGTGTTGGATGTGTGGTTTTGTTAAGAAACGGCTTGAGAAGAAGGTCTTCACTAGTAGAATTCCCTGGGCATAAAAACTACAGTACATTTACACTGTTTCTTCATTAAACAAGAAGAATGATAATGCAATTAACCATATTTTCTCATTTTGAGCCTCTTCATTCTATTCAATTTTTACTAGGGAACTGAATTTCAGAACACACAAGAATATATATTGCAGAATAATATGCATGCCACTATTGAATTTAAAAAATAAATAATTGTATGCTGATCGTATGCTAATATTATCCACCTCATTAAGCAGATAAGTAAGGTTTTATTAGCAGGTATTCTAAGAATGCACTGCTTTTTAACCAGGTACAAGTCAAGCATTGCTAATGAACCTGTTTAATACTATTGGGTTGTCAGAAAAGTCATGATGCATTTTTGCGACGAAAAACATAGAAAAAAATACTTCATGACTTTTCCGACAGCCCAATATGTTTTGTAGCTAGAATGAGTTTAGGATTCAAATTTCCATTTGTTTTTCCTAAGTTAAGGATTTTTTTTCTACCAACAATGAACACTAACAACTAATTAAAGATAAAAATATTTTTTTTCTTCATTGGAATTATTTGAAAAACTATTTATTGCTTTTCGTTCATTTATTCCTCCACCCAACTTTGGGAAAACCCCTGTGCCTAGCATTGTACTAGGTCCCAAAGATGCGGAGATAAGGATGAAGGGGTGTGGCTGTGCCCTCCTCAGACAAGAATACACACAGCTGTAGGACCCAGCAGCCCATGAGCCTGGCTGAGAAGCGTCAGGCGGGAGGAGAGTGAAGTGACGCAGGGGCTGTGCAGGGACGCTGGGCATGAGCGTGCGGGCTCCGGCACCCAGGATATGAATGTGGGTAACCAGTGCATACTGATCGTGTGCCCCAGTTTTTATTAAGGTCTTGGGCGGGAACTTCCATCAGAGCCACTTCACTTTTACATCAGCCCTCTGCCTAGTCATCTTTTGAAGAAAAGATTTCATGATTTGAAAAAAAAAAAGTTTGAAATAGGTCCTATATTGGGGAGGTTAGCAAGAAAGAGTCAGGTGTTTTTTGGTCCTTTCGTACTTGCTGAAGTGTTGGGACACTCCCTAAAAGAGACAGCAGGATTGAAGGGGCATGGTGAGACCCCAGGTGTACAGCCTGAGGGAGCCTAACGTGGATTTCTACAAAAGAGACCATGGCAGGGGCAAAAATAAAGGGTGGTGAGTATAAGGGGTGAATTCCAGGTCCCAGGGGCCGGATGTCGAGATTGATTTGGTGGGGGGGTCAAAAGAGGCTGTTTAGAAGAATGCCAGGGTTTGGGGCTGGGAGGGTGCCATTCTTTCAAAGGAAAACAGTAGGTTTCCAGGGGAAATATGATGACTCCAATTTGCAGCACATTGTCAGGTGCTCTGTGAGGCAGCCAAGTAGAAATGACCAATATGTTATTGATACGTGGGCCTGGCATTGAGATCAGATTTAATAGAGGAGAATGGGGTCGGGGGGGAGGTCACGAGTGTGCTGGGGTCTGCAAGGCTGGGTGAATAGAATGAGGTATGGCTGCAGACAGTGCCAGGGACCAGCATCATTGAAGGGATAGGTACTGGACAATGAGATTCTAGGAAGATGCCCAGAAGAGATTGACGATGTAACAGGCACCAGAGGAGAAATGTCGAGAAGAGATCAGATAGCAGCGGCAGGTGCCACCGAGGGGTAAAGTTCAGAGAAGAATGGAAATATTTGGCCAAACGGTTTACTTCAAACCTCTTTGAGGTGGAGGCAAAGTTTTATAATTTTTCAAAAGTCATATAGCAAAACATGGTGTTTTGAAAGCAACTATTTCCTAGCTGCAGCTCTGGAATTTGTTACTATACAGCGCAAGAAAAGGAAGATGAAGCCAAAGACATGGTGATTTTAATCTCTCAGTATTGGCCTTAAAAAATATGTTTTTTTCTTGCTCCTTCTAAATATGCCAAAATAAGCCATCAAGCTATGACTAATTTATTAACTGTTCAGTGTTAGCTTTTGTCACATTTGACTTGGACCTGTTTTTAAAATGTGAAAGGCATGAAAAGATTATTAGAAGAGGAAAATAAAATCTAGCCTCAATATGAGCGCTCCAGTGTCAGAGTGTGTGAGTGTACCTGCGCGCATGCGTCTCCGCCTGCCCTTCAGCTGGCAGCCTCTCAGGTAAAGTGCTGTGGGTGAGATGGCTTTGCACCCAGCCAGCCTCGTTGTCACAAGCAAAGCACCACACCCCCGACACTCGTTTTCCTATCAGATCAGAAGTAGGTGTCCTCTGGGGCTGTGCTTTTCAAACTGTGGACTGCGACACTTTGGTGAGCTAGGAAATGAAAAATATCAGAGTATTTTGATATTATCCTCACACAGTGAGGAAAATCTTCTTTGGCCAAACTCACATTATTTCAGCTGTGTGTGTGTGTGTGTGTGTGTATGAGAGAGAGACAGAGAGAGGTATTACTGAATAGATCATGGTGTAAAATGTATTTTTTACTATTCATTGTGGTTCAAAAAAATGCTTGAGAAACACTGCCTTCTCTTGTAGAGCGCCTTCCTATTTTAAAAATTTCTCATTCCAGTTAACTGTTAAACTGTTCTTTTAGTGTAGCAAATATTTCATAACAATAACCGTGGAGTGGCAGGGATAAAAACTGTTAAGGCATGAAAGCTAATAACAAAAGAAAAAAAAAAGAACATTAAAAGGTAAATAAGGCCAACATCTGTGTCGTATTTGACCACAAGACGGAACAAGCCTTTAAAATTTATTAGTATTCCGACTAGCAAGCCATTACTCTAATTTATGAAGAAAAGTTAAAGTATGCTATATATATTACAAACAATGGAGTGATTCTTTTGATGGTGATATAAATAAGCAACCATAGCAAGGAGAAATACTGCTTTTTCAGAAGTAACAATACCATGGCACATAAATCCCAGAATTGGCCATTAAAGAAATGGGGTCTCTTCTGCCTTGCCACATAAAAAGATTCATTGACCGGGTTATGAGACAAGTCAGTGTATTTTTATTGGCCTGAACTAGAGGGAGTAAACACCTTCGTCAGGTGTTTTGTTTTAGAAACAGCTGTTTGAACTCCCCCCGCTGGTTAATTCTGCTCTGGGGATATTCCAGCGGTGGCTTTTTCCAGCACCCTTGCTGGTACTTAGAATCCAAGTGAATGAGCCATTTCCTATAAAACCAAGATTCAGTGAGAGTTTCTCTTTACTTATTTGTAAACTGCTTTAATTCTTCTCAACCTGTGATGTTTTATAGATCTTAGGTGGTTTTCAACAGGGACAGTTTGAGAATGCCAAGGGGTATGAATCACCACACAGAGAAGCTGAGGGAAGTGTTTCCATCCATCCGGGCAGCTCTCACACACTCACTTGGCCTCTACATCTTCCTTTACTCTTCTGCCCCTCTTATAAACCCTGGGGTGTTCATGAAACCCTTCACCATTCTAACCCCCAACTTCTGGCAATACTGTGTTCTCTGCCTCCTTCCCACTGTCAGCCACCTGGCAGAGAAGGCCTAGGTAGCAGAGGCATTGAGGCCAGTCATGTCATCCGGCCATATTTCCCGAACACCTCCCACCCCCGAGATTTCTGAAAAGTAGACTCTGAACTGTGCTGGCAGTGTGTCTCTGGAGATGGTGGTGGGGGTGGGGCTAGCAGTGTGGGTGTGGCTTATGGTGCTGGTGGGCGGGGCTAACAGGGTTGAGTCTTCCTTCCCACCTCCATCTCAGGCCCCTGCTCTCTCAGAGGTGTAGGAACACATAGCATTGTGTCAAATTAAGAGATGAGAATATTTTTCTTCTAAGAGAATTTTTTCACCCTGTTTGTTCTATGAAAACAAAGTGGTGGCCCTCTAGCCTGTTGCTTGTATTAGATGAGCAAAGTGAGGCTCAGCAGGCGAGGGCACCAAAGTGAGAAGCAAAGGTAAGACCTGAGCTCAGGGTCAAGGGTTCTGCTTCTGGCGCTTCCTGCTACGTCCCCAAGTCCATGAGGAGGCGGCCCTCAAGGTAACACTTAAGGGCATGATAGACTGTGGCTACATGGAGAGTAGAGAGTAAGACACAAGCAAGGCTTAAGCTTTGGAATGAAGACAATAGAGAAAACATACAAGGTTTATGTTGGACACTGTGACACAGCAAGCATCTTATTTTTTCTGACTTTTATGTTCTCGGCTATAAATAAGACTCAAAGACAGGTGAAACACACAAAAAGCACACCCCAGCCCGACGGATGGTCTGTGTGAAGGCAGCATTCCTCTAGTTACTCTTTGCCTGATTAAGTGATGATACAGGTAGATTCTGTACTTCTTCCCAAAGTTTGCTGTGATAATAATTCAGGATATCAAAATTATCATCCTTTGGGAAAATGCCATACTTGTGGGAGTTTGTATTGTTATCAGAATGCCAATACAACTTTCAAGTCTCATATTACATACTTGAATACTTTCTCTACAGAATTTTTGTCCGCCTTCACTAATCATGCAGGATATGAACCATGCACGCACCACGTTGGCTTCCTCGGTTTGATACATGACAAATGCAGTAATACTATAAAACCTACAAATAAATATACCCATATTCCCTTGATTTCATCCCAGTGCCAGTAAATGTCATCAGGATGTGGGTTGTGTGAAGCATTGGATAGAAGTCGCTGACACCTCAGAATGCTGGTACTCTCCTCTGTGTATGGTACTGGCTGGCTGATGACTGGATAGTGTCACATGACTGTCAGGATCAGCTCCCTGAGCTGGACGTGGTACCAGGTGATCAGAATGGCCATCACTTCTTCAAGGATTCTGAAAATTGGCAGGCAGGCTGAAGAAATTTTTAAAAGTTAAGGATAGTTAGCTGCAGTAAAATTAGTATTTACTGCCCTTCTGAAATCAACCCATATGTTCCTATTTTCTGATATTTGTGACAATGCTTTTAGACCCCTTCATGGTTTATGGTCTAACATAAACAATGTCTTCTTGATTCATTGATTTTTGGGTTCCTGAAACAGACGTGTGAAGCTGAATTTCCTCAGTTTTGTGTGTCACAGCAACCCTAGATTTTACATTTTTGTCATATTTTAAGCAGCAAGTTATTTCTTCTTTTATGCAAAGTACCAACAACATTTGGGGGCACTTTTTAAATAAAATAAGTCACTGAAGTTTGCTACAGAATAAAACACACCAAAAGCAGCTGGAGCCCAAGCCACCCAATGGGTCACTTTTGGTCTTTCCGGCCACTGATTCCATCTCAGTGTGACACTGTATTTCATGTAACCTGAAGTCTATATGTTATTGACCTATACAATTCTTCCTTTAGGATCCACCTACTTCAGTTTCCCTTGGACTGCGCATGGAAGAAATGATTTTCAACTTGGCAGACACACATCTATTTTTTAACGACTTAGAAGTAAGTGCAGTTATTTTATACATACTTCATGTCGCATGTCTGAAAGTGAGTGATTGGTCTTACAATACTGGGACATTATTTTTCTAATATATAATTGGAATAATGAGCGAAAGGAATTGTCGATTATGTGGTAATGCATTTTGCTTTCATAGTATGGCTTTGCTTTACTTGGGCTGTCGTGTTTCAACGTTAGAGTCCACACAACCGTTGAAAAGGATTAAAATTGGATGTCAAGACTCTAAAACACAAAGCTGTTGATTAGCCGAAGCTATGGATTTCTCAGTTACATAACCACTGTTGAGATGGATTGCCATTAGAACTCAACAGAATTTCTGATGCTTGCGTAGATGTCTGTGTCAGATTGTTGCTGTGCTGGGGTTGGGTGCCTTCCTTTCTGGCTCACCCAGTTCGTTGGATTTTGTTCAGAGCTCTGGGCAACAGGATTTCCTATGTCAAACTGCTGCTGATTTTATTTGTTCATTATAATTTGGGGGGGAAACTTGTGTAAGATGGCTAGTTACATGAGTTGTCGGCCATGACACCCAATGATCTCAGTGGGCAGCATTCCTAAGAATAAGGAATATTGTTCTCCCTACCTCCATTCTGAGAAAACATGGCTGTACCTACATTTCACTCCCTTCTTAATAGGGACGGTTGTTTATTTAAATCCTGCTGTTAAGCACGCTTGTGGTAGGGCTGCTAACAGGCATTAGTCATCAAGTTGTTGTTTTGCTAGATTTTATACATGTCTGTTATTTCAGACAGGAGAAGAATCTGAAAGATTCAAATAGAACTTTTACTGATCAAAGTTAATTGGCAGCAATTGGCCTTTAAATATTTCCTGATGTTTCCCTTTTCAAAATCAAGTAAAATGCACCTTACTTAATAGATGAGCCAAAATCATTCGAAAAATGCCAGTGTGTGACAGAACTTAAATGCGGTTTGTTCAACATCTGTCCTGTATTTTGATTTCTTTTCATCTGCAGTGAAACCACTCACAGACGAATTGGCAACTTCCAGTGCAATGAAATTATTTAAATTGTGCTTCATTTTTTTTTTGCCATTCCTTACTGAAATATTTATTTTTACAGTTAGAGTAAAATACAAAAGCTTTTTGCATTTTAAAGTGTTTGCTTTCCTGAAGGAAGTTACGTGTGAGGCATTAGTACTTTTTAAGGTAGAAATATTCCAAATAAGTGACAAGTTAGAACTGCCTTTAGAAAAGCTTAATAATCATACTTATTTTCAAAAGCTGTTTCTGATTTATGGTTGCGATTCACTTCGTAAGAGAGCAGCACAGAAAAATTTCATATTTTACTAGCATGTTCAAATTCCTTTCCTAAGTTTCCATTTGTTTCTAATGACACAGGCTAGGCTGATATTTTGTGTTGGGTACAACCTTGTTCCTCTTATTGATGTTAATAGGTGTTAATAGCACCCATCAAGAAGAAATTAGCAGTAATTTGCTATTGTGTTTAAACTCTACCTTCTTAAAAATGCCATAGCTTGTCTATACAGTGCCAAAACTGTGTGGTGAAAAGTGAGAAATGGGCAAGTATAATATAAACTGAAAAACTTCCAAACTCAGTTTTGATGTGATGCAGCCAGATTTTTATTTGTTTACTGACATTATTTATGCTAAACCGTATAGAGAGAGTATCTGAAATAAACGTATATGTTGAAAGTTCTGGTTTAAGGATGGAGAGGATGTCATTTTTCTATAAACCCAAAATTAAAAAAAAAAAAAGAAAAGTATAGAGGTCTCCACAGTAATTGAAATATCAGATTCTGTTCTTGGTGTGAGGTTTCTTATGAGAAGTAAAGGAGAAAAGAATGAAGGTATAATTCAGCCAAATATAAAAAGCAATAGTGGAAAAAAAATTTAAGCTTGTAACCTTACAAAAGTTGAATTTCAGTCATTTTAGTTGAGGATTAACATAAGAGTATCAGCAAAAGTCTAAAGGAAAGATTCATTTAGCCTTTGTCTTTGGAAATTGTTGACTTGCTCTAAATTTGCATGTTCTAAAAATAAATGGATTCTTGTATTTATTTCAAACTTTTAGTTTATATTTTTGTAACTCAACAAACTTGGGACTGGTCATTGCAAATATTAGTTTCTTCAAAATAAAAAGTAAAATGATTTCCTGGCAAAAATAAATGTACTGGCCTAATACTCCTAAGGAAACCAAAATTATCTCATCAGGCAGCAATGATGTGGTAATGCCTGATTTCACACTCCAGTTAGCAACGTGCTGTGGTAGGGGACATGAATATTTAAATGACATGTTTTTAGCTTTTTAGGAGCAGTGGTACAATTAATTTCAAGGAGATTAACAATCTGTTAGTTAGCTTTCAGTTTGATTTCTGAACTCTTATTGTTGATCTTTAGCCTTATTTTCTTTAAAAATCTTAACTTTTTTTGCCAGCTACCCCTCCGTATAATTTGGTTAGCTCACAGCTTTGGCTTATAAGAGATTCTGAACAATGAAATACACTACGTGAAGGATTTCCAGTAACAATCCTTGTGCTCTCCAAGTGTGTGCCTAAAACGATCATTAGGATATTCTTTAGGAAATTTAGCATAGGATTGTAATTTTAAAACATAAACTTTAAAACATAAAGTTAACCATTTTTAGTTTTAAGTCTTATGTGTCATCTCATTTAGTGACATTGTTTAATAAAAGCAATCACAATTTAAATTTTGTTGACACTGCAGGAAAAAAAATAAAAAGAAATTTTCTTTTTTCTTTCCTTTTTTTTTTTTTTTTGGCACCAATAAAAATGTTTGACATGTTAAGGAACATGAGTGGCAGGGAGACATAATTATCAAAGGAAATAATATTTTCCCCCAGCAGAGAGAAGGGTTTAGACTTTGGTTTCATAGTGGACTGACTGCTACCTTTCCTATTTCTGCATCTAATGTCCTGTGTGTATCATTTTACCAAAAGGTCCTTGTGTGCAATATGATGATGCTTCTATGGAAGTCATTTTTTATGAATGACAGTATGGAACTGGAGTTTCTTTTTCAGCTTTTTTCATGAAGTAGGACTCTTTCTGACTGAATGGAGAAAGAGTTCATTCTGTTGGACTTTTATTGAAAGGCAGTCTGCAAACAGAGTGAGGAAAGGCCTTCCACATACGATAAATGTTTCAGTTTAACTTGCTGTTGGTCAGTTTTCCTGCTCGATTTTTTTTCCACAGTTAGAGGAAACTAGTTCATCAAGATGGATATTAAGTCTAAATAAAAATAAGGTGTATGCTTCTGTTGCATTTTCTCTTTCTGTCTGGTGTTAAGTATACCGTTTCTCTGGCTTTATGGTTGCCGTCCTACTGATATCACTGACATGGCAGTCATCTCCAAGGGCCTGCTCTCACGCCACACTCCCTCCCTGCGGGGACCAGGTTGGGAAGACACAGGAACCCTCCTCGGGCACAGGAAGGTGGTGTATACACCACCTTCACCTGGTCAGGTGTGGAGCGGCCTTGGAGCTGTCTCCTTTACTCTCCTAGTGCTTTGTGCGTGGTTATCTGGGACACACCAGAGCACTGTTTGGTGTCAGGATTTGTGACCTGAACACTCTCGCCCTTTCTTGGGTCTCCCATAGTAGACTCCTATCCCAGGCCTCTTTTTTACGTCTCTGCTCTTGTACCCCTTTGTTTTCATCTTTTCTATTAAGAAAAGGCCTGAGACAGAAGGTTCCGGTCTCCGCAGAGCCTGGTTTTGTTGAGTCAAAGGCCAAGCAAAGGAGCTGTGGACAGCCTGTAAGGAATGCCATAATGTAAAGGAAGTCAGCTGGAATGATGTCTTTTTTTTTGTTTTTTTTGTAAGCAAAGAAATTAGTCTGCTCCTTGGTTTAATTCAGTCTTTAAATTTGCAATGCTATTTTATTCCTCTAAAACTTAGGTTATCATCTGTTAATTATTTTAATGTATTTTGTTTATACATTTATTTTTAGCTAGGAAAAAAAAGTCTTTCTTTAAAATATCAGTCACGCTAATGCTAAGCAGCTTCCAATTCCAGTGAAGAATTCTGTATTGACATAATACTTTCAAAAGTGTAAACGTTTTAAACTAATTCAGAAGTTGACTTTTTTTTGAGTTGAAAAACATAATTCACCTAGAAGGTGCTTTAGTCTCTGTAAATAAACAAGAAGAAACTCTGATGTCCAGGGTCCAGCTGTTGTGTGGCTGCTGGAAGCTGGGGTTCCCTGCTGCCTGAGGAAGGGTCTCGTGGGTTCTTGCAAAGAAAACGCTTCAGGAAGAGCTGGAAGCTGTTTTCTGCTTTCCATCCCTTCCACAAGCCAAGACTAACTATTGTACATGCGCCTGAGGGGACGTATCAGCACTGACATTCCAAACGTAAAGGTACCCATGGACATATACACGTGCATACGTAAGCCCATTGCCATTTTCAGCTCTGTCCGTAAGCTTTTGTATACTTATTTATTGTCTCCTGATAAATTCAGCAAACATAAAGGATCAAATTTTTTTTGAAATCCTAGTAACATCCTAACACCCAGAATATCACCTTATGCATGTTGACCATTAAATATTTGTTAGATTGAACTCTCATCTGTTAGAATAGAATGGACTAGAAATTTGTTTCCTTCCCCGTGGAAGACAAGAGTTGACTTTGCCTCCCTATTTTTAAGGTTGGTTGCTTGGCTTTGTGCATTTCCTTAGTTAACAAAAATAACAGCAACACCCTCAGTTTAGGTTGCAAAAGAAGCTTTTCAGGCAACAAATAATTTTTAGAGATAATACATGTGTATTTAACTGTATTGTGAGTGATGGCCAAAAAGAAGCAATGCCCATATTTTATTCATTACAATGAGTAATGAATAATTTTAAATGTTTTTATTTCTTTATCACTTTTTACAAGATCCTGTCATCTTTATTTTATCTCAAGTAAAATATAGAAATACAAAATATATTCAGACTTACTTAATTCTGATGTTCATCAGAAAGTTCAGTCCAAGTATATAGCTGTTCAACATAATAAAAGATTGTGAAACCTAATACCAACAGCCAGCATTGTTCTTAACAGTAAAATAATAGAAGCCAATTGTCATACAGATGGAAACAAAAATAAGAATGCCCTCTGTAGGCGCTACTATTCAGCATCGTTCTAGGAGTTTGGAGCAATGAGTAAGAAATAACTTATAATTAATGAAATGAAAGAGAATAAAACTATTGTTTTTTGCAGAAGATTGGATATACATAGAAAGCTGAAGAAAATATTGGAATAGTCTTAGAATTTATAATAGGCTTCTGAAAAGTGAAAGGTTATAGAATTAAGAATTTAATAAATTCTTTTATTAAATTTATTAAGAACTAATAAATTTCTACGTGAATGATATAGCCATTCATGTAAAATTTTAAATTATAATTTTAAAATAGCAGTAACTACAAGACAAAAAGAAAATAAAAAAAGAAAGAGTAAAAAGTAACCTATATAAGAAGTATTTGTAAGAAATATATGTATAAAACTATGCCATCTTGCTGAGAACTATAAATGAAGATTTGAGTAAATGAGATTTTTTTCTTTTCCTTTTGTTTTCTGTAATATGAAAAAAATTATTCTACAGTCTATTTGAAGAGATAAATAGGCAAAAATACCTAGAAAATTTTTCACAAAGAATGGTAATAGCATCTAACTCAACCAAATGTTAAATATAATTGTTAGATATAATTTATAAAATGTTAAGTGCTTTATAATTCTGCAATATTATGAAGATTAATTTTGGCCACCTTTGACATTGGACTATGTCATTCCAGAAGAGAGAGCTTACACACAGACTCAACTTGTAGAAAAATATTGTAGGTGTTAAATGAAGCCAAACAAATTAACAGTGAAGGAATAAATTATTCAATTTATATGCTCAAACAGGCGAGTTAAGATATGAAAGAATAAAATTCACACAGGAAATATGAGTAGACCAAAAGGCGATCTCACATTGCTTACAGGAATTAATTTTTGGATAGCCATTTGGCAACAAGCATCGAAAGCCTTCAGTAAGGATGATACCATTTGCCCTAATTATATGTCCAGGAATTCTTACTAATAAGATAAAGGAAAGTATTTATAATAATAAATATTTCCAAATTATGGAATTGTGATCATTCTTTTTCTTAGCCTGGTGTTGATTACATGAGTATGTTCTGTTTGTGAAAATTCGTCAAGCTATAATATATATACTTTTTTCAGTAAAAAGTTAATTTTTGAAAAGTGGTATTTTAAGGAGTATACACACACATATAGTTTGCTCTCAGTTCTGTTTAAAAAAAAAAATTACATGTCCTGTGTATAATATATTCACTGCTTTCTCTCCAGCACAGTGTCTGGCCCATACAAGGCACCCAGTAAATATATATTGAATAATAAATAAATGGAGGGACAAAAAAAAACATGGAAAGATGTATTCTTGAATTTTAACATTAATTCTATGTGGGGTTTGGGGTTTTATTTTCTTATTTGTACTTTTCTGCATATTCCAAATTCTCTATAATATATACTTATTTCTTTTTTAATCAGAGAAGAAAACAAATACTATTTTATACGCCATAGATAATATTAAAAGACAAAACAATTTTAACCAATAAAGAAGTAATATTGTTACAACGCATTTGGGGAAACATAAAGAAATGGCTCACTAGAAAAAAATGAGCAAAAGACATGAAGACAGTTCACAAGAGAAAAGCATGCAAATTGTCAACATACAGAACGCAATGAAAAGTGTCGGATTTCACATCTAATCAGAAATGTCAGAGAGTAAGGGATCAGCCTCTTGCCCTCACATTGGCAAAGATTTAAAACCAGTACTAGGGTCTACCATGCAGTAAGATGCACACTGGTGTCCACTCCTGTAAGGATAGAACTCGCGCCAGTTGTCACAAAAGCAGTTTGATAGTATGTGTTCAAAACCTTATGTGCCGATCCTTTTACTAACGCCACGTTTAGCTTATATTCTAAGAAGAGAGAGTTGTAGACAGATACGTGACACGACAGTAATGCGCATTTGTGAGCACTTGTCCCGAGTGCTCCGCATACATCACTTACTACCCTGACATTTCTATGAGCGCAGCACCGTCATCATCTCCATCTGATGGAGGAGCCAGGAGAAGCTTAGGGTGGTTGAAATAAAAGCTGTCCACGGTCACACCGCTACTGAGTGGCAGATTCTAACCCAGGTCCAGCGCTTTCTGGACGTCCACTCAACCCCACACATAGTGTGTTTGTTTTACTGCTAAACTATAGAAATTTTTTCAATATCAAAACATAGATTAATAATGAAATTACAGTACATCCTCATGGAAAACTGTTTTAAAACTATTCAATACGGGCAAATATTTGTGGTTCATTTCAAATTTTAAAAATAGGCTGTACAATACAGCATAGCTTTCATGTTAAAATTGATGGCACATTGTCTGAAAAGGCTGCATCCTGTATGATTCAAAGTATTTGACATTCTGGGAAAGGCAAAACTATGGAGAGAGTTTTAGATCTTTTCAGATCAGTGGTTGCCAGGGCTTGGGGGCAGGGAGGGGATGTTTAGGGCAGTGAGACTATTGGGTCTGATACCATATGGTGCATAAGCATCATTCTACGAGTACATTTGTCGGAACTCACGGAATGTACGACGCCTAGAGTGAACCCTAATATAAACGATGGACTTTGGGTGATAATGACGTGTTAGTTCAGGCTCATTGATTGTCACAAATGTACCCACTCTGGTGTGAGATGTTGAAAGTCTGGGAAGCTGTGCGTGTGTGGGGGCAGGGCGTACATGGGAACTCGCTGTGCTTTCTGCCCAGTTTTGCTGTGAACCTAATACTTCTCTTTAAAAGCAAGTTTATTAATTTTTAAAAATTATGGCATATTAAGAAAAACTGGAGGGAAATATACTTTTGAAAGCTACCATGCTATAACTTGGAATTTAAAACTGAGCAGTCTACAAAATAAATCATACAATATGACCCTGAGTTTAGCACCTGTGGCATTAAAAAAACTAATTAGACGTAAATATCAGAAGTGCCAAAAAAATGTATGCACATGACTTGTATTCATCTTTTGTTATCAGTATATATTGAGTTTTACAATTTTAATACAGTTTTTTCCTTTCTTAAAATATGCATATATATAAATATATATATATATATATATATATATATATATATATTTTGGCACCATCAGTATATGAAAAATTTGCCAGTCTCGATGATAGGTTATAAATGCTGTTTGTCTGTGATGTTCATAGCATTTTGTAATCTCTTTATACCTTGTTGCTTCTGTCCTTCATTCAATAGTCCGTAAATATTCACTGATTAACCATTAGATGCCAGGCTCAGCTCTAGATGCTGAGGATGCAGGGATGACCGAGTCTAGGTGACTCTTTTAGAGTGAGCACTCTGGAGGGGAAGTAGGAAATAAACACTGTGTGAATAAAATAATTTCAGGTAGAGGTAAGTGCTACAAACAACATCAAACAGTAATAGATAAAGTGTGGATTGGAGTGGATCATCTTAATCTGAGATGTTCAGAAAAAGGTGTCTTTGAGGAGAGGACGTTTATGAGGAAACCAGGAAGCTGGGGCAGGAAAGCATTCTAGAAATGGAATGGCAAGTGCAAAGGCTCTGAGGTGGGAATGTATTTTTGCTCCTTCAAGAAATAAAATCAGTGTGATTGGGACAGAGTCGGGGGTGGGAGGAGATGGGCAGGGTCCAGATCATGAAGGGCCTTATAGACTGTGATAAAGAAATTGGATTTTTTTTCCTAATTGCAGTAGGAAGTCATGAGAGAGGTTTTTTGTTTGCTTGTTTTCTAAACTTGATTGGAACACAGAGTGTTTTTTGAGGGAACAGTGTGTTTTTTTAAGTAGTTTTTTGAAGACAGCTCCAAATCAAGTTGTTGTCCTTCAATCTTAGTAGTGGAGGGCGCAGCTCAGCTCCAAGTCCAGTCGCCGTGTTTCATCTTAGTTGCGGGGGGCAGGGGGCACAGTCCACCATCCCATGCAGGAGCCAAACCGGCAACCTTGTTGTTAAGAGCATGTGCTCTCACCAGCTAAGCCATCCGGCCACCCACTGACAGCTCAGATCAAGTCGTTGTCTTCAATCTAGTTGTGGAGGGTGCAGCTCACTGGCCCATGTGGGAATCAAACTGGCAACCCTGTTGCTCAGAGCCCATGCTCTAACCAACTGAGCCACCCGGCGACCCCATGAGAGAGTTTTAAATATGGACATGACAGACTAGTATTTACACTTAAAAGATCGTTCTGGTTATCACATGAAGACTGAGGCAAGAGGGGAACAGTGAGACCAATTAGGCGACTGTGGCAGCCAGCCAGGGAACTTTGGGCCCAGGCCATAGCAGTTCTGGACACAGTGAGAAATTGCAGGACATGCTAATGGGTCAGATGTGGGAGGAGAATGACAGTGGAATCAGGGATGGCCACTAGGCTGGGACCTGAGCGACTGGATGGGTGGTCCTGTTATCTCAGATGAAAAGTCAGAGAGGAGTTGTATTCAGGCGTTCTGCACTGAGCATATTATGATTGAAACACGCACTCTACATCCCAGTCGAGATTATGTGCATATGGGTTTGGATCTCAGAGGAAGGAGGCAAAGGTGAAGATACAGGTTGGGGACTCACAAAGGCATGAGATGAATCACATCACAAAGGAGAAGAGGGGCCTCAGGTTGAGCGTTAGACACTCTGACAATTAGAAATAGGACCCAGAAAGAAGACCTTGCAAGAGGGCGGTAAGGAGTAGACGATGAAGTAGGTGGAAAAGCACGAGGTATCTCTGAAACCCAGAGAACGGTGTTTCAGATGCTGCTGAAGTTGAGTGAGAGGAGGACAGAGAAGTGGCTGTTGGATTTGGAAAGAACGCGGGCTGTGAATGACTCCTGATAAGCACCATTTCACTGAAGCAGGTAGACAGAAGCCCGATTAGAATGGTTGCAGAGACGCTGAGGGTTGATGAGAGGAGCGGAAGGACCGGAAGTTTCCATGGTGACAGAATTCAAAGAGGTGGGTGGGATGTGAAGGGGATCATAGGACCAAGGAAGGGTTGTTCAGTTTTAAAATAGACATTTCAGCATCTTTGGATGTCAGCGGGCATGATTGGGTAGGAAAGGAAAGATAGATGGTGTGGCAGAGAGGGGACAACTCCAAGAGTGAAGTCCTTGGGTGGCAAAGGAGGGTGGGAGCCAGAACACAGGTTACAGGGCTGGTCTCAGGTAAGAGAGAAGGCGGACTCCAGGCACAGATGCAGGCAGGCAGCTGGGGTCCGGTCATGGCGAGAGGAGGCTGTTTCCGGGGAAAAATGCTTACAGTGCTGTATTGTGGCTTTGTCTGCCTCTTGCTGTCCCCTCAGGGCAGGGACCATGACTCGTAGCTTGAATTCTAAGCTCTTAACACCAGATTTAATACACAGAGGGCCCCATATGTTTCTTTCATTTTCTTCTAAATTTTTCAAGTGAACAGTCTACAATAAACACGACTGTGTTTATCATTTGCAAATGTTAACTTTTTAAAAGTAAATTATTAATCACAATCCTACAAACAATTGGAATTGTCCAAGATGTTATATTTTGATGTTATCCTTTTTTAAATCATACTTTCAAAATCTTTAATGTCAAAACAAAATATATGTAAGGGTATGATATAAAATGATACATAGTGTGGTTCCACTTTAAGCTTTAAATAAAGTGTAGTCAAAAAGAAGATAAAAAGTTTAGTACATTAAAACTGTTACAAATAATTTTACAATAAAAAAAATGATTTATCTCTGGGTACTGGGATAACACTACCATGAAGTAAACTATGAATTTTGTTTATATTTATATTTTCTACAGTTAAAGATTCCTTACAATGAGAAAATGATTGAGTGTAATCATGATTATTCCAACTTGACTCAAAACCCCTTTCTTTAGTGGTTTGTTACGTGACAGTTGTAGATGTAGCAGAGGTTGAACTCATCATGAATTCATCCAATCAAGAGGGACCCCTCTGTACCTCAGTTTCCAGTTTGTACCATTGGGTGATGAAAGTACCCACCTGCTCGGGTCAGCGTGAGGAGTCAGTACGTTAAGACCTGTTAAGTGTGAAGAACCAGCCTGGCACTCAGGAAGTACTGAGCAAGTCTGAGCTACTATTATTATTTATGGAATGTCTTCTGATGTGAAACATTGGGCAGTAGGGCTATGGTGGAAGAAGAGGGCGTGACTTAGGGAGGGCTTAGGGTCTGAGGGGTCGGTCTGAGACAATAAGCGGGGTGCAGCCAAAATCCCCATGTGGAATTCCAACAGAATCACACCAGAAATAACACCAAAGTCGGCCCGTCTTCCGGTTCCAGCACAGGTGCTCGCAGGCACATCCCAGAGCACTCGCCTTGCTCCTTCTGCGTTCACACCTTCCTCCCACTCCCAGTTTCACAAGGGGAGGTTTACTGTTGGCAGTTAAGCAGCTCCCGTGTCTGGCTTCCATCACGCACACAGGGCTGTCCCTTCGTAGGAAAGGATGTTGGCGTCGTGTCAGAAAGACACGTGTTCCATTGGTTGTGCTGAGAAGTTTTCCTCTCTTTGTCCAAGTCCGGCCTCGTGTTCAGAAGGATGGCTCATGGAGCTTGCTGGTGGTGTCTGCCGCGTGGAGCAGAGCAGCCCCCCTCTGGGTGCAGCCCCAGGCCACAGGCCCTTTGCGCTGACCGACTCCTGCTGCCGGTCCTTGTTGGTGAAACCGGAGGCAGGGAGGAAGGCAGCAGGCTTTAGAGCAGCTCTTCTCACATCAGTAAAACGCTGTGGCGTTTGATTCTCTGTCAACACTGTGAACTCCATCTCATTCTCTCCAGTTTACACCTGTGGGACAGCTTTCTTTGCCCAAAGCCACCTGGTTAGGCAACAGGAAAGCTAAGGTCAAAGCAAGGGCTTCCCGTTACAAATGTCATTGCACTAAACCTTACCGGCCATGTCACATGACAGCGATTCCTCAGCCATGTCACAGAAGTAGCAGCACCTTGGGGCTGTCACACTCTGGTATAATACCACAGAGCCCAGGGATGGGGCTTTCTCTGATGTGTTCTTTGAAAGCTTTGTTTCTCGCCGGGTCTTACCAACAAGTGACTCAAGCACCTTGAAATCTGTTTTGAAAAAGTTGAGAGGGAGGGAGGTGAATTAAACAGGCAGGCAGGCAGGCCGGCAGGCAGTGGACAGACAGACATGTGCTTATAAATTCTGTTGTTGAATAGACAGAAAGATCATTCTAGCAGCCCCTACATTACAGAGGAAAAGAGCTCCCGTGCTGTCAGCTTACTCATGATTGCTGCATTCCGGACACGATGCTAGGTATTGAGGAGAAGTGATGAGACATACTCACTGCCCTCGAGGGGCCCAGATGCCCAATGGAGACAAAGCAGAGGAATAATTATATCGCAGGATGGCAGCCAGAGTGATGGAGATACACAGGGCAGGAGAGGATCCGAGGGCAGGTGCCTCACCCAGCCTGGGGGCGAGGTGGCGAGGCTGCGAGTGTTGGAGAAAGGACTTCCCAAGGAACAGATCTTTGGCGTGACACAGCGTGGCATTCAGGAACGGAGTTTGAGAAGGTGTGAGATAAGAAAGGGAGACTGGAGTCCAATCTTGAAAGGCTTTGCACACTTGGCTAAGGAAATCGGATTTCACAGTGAAGGCCGAGGGTAATCCTTACAGAACGGTTAGCATTCCTGTGGAGATGGATCGTATCGTGAGGTCAGAGGTGTCGATAATCGGGGTGCAAACCCACCAGGGTTTGTTTGTGGGAACAGAATGCAGGGGCAGAAATGGATTCCACGTAGCGGGTAGGGAAGCACGAGTCTTTGTTCCTGGCTGGAGCAATCAGGCAGCCACAGAAAAGAAAAACCGGAGCAATAGCTGGCTTTGGAAAGATGCCCAATTCGGTTTTGAGACGTTGAATTTGAAGCGTGCGTTGGACATCCAGGTGGACTCCAGCGAGCAGTTGTGTGGGCAGGTCTGGTGCTCTGAAAAGAGAAATGAGCTTGAACTTGGTTAAGATTCCCAGAAAGAATGTGTTGAACGAAAAAGAAAAGGGGTCTCAGAGCAGGGGTCCCTGTGACATTCTCATTTGAAACACAGAATCGAGGTGTATCTTGAAGACTCCTGGTTCAAAAAATTAAATAACTTCACGTCAAGCTAAAGCGGTCATTCTGTTGGGTTGTCGGAAAAGTCATGACATATTTTTTTCTCGCGTTGCAAAACTGCGTCATGACTTTTCCGACAACCCAATAACAAACTGATCATTAACCTCCCAGCAAACTGTCTTCCTGGTTTTGCCATCGTGCATCTCTTCATTCCGCGGGTGAAGCAGCTGCGAAACGGTGTGGTCCTAGGAAAGAGTGAAAGCTTCGGAGGTGGGGCGACCCGAGTTCAGTCCTCACTCTGCCTAGCGTGTGCCCGTCACACGGCCAACCTGACCAGCTTCGGATGGCCCTGGGCACTGAGCAGTCAGGAGATAACGAGAGTCCGGAGCCCGGACCACTGTCAGCCACACGGTGGACCTCACCCAACAGAACTACCTTCCCCTTCTCGGCGAATACAAATGCCACTCCAGCTTTCACATAGTTGGCAGCATGGCTGTCCGTTTATTTAAAAATCCCCTGGAACTGACCTGTTGGTGTCACATATGACAGACCTTTCATTTAGAGTCTGGATTTTGACAGGTGCTCACTAATCTTCAATCTGGGAGAGAGTCCCTACTTTGTAAAGCCAGATTTTATTCGGTTACCCTCATAGGAAGTTTGCTTAGTCGAGAAAGGAATTCCTTTTTTTTTTTTTAATTGACTAGTGCAAGAAAAAGCCTGTAACTTCAACTTCCCCAAAATGTGTTTAAGTTGCAGCCCCTGGAGACTTCTCCCGTTTCTGTGCAGTTACAATAGAGCCTCTATCTGGGCTCAGGCCAGTTCAGGATGCTAACAGCATTTCTAAGGAAACGCTCTCTGGCTGCTCAGGGTGTGCTCCGCCTTTGTAAGGCAGGTGGAGGGCCAGGCAAGGGGAGAAGATGCTCTTTTTGATCAACATTATTTTGTAAATTCGTTTGCTTCTTCAGAAATCATTAAGAATTATCTTCCGGTGTTGGCATTTTGTCAGACAGTGAATGGGAGTTCATATGTCCACGAGGCCACCCTTTCCCATTGGTGGGAATTGTTTCTTTTAAGTCCATATTAATGCAGTCCTACCGGACTTGTAGCTAAGACATTTCTACCAAGCAAAAAGTAAGTAGTTCGGAACATTAACAGTTGAAGGGTCATGTTTAGCATGTAGGTGAGAATATCATGTAGGTAGTGAAATAAGACTGTTTTCTCTTTTTAAAAGTAGTAGTCATAACATTTACTTTTCTTTACAATATAAGGAAAATTATTTAAATTCTAAATAACAAAAATGAATACTCCATTCTGCTGATAGTCACCTACCTCTTCAAATGGACATGAGCTGAAGTCACTCGTCGTCACAGGCCAAGGCCTTACAGAAATGGACAAGGGCTTTCCCACAATCTAAGAGAAAGTGTAGAACTATGTAAGTGGAGATAAGAAACAAACGAACTTTGTAAAATGGTTTAGAAATGATAGTAAACAAGAGGATGGTCCTGTTCTCGAAGGGGCCGAACGTCACGTAAGCTCAGCGTAAGCAGGAGTCCTCAGAAAGCAGAGGGTGACATGGACACTGCCATCCAGTGATTGGCAAGATCAACAGAGCTGCAGGGGTGGGCTTTAGAGAAAAGAGCTCCAAGCAGCAGGTACATAACGAGCAAAGCTCAGAGAACTGAGTGATTAAAAATATCAGCTGAGGGAAATACAATGTAGCCTGAGGAGATCAATGAATGTCATGAACACGTCCTAACAGGCTCGACAGTGATCATTCACTGAAACGTTTATCAAACAGTGGCCGTGCTGTACACCGAACGTTCTTGTAGAAGCTCAGAATAGAAGCGTAAGGAGGATTGACGATTGTTGCCCTACTAACGGTAATAGTCCAAGAAAATATTGGAAACTATCAGCCACTGCTTGGTTAAAAGAAATACAAACCTGGCCGGCCGAGTGGCTCAGCTGGTTAAGAGCTTGCTCAAGAGTGTGAGCTCTGAGCAACAGGGTTGCCGGTTCGATTCTCGGCCTGAGCTGAGCTGCCAACAGGTGACAGGATGGCTCAGCTAAAAAAAAAAAAAGAAATACAAAACATGTATAAAATGGAATCGCATACAGCAATTTAAAAGCTAATATAGATGATTCCTTGACATAAACAGATCTTTATTCCATATTGATGAGGGTAGGGAAACAGTAGCTACAAAACACGTGTCTGGTCTTACCTGCTTCTGTGGTGTGTATTCCCTACTGAAACGTAAGTCTGCGAAGAACATGAGAAACGGGACAATTAAGTCAGTTGATCTGAGGACAGGAAGGATAATGGGAGAATGTTAATAGTGGTTACTTCTGAAGGATGGAATTGACGTTTATGTTATGTACTTCTCTGTTTTACATGAATTTCCTACGTGAGTATATATCATTTTATAACCCAACAAAATAAATGTATTTTCCTAAAACTATTTAACACTTCAGTGACATAATGCAGTGACATTATCGATTCACTTCTGATTGGGTCATCGATTCTTCCATAACTAAACTCTCAATCAGATCATCTGGAAGGTTCCATTCAGTATCATCTTTGTACTTAGAAGGTCCACATAGAACATGAATAGGCAGAAATCGAATTCTGTTTAGAGAACAAAAAGGGAGAAAAGACACATGACAAGTTCTCTTTTTCTTCAAAGAGTTGATTATCTGGTGGGATGCACAGAAATTATCTATATGTCTTCATTTCCTTATCCCTCAAAAGTAGAGTTTTAGGGAGCATTGGAAATAACATGTAATACACATGGCACCATGCCTGACACACAGTAGGCCCTCAGATAGTGGGTTACAGAGTGTATATCTGGGGTTGCAAAAGTAAAGAAACCAATCAAAGCGTAGCAGAGAGAATCTCCCTAACAGGAGAGAAAGGAGAGAGAAGGTCTCTAGTAAGCAATAAACTGTTGTCTGGTGACAGGAGGGACCTGGAGGCCAGGCTGGATGAGACTGGCTTGGCAGAGCATGCAGTTTGCAATGGGATGTGAGGGCTACACAGACAGACAGACGTGACTTTGCATCGGCAAGGGTAAAGCTCAAAATAGAGGCCCTTGAATGCTCAGTGGCATTGGAATGTATTAAGTGTTTCCAATTTAGTTTTTCTAAAGCATCTGTTGAATACTTTCTGGTTAAAAAACAGAGACACACAGACAGCAACAGAAATGCTGTATTTCCTGGTAGAGCGAAAGCCACTTTGAGAAAAATGTACCTGAAGGGGACACGCAGGAAGGGTTGAAAGGAGAGCTTAGAAGCATGATAAATTCCACTTCCCATTCTCATAGCTTTGCAAAACTTTCTTGAGAGAGAATTATAGGGACACTCACCTGTAACTCTCTCCAGCCCTCCCCCACATTTACAAAGCCTTGCTGGAAAAATCTGCATTTCAGTTTTTTTTGTGTGCTTGGTACCTGGAATATATGTAAATCGGTGGCCAGTCATTGTTAGTTGAATGTCTGACAAAATGAATGAAAGGAGACAGATGTGTGTCCTATATATTGTCTAGAGCTATTTCCACAGTTAATATATAACATATATAATATTAATGCTATATTAATGGTATATAGTATTTTTCTGAATAATACATAAATAACCCAAACATGATTATTTGTTGCTTTAAAACTTAAATCATGGGGAAAGGGGTGGTTTCAGAGGGAGTGAGAATATGAGTGGATCAAATTTTTCTTTTAACTTTCCTTCCAGCCGCCCACTCCTTCTCCCCTTCCCCTAGTGACGCTCAATGGTTTGGGGGTACACCAGACCTCCCCATGCTGGAGGAAATTTACCAGCTAGGACAGTTCACACCAAAGTCATGGAGCTTAACTAATTTCCCGTTACCTGCAGTCTTTGTTTTATAAAAGAACATTCAAAAGGAATGATTTCAGGGGGTGGAATTTCAGACCCACTGATACTTGGAAGAGAAGAGAACGTTTTAAGTAAACAAGTACCCCCTCCGAAGTCCTCCTCCCCCATGAGGGGCTGACAGTGAGGGGAGGTGATGATGGAACCTTCCTGCAGCTCAAGGCAAACCTTTTTTTTTTTTTTTTAAGTGCCTGTGTCTTGTGCTGCATACTTTTCTCTCTGGAGTCAGTAGTAATTATAATATATGGCAGAGGAAACGGGCTTGGAGAATTTTTATTAATTTAGTAACTAAGGATGTCATTCTGAGCTACACATTCTTTTATACAAAATTGAGTATTTCTCACCATTATAAAATCGTCTGGCTGCATGATATAAATTAACTAAAGTTGATAAATTGATCTCTTTCAAACTTTCCAGTTTCACTCCCCACCCCTGAAAAAAAAAAAGTCACTTAAAAAGCCAGTTACATTCAACTATTTCTTTAAAAATTGTATTGACATGTGGTTTGTAGTTAAATAATGAGGAATCGATAGACGTGGAATGGTGATACACTGGAACTTTTATTTGTGGCTAATATTTAATTCTAGAGTGAAAAATTGCTCCAGAAAAGAAACCTCTGTGAAAATATGACCTTTTCAATATAACAACTTTAGTTCATTGTTTTATATGTGATCAAAACAGAAATAGTTTGTATAAATGGAAACTTCTAGTTAAACACTTTGTGAATAAATTAGTATGTGATTCATTTTTCCTCAAATGGCAGTAAGGGTTAAAGGAAAGTGATTGCAGAAAAGGATAAAAGGTTTCCTGGTTTGGGTATTTTTTTTCCATGTTTCTGGCAGCAAGTTTGCAATAAAAAGAATGATTTTTTACAAGACTGTGATTTTTCACAGCAAGACTAGAGTTGGTGTCACTATGAAAAATTCTTCTTTAGTCAATACGCTCAGCAGGAATAATAGATCTAAAAGAAAGGTGACAGAAGTTACAAAGAGCACTGTTGCCAATGACAAATGATGTCCCCAAAATGATGAGCAAAGCCATGGAAAACAGAGAAATGATTTCAGCAATAAATCAAAGGCTTATTCTTAAGAGCGGTTCTGACTTGACATTTAAAAGAATGACGTTTATATTAGATATGTGCTGAGTTTTTTTTTTTAAGGTTCTGAGTTACCTTGTAACTAAGTTGGTCATTAGTATTTTATCTTAATACTTTATTTTAAATCATGTGATACCATTAAAAATATGTAGGATATTTTTATGATAAAATTGTATACTACGGTTTGACATATTATCAAACACAAACACTAATGCACAGCCCTATTTCGTATTTAAAAGTAGTAACATTTTCACCAGTTCCTATACAAATTGGTGAAAGGCCATATCTTCTTACATCACCTGACCCGTAAATGAAGCTATGCATTTGGGCAAAGCTTTTTGTGTATATTAACCAGGTGGTAGGGGGTGCAGAGCGCCCAGAAATTAATTGTGCTATTGCACAAAACATGAACAATAGAAAATGGACCTCATAGTATCAGGTATTCAATGAATACTTACCCTTTTTTTAAAGTGAGGAGCATTGTAAGTGTTGGTATCATTAGATCAAATGTAACATATGCCATAATTATCAATTAAATTAAACCGTTACTTTTAGAGGCACTTCGTTGAACCATTTGGAATAAGCCCATTTTGTTTCAAAAGCTTATTTTCAGTTCTTTCTGGCTTGCATTAGTTAAGAGTTTCTTTTCCTCACCCTGAGGTCGAGAACATGAATAAAGACAAATAGATTTAATATAATCGTGTGGTAAAGAAGGCATTCGTGGTGAGAAAGGACTCCAAGCAGAGTGACACTGACATATCATACTTTTTAACACAGTACCACTTGCTAAGAAGGAACTATCTTCATGTAATTCCTCTGAAATTCTTTAGGCAATGTGCAAAAGTGGTATGACCACGACATCTTCTTTTCAATGAGCACATTTTAAAAGGAATTCATATTATAAGAAAATACTAAAAATTTTAAAAAACACTTTTTCTTTATTATTAATAAGCTTAAGAGTCCTGCAAAGTTTTAGTTAATGATCTTAAATAGTTACCATAGCTTTGTGCATAGATGAATACATAGCTGAAGCATTTCAATTTATCTTTTGCCCAAATATGCCGTCTTCAGTTACTTTCAGTAAAGATTTTACTCTCAAATATTTTACGCATATCTGTCTAAGCAGAATCAGATTGAAATAGCTAATATCTCACCTTTGCTGAAACTGCTGTCATTCAAATTTTGGATTTTGAGTGCAAGTACCTAGGCCTAGCTAATGTAAACATAATTCTAGTAAAATATCTCTCTTGTTTAGATAATCCCAACAGGATATTGTAACATTAAATATATTAAAATACCACTTTGTAAATAAGAAAGAATCATTAAAAACAGTGTGTGTCTCCACAAGTTGGATCTTATTACCAAATCTCAAGAATAGATGTTAAAACTCCTCTTATCGGTTTCTAAGGTTTGAAAACATTCCTGCTGTTGGCATCCATAGTTGTATCATCTTATTCCTATCACAACAGATAGGGGTCTATAACTGTTGATTTACAATGGATGTTGGCTCCGTTGCTGTGCTGAGTAGATAGTTTACAGTGGGAATTTCAAAATTTGTCCAGGTGTTTTAATTCCTTAACGTTTTCCCAAAATTGTCAAACAGAATGAATGAGGCAGATTTCAAAAACTCCCTTTGCTCTCCGTATCCTGTGCCTTAGCCACAGGTAATCTCACCCTTTTCTTCTTCAAGGAAGCGTTGTGGTGGGGCACCAAGGGCGATCGGAAGGTCACAAGGTGCGGCCCAGCCAGGCATGACAGGCCCTGCCAGCCCTGCTGAGCGCCACCGTAGCGGGCTGTGAGCTGCGTCCCCGCCTTTCCACACAGCCCGGGCCGCAGGCTCGCAGCCGGTCCGTGCTGGGCATGAGGGCACGGCGTCGCATAAGCTCTTCATTACACCTCTGGGAGAGCAGTGAGGGCCCAGACATGCCTTTAGAAAGCATGTAGATATCGTTCCACATCAGTATGTAGAAATACACAGTGCATGGATTGAACAGTCTCCATTTTGCAGGGAGAAATATGCAGGTAGAATCGGGGTTTCTGCAAAAGTCTTACCTCGTGGACAGAATTTCTTAACCTCAGAGACGGACGTCCTGAATGTAATTGTCAATGAATTTGAAGCAGGATTCTTCCCAGCTTTCCAAGCAAATGGCTGGTTTCTTGACACTCTCCCTCCCCTACTTCCCACTACGTAGAATTTCTGAATCACAGAGAATCTCTGGGGATGACCCATTTTACCTTATTTTTCCAAAGAAGTTATAAAAATATCTAGGGAGTCAGGAGTTATTTCTAAAACCAGTTATGGAAATCAGTCCTTTGAAACCTCTGTCACTCAAATACTGGTCACTCTGTAATGCCATCTGCACAGTGCAGATTGTGAGAAAGAGAGTGGTGTGGGCAGACTCACAAGGGGATGTCTCCCTGCTCCCCTTTTCCTTTTTAAAGCACTGCCGATGACTTGTCAAAACGTTCAGACAATCTGTGAGTTTGTCTCTAACATACTGAAAATACCCCTGTATGCTATATGATTAAACATTTTTGTTGTTGTTTAGAAATAAAATGAAAACTTCTTTCTAGTAACTTGGAGATGTCTAAGGTATCAGGCAAGTATATATATTGTCCTGTGGGAGGTCAGAGTCGGGGGAGGGGAGCGGTGAGTGGTGGATATATTTCAGACGACAGCCAGGAGGGGACAGAGAACCCACCGTCAATTCCTACGCCCTGGCCAACTCCAGCTGGTCTCAATAGACACTGATGTAGAGACAGAAGGAAAATAGCTCACTCTCTAGCGATTCTTTTTTCCTTCCATTTTTACTTTGCAAAGGAAGGTATTGAAACAATTAGTTGGCAGTGTGGTGTTAACTTTCTCGTGGTAAATTTGGAAAATGGAGCAAATATAGCCTCGGTCAGCAGAATTTGGGCTTGTGTAACTCAACGTCTCCCAAGACGTGTTGGTAACATTTTCATATTGTTCCCTTTCGTAACATGCAGCCAGCCTCAAAGTCCTCTTAGAGTCTCTGTTTATTCAAAGACTTCAAGTTTACTGGAGTTTATGTTTCTAGTGTCGTATTCAGAGGTGTAGCACCTCCGCGTGCTGGCTATGACGTCACGGAGCTTGGCAGAGAGAGTGAGCCCCATTGTAACTGTCTTAATTCTTTGTATTAATTTTCCTAAACTGACTCGAATGGTAGGGTATATTTTTACATAATTATGGCACAAGTGAAAGTCTTGGGGGGAAAGTCCAACCACTACGGTATCAAAGCAGAATAAATATTTGCAGAAAAATTCTGCCATAACTTAATATTTTGCATATGAGCCCCTGTACAAAATCAGAGTTATTCTCGGGGCTCAGTCCAAAACAATGTATCTGTGGCCCGGCCCGGGAAGGCCAGAGATGATGATGGATCAGAAAAAGGTCAGCGTGGGTTGCAGTGCCAAGAATAATGACAGAAGGGACCCAAAAGGCACAAGGACAGGGCGACCTGAGTTCTGAAAGCGAGTGTCCCGCATGGCTGCGAGGTCCTGCCCCATGTGGCTTCCTTCTGACTCCCAACTGCAGAGCTGGGGTTCTATTCACCAGCTGCACGTGTTGGCCATTTTCCCCAGCCATCCACTTGAGCATTTTCTAACCCAGCCCCGTGAGCACTTAGGTCTGTGAGCGGAGGGGCTGACGTCACTGAAGCTTGCCGATTTTCTTTCTTTTGCTCCTCTGTGAAGCACAGGCCATGGGACGTAAGAGTGGCCAGGTGAGGGGAACTCAGGCTGTTTGGTGTGTGGTGTTTATGGGAAAGGTGGTGTGGGAGCCTGTCGTGTAGGGCGGAGGTGTGCAGGGAACACTGGGAGCTGCACCCCTGCACGTCACCAGCTGTCCTCACTCATCTCCTCTGCCGGGACTGTGGGCATGCCCTTTGTTCCTGAGCCTCTGACCTCCTACTCGGGACACACTGTGTCCAGATCAGGTTCTCACCTGCGCTCCCACCAGGTACAGTTACGCTCTGCACCCTCCAGCCCTGGCAAAGACCTAGTTACCTCAATGGCTCTCCGTCCAGAGGGTTTGCCTGTGAATTGCCAATCATGTAAAGTCCTGGTGGTGAGGTGAAGGGCTGGGGCCTGTACTGGAGGATGGGGGGGCTCAGGTCCAGGCTGGGAGGGGGCTGGGATCACCCACACTGGGCATGAGGGGGGGGGGAGGACAGAAAAGGGGAGGGCACGTGTCGGAGCCAGAGTCCTCTAAGCTGAAAACAACTGAAAAGCCACAGAGGACCTCGGTCACAGCCACCACATGGGGCTGGCCGTTGTCTACATCGTGGGAATTTAGGGGAGTCTGGGAAGAAATAGTGAGCTGGGCTCAGAGACCCAGTGTCTTAGCGCTTAACTTTCATTCTTTAACTTTGCTGAATCTTCGTTTTTCATCCATAAAATGGGTTATAACATTAAATACCATTTTGTTTTCATAACAAATAAGTAACATGATTTAACTCAACAAAAAATAGGCATCTGTCTGAGTGGGAGACCCCGTGTTCCTGCCTCTGCGGGGACTCCACGGACGTGTGAGAAAGGACTCTTGCTGACATCATTTGCCATCTCTTAGGGGAAGGCGGGGACACAGTGTCAGCAGAGGACAGTTTAGTGACGGAGTGCCAATGTGCGGTGTGTATCTAGTGCTTTCAGACACCCAGACGGGGAGGGCCCAACGTCAGGGTGGGAACAGTGGGCCAAATGCCGTATCTAAGTTAGTAATTAATTGTACATTTGTCCAAGTGAGGGGTCATCACAGCATATTGCTGGCCACTGGCCCCAACTCCTCCTCAGGTCTCCGTTTGGAAGGCTGGTAATAAAAGAGAACTCTTTTTCCTGCCTCTGGTCCCTGTCCAGCACCCAGACCAGCTCTCGCATCTGTAATTTCAAGAGCCTTCTCTCTCATCTCTCTGGGACCTGCTCACTAATTCCAGGGTTGCCTTGACTCTCCAAGTCTGGGCTATTTCCTAGCGAGAAGGACGGCTTGCCCCAAAAAGTGCCACCTTCCCCCACCCACAGCCATCAAAAGTAGAGGTCTGGCATTGACAGTCTGGGATGAAAACGCTCCATTTTGTTTCTGTTACCATGGCTTCAGCGATTGTGAACCATCTCCAACAGTCCACAATTTCTCTCTCTATTGCTTTCATCACAGAAGCAACAAGGCTAAATGGTGGGCCGTGCTGTCCCTCCCTGATGTAGCAAATATAATTTCAGGCTTTCAGACCCCCGCCACCCTCTTGGACTAAACAGAACTCAGCCATTCGGCAGGAGGGTGCTCCTTTGAGTTCCTGGGCGGTTCTGCAGCACTTGCCACAACTGTAATTTATCATCTATGCATTTAGTTAATTAACTTCCATCTTTCCTACTAAGCTGTAAATGCCTTCAGGGAAGGGACTCATAACGTGATGTGACTTTCAGAGCCAGCTCCTTGCTGTCACCTGCTCCCCCAATAACGCTTCCCCTTCTGACTCTCCCCCTGGCTCTGCCTTCCTGCCTCACCCTCCAGCACGGGAGGCTTTCCTGCCTCAGGGCCTTTGCACTTGCTCTTGCCTTGGCCTGCAAGGCTCTTTCCCCAGACGCCCACATGACAGTGCCTATTTCCCTTCCCTTTAGCACTTATCGCTATCTGATGTACTGTATTTTTTGCATATTTTCTTGTTTGGGTGTCTGCCCCACTAAAATGTTAGTTCAAAAATGGGAAGGATTTTTGTCTGTTAAACAGTATGTCCTTAGCATCTTGAAAAGCATGTAGAACATAGTAGAACATCCCTTCCTAAATAATCGGATACACGAATGAGTCAATGACCGCCTTTCTAAGCTAAGACACCCATTAGCCAGCTCGGATGGGTGCTGAGTGCAGAATCTACCAGCCACTCCAGGGAACCACTACTTCTGCCCCAACTGGGGCCCCAGGCCAGACACCCAGACACATTAGGGGTCCCTTGGGCATCTCTAGCCTCAAGAGGACAGATTAATGCATAAAATATGCTTCAGTGACTAAGCTGGCAGTGGCAACCCCGAGACATGTGAAGGCTACCCTAAGATTTGGAATCAGTAATGACTCGAACTCTTAAAACCCTATCATGAAACTTGGGGAAGTTTATTTCAAAAGGACATTTTCTGTACATTCAGTCTTTTTGGAAGAGAAACACATTTTCCCATGGAATTCTGTATGTTCCGCACTCCGTGTCTTAAGCACCAAAGTACGGTTTTTAGGACTGTCTTTGGCTCCTAGAAATAGGGGAAGCTTCCATCCTTTTGTGTCTGTGGATTCTTCATGTGGGGCTTTAAACTTCCTTGTTGTTCCAATGGGTCAAGCCCCTTCGACTCCTGTCCCTCATGTATCTAATTGGCTAGGTTTAAAACCAATGTGGCAACTAAAAAACACCAGAAAACAGAAATGGAAACCTAAAATTAGGCTCTCAAGACAAACAGCAAGATGCCTTCTGCAAAGTGGGAGGAGGAGAGTTATCCCCGTGGAGTAGAGACGATGCCCAGCTATCAGAACGCAGGGACCTGCAGTTTGTAATTTGAGAGTAAATACACCTCCTCAGCTCTGCTGAGAGAGATTTCGGTATCTTCATATTCTCCATTTTTGAGGAATTAAAATTTTCAGAAGGTAAACATCAGTTTTCTCATTAAGATTTTTTTAAAACACAGCTTATTTCCCAAAACATTTATACCATTATTCGTGAACTCATACGAAGACTTATAGGTAATGACTCTTCAGCATGTGTGTCATCGATTCAAAATGTGTGCAATGTGGTAGTTTTTTATTAAGTGAAATGGGCAACAATTCCCAGAACACATTTTACACTGACATTTCAATGGCTTTTTAAAATTCCTGAGGTGCTAATTAGACCCTTCCAAAATGCTCTTGATTTTGGCATCTATCATCATTGAAATCATTCTAACAAAACTTCTCCTGATAAAGATGGAGGATCTCCTTGTTGCTACCACACCACACTGGACGTTAATCAAATCTCTGGGAGGTGAGTTCTGTATCTGCAGGTAAAACCTTGAAGCCTTTGACAGTTAGAGCTGACCAAGCTACTGAACAATTCTCCAAGTGAGGGCCTCAGCCCCGGGGCCAGAAAGCCTCAAACCAGGCTCTCAGGAGAAAGCAAACACAAGCCATGGGAAACCAGCCACATGGACTCGCTAACCATCCCTGTTAGATAACTGGCTTCTGTTAGTAATGGTGCTTTACAACTGCACCCCCTTCTCCCCGCTCATGGAGTCAGCCCAGTAACTTTAGGTCAATTTGGAGTCCTTGGATTAAATTCTTTTTAACATACCTTTTCCCCTTCTAATTCTTCAGCTTCTTCCTCCTCTCTGTTCTTTCTCCCAAGAGAGAAAATCGCTATGGCTTTTTGGTTTTGTTTGTTTGTTTGTTTGGGGGAGCTTTTCTGAGATTCACTTAAAAAAAAAAAAAAAAACTAACCAGGCACGCTACAGGAGTCATTTACGAACAACATAAAAAAATGTGTTTCTGACTTGATAAATGGCAGCAATTCTTACTCATAGTTTAGTAACTTTGTAAACCCAGAATAAGTACATTGTCAAAACAACACAACTAGCGTTTGTCTTCTGAACCACGACCAGATGAAAAACGCTGAGAAGTTCCCAAACATGTTTTCCAGGAATGACCTGTTCTTAAAATGTGAAATTCACCGTCCACACATGAGGCCTCCTGGACTTGCTTTGCCTTTTTTCTTATCTGAGGTTACGGACCTCAGCAGAGCAGGGGTGGGTTACAAGGTCAAAGTCTTTTCCTCCTTGGAACTTGCTGCTTGCTGGGAGAGGGCTGCCTGGAAAATAGATGCTTTAGAGAAGAGGTTGGGGGTCAGGGTTTTAATTCTGTTAGGCAACAGCTGGTTTGAGTTTCTTTCCACTTCTATCTCCTGCTCCCTTCCTCACAAATCCATGGAGAGAAAAGAATTTGTTCAGAAGGAACCAGCAACATAAAAAATACACCTTCTGTTACGGCGGTGCTTTACGTATGTCATCTTTGTTCCAAATTGACGTTCAGCGCTATCAGCATAGGTTAGATTTTATAAAACGAACTATGTAGGACATATGACCAGAGCTTTAGCCAGAAGGACCTTTGTAAAATATAGGATGCATGCCTGGAAATTTAGTTTACTAATGTTTTTTTTAACTAGAACTTTTCATGGAAATACATATAATAGAGGCTTCTAGGGTACCTGGAGCCTGACTGTGAAGAGAAGCATCATGACTAAAATATCCAAGCACGCCACGTGTGTGTTACTTGTTTCTAGATTGGAGACTGTGGCCGTCTCCAAATGAATGTGCTTTCATTTGTGCAACAAATATTTGTTGAGTTCTTGCTTTATTGAGTTCTGTGAGATCTCTTCTCACAATGATGCTAGGGGCTGGGGACATAGAGGTAGGAAACAGGATGCTCAGGTGCTAACAGGTGCAAAAGCATGAACTTGGTCCAACCTAGCGTCAGCCCACAGTACGGCTTCCTCTTCTAAAGTTTACACATGGCTTGCGATTTCCAAATCAGGTCTGTTCAAATAACAGTGTTCTATAATCAACTCATAAACCCAGTACTTAAAACGAAAATGTAACAATAATGAAACGAACAGACAAACAGAGTAAAAAAAAAATTTAAAACATTGCATGGTTTGATTGTTTCTATTTAAATTTTGAGGTCTCCCATGCTTTTTTCCTCAGAGAGAGAGAGAGAGAGAGAGAGAGAGAGAGAGAGAGAGAGAGAGAGAGAGAGAGAGAGAGAGAGAGAGAGAGAGAGTAAAACTCACATCTCTCAAATCAATGGCAAACCAGTAACAGATTTTTTGTCTGGGCTCGTCGGCACACTGGCCTCAGGCTGTGTTGGTGTGTGGC
>NW_017731358.1:9411696-9427274 GCF_001890085.2 Hipposideros armiger | reverse complement strand
AAAGTGTTGTTAATTTTATTTTAGGTATAGTGGTTCTTTTTTAAAGCCTTCCTATATGTTAAGGATACATACTGAAGTATTTACACATGAAATGCTGTGATATATGACCTGTTTCTACATAAGCCAGTGGAAGAGGAAGAAAAAAGTGGGAGAAAGAAGAGAGGCCATGAATTGATAACTGTTGAAACTGGGTCTGGGATACATGAGGGTGCAATATACCATTCCCTCTACTTCTGTCTCAAAAATTACCTTAATAAAAAGCTTTGAACACAATAAACTTGCTCATCTGATCGGATTCGGCAGAGTCCTGACAGGACAAACTAAGTAGGCAGCTTGCCGGCATGTGAGGACTTACCGTTCTATATTCACCTCATTGCCTTGGTCTCTAGTGTGGAAGATCATTGTATATTTACCCACTTCAGGCATTGGCCGGATGATTTTCATTCTATGAAGCTCAACCCTAGAAAAACAGCAGAGGTGTTTGGTTTTTTTGGTGTTTTTTTTTTTAATATTCCATCACTCTTACCTAACACTAGGCACTTTAAAAGAATCATTTGCAAAAGTTTACACACATGTGCATAAAGAGAATCACACGTAGCTTGATTATGTAGATATTAACAAAAAAGTATTTTCTTATAATGTTATAACTGCTTCAGGCAGTTAAGTCCATAAAAGAATCAGATTTTAACATTTACTTTTGGAGTACAAAGGAGATGTGTCAATTTATAGTTTGCCATTTTCCAAAAACAACTGAGAAAGTCATATTTTTAAAACATCATGACAAAGAGGAGAATTAAGTCTCTTAAGATTCTTAATTTACTTAGTATTTCCTTCTTTTAACAAAGAACATAATGATCATTTAAGGTCACAGATTTAAAGCCCACAAACCTAGGTTCAAATTGAGACTTTGTTATTTACAAAGTTGTTCATTGTTCCAGGTCTTCGTTCCCATCTATAAATGCCAATGGTGTTATATAGAGTTGATCAGATGGGCTCAAATGAGATAATTCAATCTCATTTGCAATGTAATATAGAAATGCAAAGAAGGGTGGTGCCTGCTGCATTTATTACATAGTATTTAGTAAAGAAATCTCAACCAACTTGTGTTCAAATCATTTGGTTTATCCATAGCATTAGTCAAGAACTATGTTGTTCTTATCAAATGAAAACCCAACTTGGGGGTTCCCCTTGACCTTGAAGCTGAGGAGCAACAGGAAAAAAGACAGTGACAATACATGGATCAATGCAAAATTCTACTAACCATCCCATCTGGGCAGTGAAATGGATTTTGGGAAGATGATAGATATTGTTTACATCTAGCCTTTGCTACTCTTGCCCTGACATCCAGCAGACACCCTCCGGTCTACTTCATAAGCCACAGCCACACAAGCCAGTGCTGGGCTGGGCCATGAAGCATTGTTGCCCATCACTACAGCTATTCCTCTGGAGCCTCTGGTCAGGGAAATCCACTCCCTCCCCTGAGAAACATCCCAGAGACTCTCAGCCTGGACATGGGAACAAGACCAGCAGGGAGCCCTGACTTCCTTACATTGAAGCAAGGGAAAATTTCTGGCAGTCACACTAATTAATTCAGAACCCCAGGTGAGAACATTCCTTTTCAGAGAAAACAGCAGGAGGAAAGGGGAACTTCCTGATAGCCAGAAAGACCTTACTTTTAGAAATCTGAAGAGACTGGCCCCAGGCTCTTGAATAATTCCTTTCTGGGAGACAGGGATACCCATAACTTTCTAGCCATAAAACCCAAGTTCAGGGCAGGGAGCTGAGAGAAAAGGCCAGATATATTCCCTCTGAATACCTCAGAGCAGGGAACAGTCCAAGAGAGTCTGAGGGTAATGCCCACAGGCCAGAGTCCGACCGGGCGTCCGGCCAGCAGCTGCTCCCACAATGTGTGGGGCTGGCTAATGCATGACGAGTGCACATTCTGGTCTGCTTCAGGAGGTGCAGCTCATCCCAGGCTGTTGGCACTCCCTGCTCTGGGCACTGGGAACTGTGCCCAGGTCCCCTGTGGTCCAGTAGAAAGCATAGGTTTATAACAGGCCCTCTGGCCACTTTCTTCAAATTGTAGCTTTGCAGACACTCTGCAGTTTGGGACTTTTCATTCCCTTGTGAGACCCTTCTCAGTAAGCACTACCCACTGACAAGTCCACAGAGACCTCCATTAACGCTTCTGGACCCCAATCTACCATGATCCAGGAATAGGCCATCCTCCATCATTTCTAAACTGCCTGTGACAAAGAGCAATTTGGGCCAACCTGGGCTCCCTCTGCCCCGACACTCTTTACGCCCAAAATCTGTGGCCTTGTGACCTGCTGGGCTGGCATCTACCAGAACCATAAAACGTAGGTTTCCAGAACCACCACTGATAGCAGAGCCTGGTGAAGAGGACCTGTCTCTGTTGTTCACCTGAGTCTGAGGTCATCGTCTTCGCCTCCCCAGCCCCAGTAGTTGTTAGAGAATCCATTCACCTTGAAAAACTGCTCTCTGCTTAGGGCAGTAACACCCCCAAAATATCCGCTGTAACGTAACCTGGGGAAGAAGAGAGGAGAGAAAAGGTGCAAACATTAGCACAGACTTTTTGTTCTCCACAGACACTTGAGAAGTCTCCGATTCAGGACACTGGGGACATCTTGAAGACCATGTACTTCAGCCATCCACGCCTGCCTGGCTTCCACCTCCTAACGTGCCTGGCTTTCCCCGTCTGGCCTTCTCTCCTGAGTCTGGACAAGTGCTCACATCTGCTCACTAAGCAAGGTACCACCCACCTGTTATTGCTAATGTTTGTGTGCAGATGTCTACAGAGGTACCTGTAATTGTGCACCATTTGAGGGGAAGACAGAAAATTACGTTTTGGATAAGCTGAACTTGAGATTCCCCCTAGGCTTTTGCCCGTGGTCAAAAGGATACGGGTCCAAGCTCAGAAGAGAGGCGTGGCTACAGACACAGCCTTGGAAATAAGCTGTCAAGGGGCGGCGCGTGGAGGCCCAGGAGTAGAGAAATACACCGTCTGAGGACAATGTGGTAGGTGAGAAGAGGACAGAGGGTGGAGCCGTCGAGACACCAACAAGAAAAAGGGGAAAAAGAAGAGATCAAGAGGGACCGGGTCAGAGGGTACCTCCCAGTCACACAGGAGTCTAATGATTACTGGTGGACCTATTAGCAAATCTGAGGGGAAAAGATACCCCTGAAGATATCTGTAACAATTCAGAAATGCAAATGAAGGCAGCTTAATAACATGGATGCTACTAAATAAAAGGATGTGAATATATGGAGGATTTCTAACTTTAACTTCAGTCCAAAGTGTTCCAGGACCAGTGAAATAGTTCTGCTTTTCCAGAGAAGAAGAAAAACCCAAAGGAGAGATCAATAAACACACAGACACTTGCCATCTAACAGGTGGAGTCCCAAAAGCTAATTTGTAGTCCAGCTGTTTGTTTCTATGTTCTTAGGACAGATGGGAAGTACCCTGTTTAACCCATAATGGAAACAGAGTTCCTTATATACTCTCAACCTAACATTCTGGAAAATGGTATTATTATAACCTAAAACAAATAGAAGGCAGCTATTACTACCCAAGACGTCTACGCAGTGACCTGTTGCCACGGCTAGTGGACTCTGACTGGGAAGGGATTCTTAACTACCTGAAGAGCAACAGCTTCATCAAGCACACTGAGTAGAACCACTGCCCAGGCATATTCTGTCAAGCACCACTGAACGGTCACCAGGAGAGAGGCAGCACTGATGGTCTGGCCGTGATCTATTGAGTAACCACTATCCACCGGGAGCAAGACAGCTGGCTAAATGCTGGAACCCTGGGCCCTGCCCACCAAGACTTTATAGTCTAACAAGAGAGGTGAGTGTGATCAGGGTTCTGAAGATGGAGATGCCACCCATCAGAGGAGTCAAGTAGGTAGGAAAATGGGGGAACTCTTGGTGGTCACAAGCCCATGAGGGAAAGTAAAGAGGGAGAAAAGTGCAGGCTGTCTGAGGAGCACCTGGAGACCAGTGCAGCTGCACTGGGAAGTGCAGGAGACCAGTCAGAAAGAAAGGTTAAAGAACTGCTTCTCGGGCCGGCCGAGTGGCGCATTGGTTAAGGGCTGGCTTGGGACGCCAGCTCCGAACAGCAGGGCCCCGGTTTGGATCCCACATGAGGGCCAGCGACACTGCACCCTCTACAGCTAAGATGGTGAACAACAGTTCGACCTGGAGCTGAGCTGCCATGAGTCACCAGCGACGGCGTAGGCTGCAGCCCCTGCTGCAGTGGGTTGCCATGGGCTACCATGAGAGTGGCTGGCAGCCAGCATGAGAGAGGCCAGCAGCCGGCGTGAGCTGCCAAGAGCCACCGTGAGCGGCCGTCCAGAGGCCAGCAACCAATCTGCCTCACCCGGGAAGAGCGCAATGATAATACCAACATGGGCCAGTGAAGCAACGTCCTCCACAACTAGACTGAAGAACAAAAGGACAGCAACTTGTCTGTTCCCCTTCCCCTATTCCCCAATGCTGTTCCCTCCCCCAATTCCAATAAAATCTAAAAAAAAAAAAGGGAAAAAAAGCCATGCGTTTAGCTCAGAGTTTCTTGCAAAACTTGCAAAAGAGGGGACACATTCGATCAGCTGATTCACATTAAGAAAACCTGCCAGTTACTCAAGGAAGACAAAGGTTTTCTGATAGCTAGCCATAAAAATAAATGTGTGGCCAATTACAATAGCAAGTTAAAACAGCAAGATTCACACAGGGGCTGTTTTTAGAGTGAGTAGCCTCTGATGAAATCTACGATTGTGACACTGAAGTTTTACTCAAAATCAATTCCCAGCAGGAATGCCCAAGAACTGAGTTTAATACAAACATAAAATCTAGAATTAAAAAAAAAAACAAAAAACCTGTCCTTAAAACAGCCCTGTGTACCTGAACTCCAAAACAAAACAAAAACCTAAACCATGTGTGACTGTAACTTAGAGAGAACTGGTCAATGGGAAGTTATCACCTATGTCAAGGGTCTGAAGGACAGGTATCCTGTGCTGTAGACAGTGCTATCTTATTAATCCACAATAAGTGAATGGACCGTTTGACATGCTTCTGAAAATACTGAGGTGCCCAGCCATGACATGCTGCCTTCTTCAATGCAGAGGTGACCCAGAGACCTCCAGATAACGTGACTCAGATCCAAAGATCAAGTTCCCCAAAGGAAACACTGCTGAGATTCTCTTCCAGAACCTCCCCTGCTCTGAGGCCCCGCTGCCCCTGCCTCCTGGCATCTTTGCCCTCAGCTTGTTTTCCTCCCCATTCTCCCTTATTACCAAGTGTTTATGGTAGAATTTGCAAAGCTAAGTGCAAAATTAATGCAACTCCACCATAGCTGTCTCCCCACACCAGCACCCAACAGGGAGTTCCTTGAGGGCAGGCGCTGGGCCTTATTTAAATTGGTTTCACGGCTACCAGCACAGTAAGCACCACAGACATGAGCATGGCAGGCTGTCAGGTAAGTGTGCATGCGCACGCACACACACACACACACACACACACACACACACGAGTGAATCTAGTTTCTTTTGTAGAGAATTTTCTTGGTCACTGTTTCCCCCTTGGTTGTGCTTAAATAGGAGCCGGTATAAAATAAGCAGATATGCCCCTCCTGGGGGTCACAAGGCAGAAATGGCACTGCCCACAGGGGCTTTGAGAGAAAGGACTTTATGCTGGGTGTTCTGGCTCCTGGGCACTCTGTGGATGTGCCCCTCCCCACTCTCCCTCAGAACACTAGAAAGATGCCACAGTCTGGAAAAAAATGTCACCGTCTGGCAACAAAGGCCTAATAGGTTTGACATAAATAAGGGACACACTCTTACTGCCTCCTGGAGAGGGAAGTCAAGGACAGAGAGGGAAGTTACTTGAGTGCTCCACAGTGGGGGGCAGCCTGCAGAGGTTCCACTATGTGGGTGCTGCAGGTGAGTCTGCCCATCATTTGCAATGCCTGGATTATTTTCCCTCTCCTGTTCTGTCTTTTTTTTTTGTCTTTTTGATCTTCTGCCAAGGCCGTTGCGGGGCTTTTTCCTAGTAAGGAAAAAGCGAATTGCTCTAATTCCTGTTTTGAACTTTAAGTGATATGTCATATACTATTTTCCGTATTTCTCGTTTTCCTCAGACGCACTGTACGCTATGTCCCAGGGCAGGTTTCTCCACCTAATCCAGGAGCAGAGCCGCCTTACCTGTAGCCAGTGCTGTTCCTGCCAACAACCAGGTGCTTGGGCTGATCCTCACACTTGTAAAGGTTCAAGTCGTTCTCAGGCACCAGGTCCACATCGTGGAATATAAAGCAGTCCCAATTTTCATCCTTGAGAGCTTCTATATAGCCCACATTCAAGAGTTTGGCTCGATTAAACTTTTTACTTCCAGCCTACAGATAAGGAAATTACAAGTTGAAACGCTCCTGAGACAAGGTTTCACACTGTGCCCCTCCTTCAGCTCAGATGCCAGAGCTGGTATTACACAACTATGCTTGTGACATGAAGGTCTGGATAGGTAGATTCAATAACAATAAAATACTCTTTTTTTACGTTGCATACACATTTAAATTATATAACTTAAAAACGTAGCTTGAAATGGGGAGTTTTCATTTAATGGGTACAGAGTCTCAGTTTTGGAAGATAAAAAAGTTCTAGAGATTGGTTGTACAACAATGTGAATATACTTAACACTACTGAACCATATACTTAAAAATGGTTAAGATGGTGGGCCGGCCAAGTGGCTCAGTTGGTTAAGAGCTCGCTCAAGAGTTTGAGCTCTGAGCAACAGCGGTTCAATACCTGGCCCAAGCTGAGCTGCCACTGAGCTGCCAACAGGTGGCAGGATGACTCAGCTAAAAAAAAAAAAAAAAAGAAATGATTAAGATGGTAAATATTGTTATGTTATTTTATCACAATTTTTTAAAAACCCAGTTTTAAAATAAAAAGAACTCAAAGTAATTTTTAACATGCTTTATTTGTTCGATGTAAAACTACAAAACCTTTCTAACATACTAGTCATGCCAATATGTATCACTGCTTCACTGTTCAACTCTCAGCTCATCCCAATCTTATCCTATTGAACAAATTTACACTAAGCTTCCAAGAGATGTAGCTTGCCAGAGAGGATCAAGAATTCTTGACCTAAGGGCCGGTCGAGTGGCTCAGTTGGTTAAGAGCTCGCTCAAGAGTTTGAGCTCTGAGCAACAGCGGTTCAAGTCCAGGCCTGAGCTGAGCAGCCGCTGAGCTGCCAACAGGTGGCAGGACGGCTCAGCTAAAAAAATAAATAAATAAAATAAAATAAAAATTCTTGACCTATAAACAGAGAAGGTTATTGCTAATGTTTCTAAGCTACTTAAAAGTCTCTTGGAATCACTGTAACAGAATCCTGTTTTAACACTTAATGCTGAAAGCCTTACAAGATGGGACTCATCACTGAGGATGGAAAGAACACCATTCGACCAGTAATCAGACCAGAGCTGTATGAAAAAGATTTTACGGTATTCATTTTTTCATGGCTGTTTGGATCAATTTCCTTCAGAATAAATTCTAGATCAATAAATAGTTTATCATAACAAAAGTACAGGCAGTTCACAAAAGCTACCACAGTACTTTCCTGAAAAGAATAACACAAAGCAGACATATTTTTCTATTCATAAAAATATTCTACATTGGGAGTGGCTGTTCTGAGTAAGAACTCAGAATGACTAACAATATTAAAAACAAAAATAATTATAAAACAAATAATAATAGTAACTTTTGTTTCAAATACTAAAAAACAAAAAAAAAAGGGCAAGATATCTTATATATGCACATTGATCTTCAAGAGCCCCAGTTTACTGTAAACTATATACTGCAAAGCTGTAGCCTCTGATTTGTGAAAAATTTTCCTAAAACAAATATTACTGATTATAACCAATAGTAGGCATGTAATTAATGATTTTGCTTACATTTTTAGCATTTGTAAGGAAGTGAGGGGAAATTATTTGGATGGCCCAGAATAATTTGAAAATTATGGATATTTAAGTTGATGACTTCTTTTTCTCTCAATAAACATTAACACCAAATAAAGGCATCTTTAATCACCCACTCCACTTAGAAATAAACTCTTCAAAAGCAGCCCACACTTACAGTTACTGTGTTCCTACTAAATCATGCTTCTGGAAGCCAAACAAGTGAACCAAGAAAGGAAAAACTAAACAGGTTTTACAGAATAAATAGGGGCAAAGTTAAAGGCAGAATGGTGGAGACGGTCCTTGAACTCCATGGCGGTTAACACACAGTAGTCTGTCAGATTCTCTATCTAATGTAGATCCCCAATGAATAGCCATGCTCAATAACACAAAACAATTCCAGCATCTCATCGTGGAGTGCAAAGCAAACGCAGAGGTCAACATAGGTAAATCTCAGGGAAAAATCATCGGGCAGTCACTGGCTAACAAGGAAGGGCTCACAACAAAACAAGCTTCCTCCAGAGGTTCACTGAAGAGGCAGTAAAATCTCCCAGCACTTAGTCCCATTACTCCTCACGCCGGAACAAGAATTTCCTTTACTCCTTTCAAGGATAAACAAGGTAAGAGAGGTCTCATTTGACGATAGTTTGATGCTCCTTTTAACCAAAATAGACAAACAGCCACGCCCCTCAGAGAGGAGAGTCTGAAGGCAGAGCCCCGGTCCGCCCCACACTCACCTGGTGGATGGTGTAGATGCCATAGTCCAGCTGCTGTCTCTGCAAGAAGGGATGAAGGTGTTCTAGCAGGTACATCAGGTGTCTCTCTCTGTTTCGGTGTGGAATGAGGATGGCAACCCGCTGCAAAGCCTTACATTCCTCAGGGTGATACCGGCCTCTGTGCACTTTGGGATTTTCTGCCTGCACTTCTTCCAGTGTAAGATCTGGTTTGAAAATGAGCTTGTCCTGACCTCCTACAATTAAAACAGAACACAGGAAACCATAGTAGCTACCTCCTCAAGTGTTGATAGGCTTACAGGAGCCAGTACATGTAAAGCACATAGAACATCGCCTGGCACTCAGTGAGCACCATATGAGTGTTAGCTTTTATGATGGCTATTTTAAAGCCTCATTTGGTCATGAACTACAACCACAGAATCATGTGACTCAGATTACTGGCTACAAAAGCACGTAACTGACATAGAAGAGCATTCCCCTGTGTCTGGATAACCAACTCTGGCTGTGATTCACCCGTAAGTATGAAATGCATTCTGTCCCAATGACCCTGGTGAAGAGCAGAGGTCAGGGCTAGACGAACTTCAGATTTGCTCTATTCACTTTTCCCTCTCAAAATTCTAAAGGAAGGTGAAATCTCTCAAAAATCAAGGGCATTCCATGGAATCAAGCTCATGGGCAAGGCCCCTTTCCCACTCCTTCCAAGTTCTTAGCAGCTCTCCTAGCTCCCTGAAGGTAAAACGGCAGATGTAGAAACTAGCCTCGCTCTCTAACCCAGCATTAACAGGTATGCACAACAGGTATGTGCCACAGATACGCGCCAGAATTCTCCCAATGTGCCATGGTAGCAGACATCCCAGTAGAGCATTTGCTCAGCAAGTCTGAAACCCAAGAGGCATCCACAGTAACCAATCTCATGAAAGGCTCTAAAGATCAGGCTGAAGCCACAGACCCTCCTCTCTGATCGGAATTAATAGGGAATAGTGACTAAGAAGAGGAGGCAGACCTCTGGCTCGGGAACTGAGCCACACTTTTCTAAAACTCCATATACACTGATCAAGCTGTAAAATCTAAAGATGCTTGTACGTCGTGCTACCCTCTTCTGAGCAAAGCAGTCCCAGGCTCTGCCTGTGTATAAGTCACAGGGCCTTGCTCCATGTAACCATCCCCGACCCTGGCGATGGTGGCTGGGACCAGGTTCTAGTGTCCATGAGGTTGTTAAAAGACTCTGCCCAGCAGCACCAGAGGCAAATAACTGCTTCCGGCCATGTAGAGAGAACAATCGGCCTATAAGAAAGAGCCTTTCCTGGAGGGTCTGAATGCAAGACGGGGTCGGCCAAGCAGTTATGCCCTAGAAGCAAACAGTAAGACTAGAAGTTACAGGAAAGCAAGCTACTAGAGCTGGTGTCAGGCACAGGGCTGCTGGGAGATGGTGTGGCTGTTGAGATGGTTTCCTGTGTAGCCTGTTAACAAACGCCATCATCCAAGTTAACCTGTTCTTGGCCCCTGACAGAGCCTCATGCAACAAGTCTGATATAAATTAATCCTCTTGCTGCTCACTTTCTCATTGTCGTAACTTTTATGGGCCCTAACCCTCTAGTGCCTGCTTCCACTTACTCTACCAGTCTCCCTACAACCCCCATGACATCCTCCCAAGTTTTGTTCCTCCTTGGGTCACGAATGGCCCATCTGAATTCATCACTACTATGTCACCCTCTTAATCCAGGTACTTGCTCAGTATTGGGTCACTGCCCTCCGATTTTTATGAATGCATTTATTGCTTAAATATGTTGTGAAGATTTTAAACAAGGGTGATAAGACAGTCAGATCTGCATTTTTATAACTCATTTTCCTATCTCAAATTGTATAATGTGTAAGCAGAACAGTTTTGCTCACACATGCAGGAATAGCACTTTGGCTTTTCCATGACTGAAAAGCAGCATGCCAGTAAGAATACAGTACAAGACTGCGATTCAATTAGGGAAGGGGGTCTGCAGGTTTTTGTTAAGCTAAAAGCAAGAAGCCTCTGAAGAGCGCAGGCAGTCCCACTGAGAGCTAACTTAGTGTATGCAGAGAGCCACCTGGGTAGGACCAGTGAGGGGCACTGGACTTTGCAGAGCTGGGAAGGCTCACCCTGCCTTCATCCTGCCTGCATGCTGTGTCCTGGGGAAGAAAGGCAAACATATGAAAAACACCCTGTGGTCAGCACAACAACAGAAATATAGGCAGGCACCCAGGGAGCATAAGATTAACTCTGGGGCAATCCCAGAAACTTTTCTGGGACAGAAGCAACCTAAGCTGGATTTTTGATGAACAGGAAGCCACCAGGGAGACATAGATTGAGAAAAGGCACTCTGGAAAGAGGGAACAATATAAGGCTCAGAGGACTGTCTGGGAAACTACAAGCACTTTGATGTTCTGGAGAATCAGAGGTTTGATAGAACTTTTGTGGGTTATATATAATATCGCAGTGGCGTTTTTCCTCTCTAATTCATGTATTCACTAAAACCATTCACTGTCCATTTAAATTGAAAGGCAAGACATCAAAGGGGAATCAAAACAACATATTTAAGAAATAAACACTAACGACACCATGGAAGAATGTACTCAGTCCTGTCTCTTGACTCCATACTTTTGGCGAAGGGGATGCTAACAGATGTGACACAAGTGGAGGGTAGAATGTGCCTGCATTTCTGTACTTGTGCTCTGCAGACGCCAGGAGAACATACCCAGGCTAGCCCGCTGGTGCCAGGGGAAGGATGAGAGACATGAGGAGCAGGGCCACCAGCCTAGATCAATTGACCCCAAGCTCATCCCACAGACTTGTGAGCTAAATAATGCCTGTTGACGTATGCTGCTGAGACTTTTGTAGCTGGATACTAAAATTGGGTATGTTCATATAATTGAAGACTCTACATCAGCAGTATGGATATAGCTCACAAACACAATGTTGAACAACGGAAGCCAGACACCAAAGAGTGGAGTGTATGTTTCCAATTACGTCAAGTTCGTAAACAGGACACATCTATGGATGGTGTTAGAATACTGAAGTAAGGGTAGTGACTGAAAGAAGCATGGGAACTTCTGGGGTTCTAGGAAGATGCCATTTCTGTAATTTACATACTGGCTACACAGGTGTGTTCCTTTTGTGACACTTAACCAAGCTGCATACCGTATTTGCCGGCGTATAAGACGATTTTTTGGCCCTGAAAAATATGCCTCCAAGTGGGGGGTCGTCTTATACGCCAGGTACACTTCAGATAGACTGCCCATAGTGCTTGCCCCGTGCCATAGTGGCCTCCCGATGCCCGCCCACTTCATTCCACATACCGTTCAGGCATCAGCAGCGCTGCTGGGTGTATGCTCGGCTGTTGTGCGATTTTGCTGTTATGCGATTTTACCACACTCGCAAAATCGCACACAGCCGACCATATAACAAACTCTGTATTTTGAGTGGAAATGTTAGGGGGTCGTCTTATACGCCGAGTCGTCTTATACGCCGGCAAATACGGTACTTCTGGTTTTTGTACTTTTCTGTACACATTATCTAATAAAAAAGTTTACATAGCATTTGTTCAAAAAAACAAAAACAAAAACTTACTGAGGTATGGTGACACAGAAGGGCAATTGTCAAGATCTGGTTTTTTCACAGACGCTTCATCAGTCAGAGTTTCTTTCTTTCCCAAAACTATGACCTTATTGAAATTAGCAATGAAATCTTGGGCTTTAGGGATCTCTTGAAGAGCACCCACAAAATAGTTACTGGTGGCCCACCCGACCACTGTCAGGCATAAAGTAAACAGCAACAGTAACCGGAATTTGTAGGATAGGTAGAAAGTCATGTGGAAGCCCATGTCTTTCGTTATGTGAGCAAAATGGACCGCTCTGCCTCACTGCAGGCAGAAGACTTCAAGTCCAGCTTTTCCAATCTGATTGCAAACTCGATGACAACCCTTCAGTTCCAAGGTCTGCTTTTGCTCAGTAGTTCCGCTCCAACAATCTCTAGAAGGCAATCACAAAGACATGTTTCAAATGGAAATCCGATCCCAAAATGATTCCCGTCAGCACAAACTGAAAACCTATCCCCAGCGGATCTTGACTAACAGTAACGGAAGTTCTACTAGGGTCGAGAGATCAGAAACTCAGAGATTTTAAAGGTAGAAGATTCTGCGCATGTATACATCACAGGAGTTCTCTCTGGGTTATCACCCAGGCTCTCTGTCACCTGGAGAAAAGCCATGTTCAGCTATTACACGGGAGGAGGAGGCAAAGAAGAGTCTGTAAACCCCTCCTCCATTCTGAGTGGGCACAGCCTAAAATACAGCCTTAACTGCCCTTTCCTGGCACAGCATCAAGAGAAGGTTAACAACATGTGAAATCTTGTTACAAAGAGCATTGTGACCCAAAGAGAAAATGCAGGAAAAGACAAAAGCTCTTTTCTGTGAGAGCTAGAAAAACATGTTCCTCAACAACAAGGAATGAAAAATGAAGAATTTTTTTCTAAATTTTTTTCACAACAAGGCAATAATAAGGGGTACATCCCATCAAGTAGGGGAGAGGACAAGAAACACAAGAGAATGCCAACACAGGAGGTCACTCCTCTGTAAGAATAGCAGAGCTACAGCAGTGTTTAAGGTCAGGGGTTTTGATTTAGACAGAAACTATAGTTCCACCATATATCGGCCATGAAACCTCAAACCAATCGCTTCAATGAGCCTTGGTCTCCTTATCTGTAAAATGGGGATAAAGACACTACCTGCCCAGCGAGGTTACTGCTGGACTGGATGTCCTAATGTATTCATGTATCAAGCGTCAGCGCATCTCCTAATGCACAGTAAGCAGCCACTAAGTGGTGACCATCAATGTTGATATTGTTATATTACTTTACTTTAACTCTAGACTAGGAATGACCAACAGGCAGACACACTGGTGGCTGCCAGAACCACTACTCTTTTGTACTATATGTCTCACCGTCAGTTGATGAATCGCCAATCTGATTCCATACTTGAGTATGAATTCACCTCTGAGAGGTGCCTATGCTCTTAGTTATTAACAAAATTCCAGTTGCTGAGGGCCCATCCGGATCATGGTGAGTACACTAAGGGATAAAAGCCACTTGGGGAGTAGCAATAACCCGCACATCCTCTCCGTATTGCCAAAACGTCATCTCTCCTCAAATTCTAAACGTGTTATCAGAAGAGTACAGAAATGTTTAACAGAAATGTTAAAACTGATCATCTCTATAGCCAAACATATCTTCAATTAAATGGATAGAATGGAAACCAAAGTATTTTCTGTGCCAAGTGATAACACAAAAACACTTATGATCAAATCTTAAGTAATAAAAAGAAAAACAGAAAATAAACACTATATTTGTATACGATTACCACTAAAACCACAGACATAAGAAAACTCTAGAAAGAAATATAGGCATAAGCTAGCAATAATTGTATCAGGAGTATGGGATTAGCCAGGGGTGCTATCTCTTTTCTTTTGGAATTTTGTATAATAGACCTTTGCCCTTTTATAATAAAAACAAAGTTGTTTTGGTTTTTTTTTTTTTAATGAGATTTAGGGATGTGGTAATTTACTATGAAAACAAAATAATCTTAACAACTTTCAAGATAGCCTCATACTTACTGAAGGGTAATATACCAAAAACTTAGCTTTAGGTTAGTCTGAGGGAAACTTAGAAAGCATTTCTCTCTAGACACAATGTTATAAACTGAATGTTAAGTTCAGTTTATAACATTAGGTTCAAGAGAGATCTCCTGCCCAGCCTGCTTTATCAGTTAAGTGATTGAAGGCAGCCCCTCTAGGCATGCTTCCCCAGGTAGAAAACAATAAAAAATAAAAATAATAAATCCAAATAAATAAATTAAATAAATAAATAAATAAATCACAAAAGGAAAAATTTGACTCAGGAAGCAAATAAACAGTATGACCTATATTTAGTCTTACGAGAAATTGATGCCAGAGGCAGTTATAACAGTTCATTAGAAGACCGATTTATTTGCGCATTTACTCTGTGCCATGCACCGGGGTTAAATCACTTATATTGCCTTAATTCACATTTCAACCTTGTGTGGTAAAAATTATTAGTCTCCTCATTTTATAGAGGAGAAATGAAGATTCAGAGAAATTAAAGAACTTAACCAAGACGACACAACTAGTTAAATGGTGAAGCGGGGGCCTGAGCCCATGTGGTCAGCTCCAAAGCTTGGGCTTTTGCCACGTCTTTCACATGGACATCTCACTCCCTTTCCTCCCCGTGGTACCTGGACGCGCCCAACACAAACCTTTGAAATATGCTGAGTTTTCTTTGGCAACCTTCTCTCCTGTATCTTCCTCCCTTCCCTCCTGTTCAAATGGCTTCCTGGAGGCCTGTTCTCTTATCCTCCAGGTAAGATTAACTCTAGGTTCCTGGGGCCAGACAATCTCTTGCGGACTTCACTGCAGGAAGTTTAAATGCTAGGATTGGCAATAGTTTTTGATTAAAAAAAAAAAAATCTCCATCTTGGAAAACTTAGACTGGGAACATCGTTTTTTCTAAGAGCTCCTTATGGAGGGATAGTCCCCTCACAGGGAAACTCACCTGCCTTGAAGCGACTTCTGATCATAGAAGTATTACAGTGTTAGAAGCAGAAGGGACCAGAAAACACACACATCCGGTCCTCTCATTTTACAAAGGAAGTCTAAATAAGAGATTTAAAAACCTACCCAAGAAGTAGTGAGGTGGGAATAATCATAGACTAGCATTGTTGAACTGCAGCCCAAAGAATTGGTCCAAAAAATTTTACGATAAAAGCCAAGGAACCATTCTTTTTTTTTTAAAGATTTTTATTGGGGAATTGGGGGGGATGGGAACAGTGCTGGGG
>NW_017731358.1:9401886-9411686 GCF_001890085.2 Hipposideros armiger | reverse complement strand
AGACAAGTTGCTGTCGTTTTGTTCTTCAGTCTAGTTGTGGAGGACATTGCTTCACTGGCCCAAGTTGGCACCATCATTGCACTCCTCCCGGGTGAGGCAGATCAGTCGCCGGCTTCTGGACAGCCACTCACGCTGGCTGCTGGCTACACACGGTAGCCCATGGCAACCCACTGCAGCAGGGGACTGCAGCCTACGCCGTCGCCAGAGACCCATGGCAGCCCAGCTCCAGGTTGAGCTGTTGTTCAGCATCTTAGCTGTAGAAGGCAGTGTCACTGGCCCTCCTATGTGGGATCCGAACCAGGGCCCTCTGGCGTCCCAAGCCAGTTCTTAACCACCGTGCCACTCGGCCAGCCCAAGGAACCATTCTTAATGATTAGTTAATAATTAGCTTTTCATTGTTAATCCCGAACACTGAGACTATTTGAGATCCAGTTAAAAATAATCACTTCATTGCTCAAGAGTTTGAGCTCTGAGCAACAGCAGGTTCGAGTCCCAGCCTGAGCTGAGCAGCCGCTGAGCTGAGCAGCCGCTGAGCTGCCAACAGGTGACAGGATGGCTCAGCTAAAAAAAAAAAAAAAAAAAAAATCACTTCACACTTTTTCTAGTCTTAGTGCTCTCTCTCCTCAGAGAGACAGCAAGAAGGAAGTTCAAGTGTGAGGTCTCTTTGGTCCTGTGAGTGAACATCCAGGTGTGAAGGGTCTATAATACTACTGTTTATCAAGAAAGAGCTGCCCAGCCTGTTTTGTCAGTTAAGCACTGAAGGCAATCCCTCCAGGCATGTTTCCCCAGCTAGAAAACAATAAAAAAAACAACACCTTATTTTACATAGTTGATCTAAGAATTTAAGGAGATTACAGACACAAACATACCTGGCACATTCCCAGGAACATACTAAATATTTATTGACTCCGATAACCAATGTTGTTCATGCTCAAATTTTATCAGAATGCTAACCAAAATAATGTTATCCCTGGAACTACATACTAAACTACATACTGAAATACAGATGGTTTAGGTTTTCTATTTTTCTGTAATTTCCTATTTTTCTTTCAATGAGTATATACCAGGGGGTGCCAAAAAAAGTGTATACACGTGACTTGTATTCATCTTTTGTTATCGGTATATTTTGAGTATTACAATTTTATTAGTTTTTTCCTTTCTTAAAATGTGTATACATTTTTTTGGCACCCTCTATATTACTTTTGTAATGGTGGAAGCCTTTAGGGCAGGTGACTCTTGGTTGGTGTTTGGGAAAACGTCATCAGGTTGGACTTATTTACCACAACATTTAAAAGACTAAGAGGCCCTTAACTCTCTCTGAAAAGAGATTTCTTTTTCATTGAAGGCTGTCTTGATGTGACAGGAATCATGGCTGTAGGGAACAAATATAGGTAACATGAAAGAAGTTATTTTCGGGCAAGACTCACCACCCTTTTCCTTTCTAGAAGTCTACCCTAGCGTTAGTTCAAAATGATGACGTTTTCATAGTTTTGTTTTCCCTCTTCTCAATTCAACCAGTCTTCTCTGAGCACTTGCTATTTTCAGGCATAGTGCTAGGCACGAAGGGAATTGAGGTAGTCCTTGTACTCAGAGTTTATTTCAATCCTTTCTTAGATTTTAATGTATGTGATTTGTTTTCAAATAGGCCAATCCCACCCCCCCAAAATGGGGGCATAGATGAAATAAGATTGGCAAAATATTGAGAAGTACTGAAGCTAGGTGACAGGTACCTGAGGGTTCATTTTCTTTTCCTCTCTACTTTTGGGTATGCTTGAAATTGAAATTTCCCATAATAATAAAAGAAAAGAATCTAGTAAGGAAGACAAACGTTTAACCAAAGGTTAATTCTTTAATTGAAGCATGAATTCTAAGTATCACATTCTTGGGAGAATCTCTACAAGCTCATGTTTGCACCACCATGGTGAGGAGGAAACACCAGGTGTCAACTCTGTAAATACTTACTAAGCACTTATCCACCAGGAAGAAAGGATGTGGTCTTCATTCAGCAGCCAAGGGTGCCAAAATAAGCATTCTGATATTTCTAAATCCATCTGGTAATCAGACACGGCATTTCAGAGTGGGCATGAAGTGGCCCCAAGCACATGGTCCTACTCGCTTGGACCTCTCTGGAGCAGCGGCAGGGCAAAGGCTGATAATTTGCTACTCCTTTTACTCCTGCAGAGTTCCCGGGAGCTGACTCTTTGCATACATGTTGTTCTACCTTCCTTGGGCCTCTGGTATTCATTCTCTTAATTATAGCTCCTTTACCAGCCTTCTGAGTGAACATTGCCCAGACTCTAAAGAACCAATGGTTCCCTGGGCAGGGGCAAGGGTGAGATAGAAATTATGGTAGCCATTTACATGTACAAGTCATTTAAACTCAAAGACTGAGCTCCTAGTGGCTAAAACTAGAAGCATTTGAGAAAGAAAAGAATGAAGGTGTGGACAAAAAAGGTGTGCTGTAAGAAGTCATAAAGTCCTAACTGGGCAGGTCATGATGAGCAGTCACACCCCAGGCCTATAACTTCCTTAGTGAAAGGTTTTAAGTAAGCCCTGTCCATTGTTCTTGTGCATCTAGGTTAACACACCTTTGAAATGCCAGAAGTAACACCCCTGGAAGGCGTAACCATCTTCAAGAGAGCACATAATCATAACTATCCTATAATCCAATCCCATCTGGTTTTTTTCCACCTTCAAGTAATCTTCCTTACATTCCCTCCCCAATTTCAAATGCATTTAAAAAAAAAAATTTACTCTCCAAAGCATTTGAGATCTTGCTTCCCAGAAATTGTCAGTTTGGCTCTGATAAATTCTTACAAAAATTCTCTACAGGTTTGGATGTTTCTTAAGTTGATAATGGCATTGTATTGTGACCCATAGAATAAAATGAATACCATGAGTCCACACTGATATAAATGATCAAATAAATACATGGGAGAGAAAGGGTAGCTCTTCCTACAGCAAACTTCCAATTAATAAGGAAGCAGAAGATGAAAAAAGTCACCCCTAAGCAAACACCACTGTAATCTGTAATAATTGTTACAGAAGAGATCTACCAACCGGTACTAAAATTAGGGGGTGAAATTTGAGGATAAACAGTATTTGCATAATCTCCCTCAGGATAATTATTAACTACAAAGGAAAAAAACAGTAACTTTATAGTGGAGAAACCTAGCAGATATCACCTTAACCAAGTGATCAAGGTTAATATCACCAGTGATAAAACCTCTCAATCTCATGAATCAGTGATAATATGACTAATCAGTAGTCTTCCGCAAAACTTCATTCTACAAAATAACTAACTGGCACTCTTCAAAAGGGTTAAAACAATAAAGTACAAGGAAAAACAAAACTGAGAAACTATCTCAGACTGGAGGAGGCTAAGGAGAAATAACTCAATGCAATCAGTAGGGTCCTGGATAGAATACAAAAACAGAAGAAAAAAGACTATTAGCAGGAAAACCGATGAAATTCAAATAAAGTCTGTAGTTAATTGCATTGATAACTGAACCATGGTTAAATAAGGGGCTAACATTAGGGAAAGTTGAGTGAATTCTCTATACCACTTTTGCAACTTTTCTCTAAGTCTAAAATTAGTTAAAAATTAAAAGTTAAAAAAAGTTGGAAACAGCATAACCCAAAATATGGCAGTAAAACTAACTTAATTCTCAAGGAGAATTACTGATTTTTGTATTCCTACTACCTCAAACTGACCTGACACATAACAGGTGCTTAATTTGTTAAATAATAAATGGCTTTCTAGGATATACCAGTTGACATACATACGGACACACTCAGGCTATTAGGGACATAATCCCAGGCTACTATTAAAATGGATGAGATGGCAAAAAAGAAGGAAAAATAAAGATTAATAAAGGGGAAACAGCGCTCCTCTTTCCTGACTCCAAGAGGAGTAGCTGCTTCCGATTTACCCTCCCTCCCTGAACCCACGGAGCACAATGGAGCAGTGTCCCCACCTCTGGGCAACAGAGACTGGATGGTCCTGCATCACCCACGTTACAGCAAGAGTTGTCATGAAACCGTCAGGAAACATGAAGAACTAAAAAACTAGCAAAGAACTAAAATTGTTTTGTACAGTATATGTTATGCAGCATAACAGAATTCATAAGAATTTCTGATGGGGGATTTTAATGGAGGTTCAATGTGCACTTATGTGTCATTTCCAGCTATCGCTGAGAACCCTGCAGTGGGCTCGACTGAAGTTCTTTTTCTGCAGTCATTAAGGACACATCAATCTGAAGGTTTGAGGTCTTAGGTAATAAAAAAACAAGGACTCTGAAAGTCACAAAGAGCCGAGTTCAAATCTTGTTAACAAATGCATGAATGACTCTGGCTGGGCAAGTGACCTAAATTTCTGAGTCTGTTTTGCCATTTATTTACAAAGCATTTTTCAAAGTGTGGTTCCAAATGTGCTTATTTTCTAATACAGAATGGAACTTGTTAAAATTGCAGATTCCTGGGCCCTACTCCAGAGCTAACGGGTCAGAGCAGCTGGGCCTAGGACTCAGGAAAATCAATTTTTAACAAGCTCCTCAGGTGATTCTTATACACATTAAAGTTTGAGAACCACTGAAATGAGAGAATGGACCTGGAATGCAATAGATCCTTCAGAAATGTTCATTTGCCTTCTGATGAGGAAATCCAGTGAGATATATGAAAATGAGATTTTAAATATGTATTTCAATAGTTTTTGTCTCCATCATTTAGAAATTTATTCTAAGAAAATGATGAGAGAAATAAACCAACATTACTAAAATAACCAAAAATTGAAAAGAATCAGTGTTAGCAAAAGGGAGCTGATTTAATTCATTATAGTACCTCCATATGATAGAACATATGCTTTCATTAAAATGGTGTTTAAAAAACTTAACTACGTGGTAAAGTGCTCATAATAGCTAAGAGATTTAAAAAAAAAACAGAATATAAAAACATACACAGAATACAATCCCAATTATGCTATATATGTGTGGTGTGCATGTTTCTTATACATAAAATGCCAGAAAGAATCACTGGTGGTTGTTTCTTAATTATAGGAAATTTTGTTTCTTCTGTATCTTCTAATTTTTCTAAAATGGGGTTTTTATGATCAGAAACAATGTTGGGTGTTTTGTTTTGTTTTTCAGGTAAAATGACTACATAATCATATTAAAATTTAGAGATGACACAATAGACACAGACTATAATTTTTAGTTACGTAAATTTGGCAGCAATTCATTCATACAACCCTCAAGGAAATCTCTCCTAAAGAAGCCCCAACAAGCCCAAATCTCAAAGAAAAACCTCAGAGGCTATCAATAATTGTCAATGCCAGAGAATCCGGTGGTCTCTGTTTGAAATTACCATTCCTAAACTCCACTCACAGAGACTTATTTCAAAGGCCTGAGGTGAGGCCAAGGAACCCAGGTAGGTTTGAGAAACCATTGTGCATCGATGGCTTTAAGAAAAGAAAACCATCACAGACTTGCTTTTAAATGTTCCTACTTTGAATAAAAGATCTTCAAAGAGATGGTTAGTTCTCAAATCACTTGCATTCATCTCTGGGAAAAGCACACATTACTTATTACTATCCCAATAATGTAGATACTAAATATTTATTCTATCAAGTGGCATATAAAATATAGTAACAGCTAGTTTTATCCCTACCCCTCACGATTCTGTAGTCCAACAGTTCAGTACTTCTCTTTAACAGATGTTTTTGATATGATAAAAGCATGGACCATTCAAGTTTTTTATGGGGTTTAAAGGGCAATTCTGCTCTAGAAGTTAAAACTCCAGAAAGATAAGCTATGGTCCCAACAAGCATTATCTCCAGCCCCCAGAGGCACATTCCAACACTCCTGCCCGGCCCAGATGCCTAAATCGCCCTCAACCCCTCTTTTTAAGCCCAATTTCTCAACCTAGACCCTGAATCCTATTCATCCCTATTCAAAATTCCTTGACTTTCTTGCATTTTCAATGTTATTTTCCTTTTTTAAAAAACAAACTTAGAAATTTAAAAATTAAACAACTCTCCTCAACTCTCAGATTACAATGTTCTTTCTCCTCCTTTTCATCACCAAACGGCAGGAAAGGTCTCCCTGTGCCCTGGGCCACCCCCACGTCCCCATCCCTCACCCATTCTTGAACACTTTTCAACGCGGTGCACGCCCACCCTGCTCGCCTAAAGCTACCAACCCAAAGGCCTTTTCTCAGTCCCAATCCTCCTGGACTTTTCTATTTTTTTTTAAACCTAGGTTTAGCCCTTGCCTAATGTAAGGCCAAACATCAACAGACGTAGGGATCGACAGACACTGGATGGACACGGCGCCTCACTAAGGGCAAGTGTTCCCCAAGTACTTTAAAATCCAGACGACTAGCACAACTCCTGCGCCCCTGCAGGCCCCCAGGCTGTCAATTTGCTGGTAGAAACCCTGGAGAAAGAGGCTCCGAGGAGGAGGGGGCTTTTTCACTTTGATGCGCCTGCTGGAAGAGAGTTTCTGGGGGGCGACCCCAGAATCGTGACGCCGGGTCGGGGGATGGGGTGGGACCCCCGAATCTCTCCCTACTTGTCAGCATCTCACCTGGCTCCCCGCGGGCGGCCAAGGGAGCGCCGGGGCGCCTCCAGCCCGGCTGGGCCTCCGCAGGCCCCCCTTCCGGGCCCCTCCGCTCCGGGGGAGGCAGGGCGGCCCGTGGGCGCCCCGACTCAGCCCGGGACAGACCCTGGCCTGCCGCCTGGCGATGCCCACGCGGAGCCCGCCACCACCCGGCGCAGGGAATTGCGCCTCCCGGCCGCCGGCGGAGCCAAGGCCCGACTTACCCCAGACCCGGCCGCCGCGAGGATCGCCTGGAGCAAAGAGTGGCGATGAGACGAGGCCGCGGGGGCCGCCCCAGCCGCCCGGAGGAGGCTCCAGAGCGCGGGCTCCGCCCCCGGCCCACGCCGACAGTCGCCTCGGCCTTGCCCTGGAGGCGGAGCGGCGGGTTTCTTAGCAAGCGCGGCGCTCCACCCCCAGCCAGACCGAACCCGGCTGGGCGATGGAAAGAGTAGCTGGAGGGGGAAGGAGCGGTGGACGGCTTGTCCTCTAAGTGATCTTAAAGCCTGGAGCCAGTATTGCGCCAGGTGCTGGGAGCTTCCTAAATCCCCGCCAATGCTCGCAAAGCATTGGGAAGAAGAGCCGAACCTGAGCCTCGCGCACGTCAAGCCAAGACCGCGGAAGAGCCCCGAAGAGTTTCCGAGTGCCCAGTTCTAAGCAAAAACGATGGAAACCCGCTCTGGAGGACGCATTCTTCATGTATTCCCATAGGATTCAAGCAAACACAAGTTCACAGTTTTTTTCTTTATTTACCAAGTACGGAGGCCACATATAAGTGATAGTCAGCAGAACTAATAATACCCAACAGATTTAGATTCCCCCCCTAAGGACATCAGATATTAGCATTATTTAAGATAGAATACAGAAAATATTTTTTTATTTTTTATTTTTAAAGGGAAAAAAAAAGGATTCCCTAGAAATTACCAATTACAATGGGGCTAGAGTACCATCACATTGGAGAAATCTGGCAGATAGTACCTTAACTAAGTTCTCAAGGTTAATCTCACCAATAGTACAATTTGGCATCTCACGAGGTGATGCTCTGAGGGTATGACATCACCTTTACTGTATTCCTGACAAAAATACACAATTGGATTTTAATCATGGAGCAACAGTCAGACAAACCCAAATTAAGGGATAGTCTACAAAACAACTGGCCTGTACATTCAAAAATTTCAGTGTCTTGAAAGACAAAGAAAGATGAGGAATTGTTTCAGATTAAAGGAAACTAGGGAGATTTGACATCTAAATTCCTGGACTGAAAAAAAATTGCTACAAAGTATACTGGCAATAAATATGTACACTGGCATAAATATGTACAGAGTGGTAAATTTAAATTTTGACATTTCTCTCACTGAGAAATGGAGATATATCTCCCCTCTGTTTAAACCTGGACTGGACTGTGACTGCTTTGACAAATAAGGTAGAGTGGAAGTGAAGCTATGCCAATTCTGAGCCCAGCGTCTAAAAGTCACTTTCGGCCTCCTCTTCCACTTTATTTTGTCAAAGCAATCACAGGGCAGCCCAGATTTAAATGCAGGGGAAATATATCCCCATTTCTCAATGAAAGGAATATTAAAGAATTTGAGGTTATTTTTAATCAACTACACAGTACATATTCATTTCCAATTGTCTCAATAATGTATAGCAACTTTTTTCCAATCTTAAGACCACACATGAAGGAGTCTCCTTAGAATCTGTTATGGGCTGAATCGTATCTGCCCAAAATTCATATGTTGAAGCCCTAACTCCCAGCACCTCAGAATGTGTTTGGAAATTTGGCCTTTAAACATGTAATTAACTTAAACAAGTGGGCCCTAATCCAGTATGATTGGTGTCTTTATAAGAAGAGATTAGGGGCCGGCCGAGTGGCTCAGTTGGTTAAGAGTTTGCTTAAGAGCACAAGCTCTGAGCAACAGGCTCCCTGGTTCTATTCCCACATGTGCCAGTGAGCTTTGCCCGAGCTGAGCTGCTGCTGAGCGGCCAATAGGTGGCAGGATGGCTCAGCTGGTGAGAGCATGTGCTCCTAATGACAAGATTGCCTGTTCGATGATGGGCTATACCCATCTGCGGCTGGGACTGAATTCCGCACCATGAGCCGAGCTGCTGTCCGGATGGCTCAGTGGATAGAGCATGCACGCTTAACAGCAAGGTTGCCGGTTCAACTCCTGCATGGAAAAAAAAATTATATATATATATATATATATATATATATATATATATATAATGAGAGAAGAGATTGGGACACAGACAACACAGAGAGGTGACCATGTGAGAACATAAGAAGGTGGCCACCTGCAAGCCAAGAAGAAAGGCCTCATAAGAAACCAAAACTGATGACACCTTCATCTTAGACTTCTAGACTCCAGAATTATGAGAAAATAAATTTCTGTTTTTTAAACCACCCAGTTTTGGTATTTTGTTATGTCAGCCTTAGCCAAACAATACAGTCTCTTTTAATCTGAAATAGTTTATCTTTCCTTGTCTTTCATGACATTGACATTTCCAAAGTATACATGCCAGTTGTTTTATAAAATATTACTTACTTTGGGCTTGTCTGGTTGTTTCCTCATGATTAAATTCCACTCATGCATTTTTGGCAGAAATATGATAAAGGTGATATCATATCCTCAGGGCATCACCTCATGTGAAATGCCAGTTTGTATTATTGGTGATCTCTAGAATTACTTGTTCTTTGAACCGTGAGCCAACATGTAAGAAGCCCAGCTACCCTGAAGCTGCAATGCTGTGAGAAAGCCCATGTTAGCCATGTGGAGAAGCCAAGAGTTGCCCAGCCACCCCCCAGCTGTTCCAACCCCCAAGCTGAGAATCACCCCCAGCTGAAGCTTCAGATGTCACAGAGCAGACATGAGCCCTCCTCACTGTGCCATACCTGAATTCCTGACCCACAGAATCATGAGACATAATAGCAATAAATTGTTTTTTTAAGTCTCTACGTCTTGAGGTCATTTGTTATATAGCAATGATAATCAAAGCAGAGCATATATTATATAATAGTCTATCATGTTAAGCTTCTTGAATTTGACCATTGTATTGATTATATAGAAAAGTGACTTACTGTTAAGAATTATTTCATGAAATACAATGTCTGCAATTTCTCTCAAATGACTCAGTTAAAATGTGTGTGCATTTGTATGTGCCTCTGTGTGTGTGTGTGTGTGTGTGTGTGTGTGTGTGTGTGTGAGAGAG
>NW_017731358.1:9391681-9397556 GCF_001890085.2 Hipposideros armiger | reverse complement strand
TGTCCTTTTGTTCTTCAGTCTAGTTGTGGAGGATGTTGCTTCACTGGCCCAAGTTGGCACCATCATTGCACTCTTCCCGGGTGAGGCAGATCGGTTGCCAGCCTCTGGACGGCCGCTCACGGTGGCTCTTGGCAGCTCACGCCGGCTGCTGGCCACACACAGTAGCCCATGGCAGCCCCCTGCAGCAGGGACTGCAGCCTATGCTGTCGCCGGCAACTCACGGCAGCTCAGCTCCAGGTTGAGCTGTTGTTCACCATCTTAGCTGTAGAAGGCAGTGTAACTGGCCCTCATATATGGGATCCGAACCAGGGCCCTCTGGTGTCCCAAGCCAACTTTTAACCAACGCGCCACTCGGCTGGCCCTCAATGTATTTTTAATAAAAAATTCCAGCAGGTTGTTTTTTCTTCAGAAATTGACAAATTGATTCTAAAAATCATATGGAAATGCAAAGGACCTAGAATTCCTAAAAACAACCTTGAAAAAGAACATGATTTCAAGAATTACTATAAAGCTACTATAATTAACACAGTGTGATTTATACATAAAGATAGACATATTAGTGGAACATAATCAAGATTCCAGAAATGTAACCATACATATATAGATTTTTGACAAAGGCACAAATGCTATGCAGTGAAGAAAGGATGGCTTTTTCAATAAATAGTGCTTGAACAACTAGATCTCTGTTTAAAAAAACATATCTCTAACAGATATATACAATGTCAGAGAGGCAACAGATTGGGGGAGAGGGGTTATCACTTTGTGAGGGGTTAAATGTATAATTATTACATTGTTTTGTACACCTGAAATTAATAAAAAAGAAAAACACCAGCAAAAGAAAAATAAAAATCTCACCTTACACCATTTACAAAAAATTATCTCAAAATGAACCATAGACCTAAATGTAAAACCAAAAACCTATAAAACATCTAGAAGAAAACATAGAAAAAAATCTTTTAAACTGGACTTAAAAATTAAAACTTCTGTTAAGAAAATGGAAAAATGAGTTGGACTGGGAGAAATTTTTCTCAAAGAACTTATGACAGATTTGCATACAAAATATATAAAGAACTCTCAAAACTCAGCAATAAAGAAAACAACCCAAGTTTTTAAAAATGGACAACAGGGTTGGCTGAGTGGCTCAGTTGGCTAAGAGCTCGCCCAAGAGTGTGAGCTCTGAGCAACAGCGGTTCGATGCCCGGCCTGAGCTGAGCTGCCAACAGGTGGCAGGATGGCTCAGCTAAAAATTAATTAAAAAAATTTTTTTAAAAAAAGGACAACAGATAGGATTGCAAATAACCATATGAAAAAATCCTCAACAGCGTTAGTCATTAGAAAAATGCAAATCAAAACCANTTAACCATCGCACCACTCGGCCGGCCCAAGGTAAATTATTCTTGACCTTTCTTCATGCTTCATTAGTCATTGAGTGCTAGAATTCTCCTATGGATGTGTGTGTGTGTGTGTGTGTGTGTGTGTGTGTGTGTGAGAGAGAGAGAGAGAGAGAGAGAGAGAGAGAAGGAGGGACGTAAGGAGGGAGGAAGAGATAGAGCACACAAATGTGGCAAAATATTTACATTTGATGAACCTAGACAAATGTATACAGGTGCTACTTGAATAATTTTTACTACTTGAATAATTTTTACAACTTTTCTAAGCCCTGTGATTTTTCCAAAGAAAAAAAAGTTGAAATAAGAAAGAGAGAAAAGATTAAATCTCAAAGAGGAAAAAGCAATGACTAGACTACCCCATCTGGCCAAGATGAAGTAACAGGAACCACATGTACCATCCCATCTAAAGCATCTAAAAAAAAAAACCACAAAATATATAAAACAACAGTTTTCAAAGGTTTTCTATATCAGGCAACAAAGGACAGTGATCTCTGAGAAACAGAAAACAAATAAGGTGAGTCCTATAGTTGCCTCAGCTTACTACCTTGAGAGAGTTTCCAAGCCATGGCAAAGGGAGGGAAAAGTGAGACAGCCTGGCAGACTCCCTGAGTTGAGGAGGCAGAACATAGAGTTCAAGGAGACCGAAGCAGCTAGAATTCACAGAACAGAATAACAGAGAGAAGACAGATGCACAGAGACAGAATACTGGAGATCTACAGAGAGTCCCCCTCAAGTAGTCACGATCAATGCATATATGTAAGGAAGCTGTCCTAGGCCAGGGCAAGATCAATCTGTGAGAATTAGACAGAATAGTTCCTGTCACTCACACTGGGTTAGGAATAGTGCCAATTTCCATCAGCCAGATTGGGAAAAGACATAATTCTTGAGGCACTGAGTAGAATATTCAGAAAAGTCTTGCCTTGCTAATAGAGAAAAATTAGTGTTACAAAGAGCACTGCTCCACATCTGCCTACTATATTGTAAAAACAAGACCCAAAAGGACCAAACTATATTCAAGTAACTTAAGTATCTCCAAAAACCAGTTCAAGAAGCTTTATAGAGCTACAAAAATGCTCAGCACTCAGCAAGGTAAAATTCACAATGTCTGGCATCCAAAGAAGATTACCAGGTATACAAGGAGGCAGGAAAACACAGCTGAGAGTCAGAAAAACACTACTGACAAGGAAAACACTGACAAATTTGACTGACAATCAGTCAAAAGTGACCCAGGACTGATATAGTTGTTAGAATTAACAGTGAATGACATTAAGACAGTTATCATAACAGCATTCCATATATTCAAAAAGTTGAGAGTAAAGATATAAAGACCCAAATTGAACTTTTAAAGATGAAAAATAAAGTGCATGATAACAATAGCTTATAGGACAGAATAGGGCAAATGAAAGAATTCTATTACAAGGTTCTTACACTACACATGAAGTGGTATAATATCACTTTAAGGTAGACTGTGATAGATACATACGTATACATAAACCCTTAAGCAACCACTAAAATAACAAAATAAAGAATTATAACTAATAATGAAGCAAAGAAGTTAAAATCAAATCAAAAAAAGAAATTCAATTAGTCCAAAAGAAGGTAGTAAAACAGGAAAAAGGGAAAAAATATAAAACAAATGGGATAAGTAGAAACTAATAGCAAGATGATATAGTCAAACCTAACCACATTAGAAAACACGTTACATTTAAATGGTGTAAACACCCTAATTAAAAGGCAAAGATGATCAGATTGGATAAAAAAGCAAGACCCAACTATATGCTTCCTATAAAAAGTGTACTTTAAGGGCCAGCCAAGTGGCTCAGTTGGTTAAGAGCACGAGCTCTGAGCAACAGGGTCACCAATTCGATTCCCACATGGGCCAGTGAGCTGCGCCCAAGCTGAGCTGCCACTGAGCCGCCACTGAGCTGCCAACAGGTGGCATGATGGCTCAGCTGGTGAGAGCATGTGCTCCTAACAACAAGATTGCCGGTTTGATTCCTGCATGGGATGGTGGGCTATGTCTACCTGCAACTAGGATTGAACACAGATCCTTGAGCTGAGCTGCCCTGAGCAGCTAACAGGCAGCCAGATGGTGATTGAATTTGGAGCTGAGCTTGCTGCACCCTCCACAACTAAGATTGAAGGACAACTTGGCTGTTCTCCTTCCCCAATTCCCCAATAAAATCTTTTTTTTAGTGTACTTTAAATATAAAATAATATAGCAAATAGGTTAAAAGTAAAAGAATGGAAAGAGATATACCATGCCAATACTAGTCAAAAGGAAGATTAGCTACTTTAAAATTAGAGCAAATAATATTACCAGGGATAAAATAACTATTTTATCATTATAAGGATAAAGGAATCAACTCATCAAGAGGAAGTAATAATTCTAAACAATTATAAACATAACAGTTCTTCAAAATACATAAAATAAAAACTAGTAAAGCTGCACAAAGAAATAGAAAAATTCACAATTGTTGTCAGAGATTTCAATACTCCTCTCTCAATGATTGCTAGACCAACTGTGCAAAATCAGTAAGGATACAGAAGATTTAAAGAACACTAGTAACTACCAGACCTGACTGACATTTATAGAACACTCTTCTCAACAGTAGCAGAATACACATTTTTCTCAAGTGCACAGAGAACTATGCTGGGTTATAAAACAAGATTTAATAAAATTCAATAGGATTCAAGTTATACAAAGTATGTCTCTGACCACAGAGGAATTAAAAGAAATCAATAACCAAAAGATCCTTGGAAAATCTCCAAGTATTTGAAAACTAAACAACACTATTCTAAATAACTGGGAAATAGAAGAAATCAAAAGAGAAATTGAAAAGTATTTTGAGTGAAATGAAATGTATTTTGAATGAAAATGAAAACAGAGCATGTCAGAATTTGTAGATGCCATTAACACATTACTTAAGGGAAAACTTATAGCATTAAATATCTATATTAAAAAAGAAGAAAGTTCTCAAATAATGATCTCAGCCTCTACCTTAAAAAAAACTAGAAAAGGAAGAGTAAATTAAATATAAAGTAGGAAAAGAAAGGAAATAATAAAAATAAAGGCAGAAATCAATGAAACACAAAAGAAGAAAACAATAGAGAGACTCAAATAAAGCAAAGACTGATTCTTTAAGAGGGTCAATAAAATGGATTAAGCTCTAACTAGACTAATCAGGAAAAAAAAAAGACATAAATTATCAATATCAAGAATTAGATGGCCAGCCAAGGGGCGCGTTGGTTAGGAGCTGGCTTGGGACACCAGCTCTGAGCAGCAGGGTCCCTGTTCAGAACCCACATGAGGCCAATGACGCTGCATCCTCTACAGCTAAGATGGTGAACAACAGCTCGACCTGGAGCCGGGCTGCCGTGAGTTGCCGGTGGATGGCATAGGCTGCAGCCCCTGCTGCAGTGGGCTGCCTTGAGCTACCATGAGTGACTGGCAGCCATTGTGAGCAGTGAGCAGCCACGTGAGCTGCCCTGAGCAGTTGAGCAGCGGCTGTCCAATGGCAGGCGACCTATCTGCCTCAGCTGGGAAGAACGCAATGATCACAATGCCAACATGGGCCAGTGAAGCGACGTCCTCCACAACTAGACTGAAGAACAAAAGGACAGCAACTTGTCTCTTCCCCTTCCCCAATTCCCCAATAAAATCTTNATGGGCCAGTGAAGCGACGTCCTCCACAACTAGACTGAAGAACAAAAGGACAGCAACTTGTCTCTTCCCCTTCCCCAATTCCCCAATAAAATCTTAGGGGAAAAAAAAGTATAATACATCATAACCAAGTTGAAATCAATCAGGAATGAAGGGTTGGTTTAACATTCAAAAATCAATCAGTGTAGTACATCATAATAGCAAACTAAAAAGAAAAATCAGATGAAATCATATTTCTAAAAAAGAAATTTAAAAAATTCACATTGGAAAGAAATAAGAAAAACTGTCTTTATTCATAGATGACATGATTTTCTCTGTAAAAACTCCAATGCAGTATACAAAAATGCTACTAAAACTAATAAATGAATTTAGTAAGGTTGTAAGGTACAAAATCAATACACATAAATGAACTGAATTTCTGTATGTTAGCAATGAACAAGTGGAAATTGAAAATTTTAAATACCACTTACAATACCATCAAAAAATATGAAAGACAGGGATAAATATGACAAATAATGTGAAAGGTCTTGTACTGAAAGTGACAAAACAATGCTGAGAGAAATTCAAGAGACCTAAATAAACAGAGATATATACATTGTTCATGGGTCAGAAGATTCAATATTATCAAGACGTCAATTTTCCCCAAATTGGTCTGTAGATTCAATGTTTTTTTTTTTTTAAGATTTTTATTGGGGAATTGGGGGAGGTAAACAGCGCTGGGGAATCGGTGGAAGGGGAACAGACAAGTTGCTGTCCTTTTGTTCTTCAGTCTAGTTGTGGAGGATGTTGCTTCACTGGCCCAAGTTGGCACCATCATTGC
>NW_017731358.1:9382380-9389131 GCF_001890085.2 Hipposideros armiger | reverse complement strand
AAAAAAAGAAGAATATGTGGGTAAATTCAAAACATTAAAAAATTTGCATGGCAAAAGCATATAAAAAGTCAAAAGACAAATGAGTTTGGAGAACATATTTATAATTCACATTACAGAAATGGGATTAAATTTCTTGATGTAAAAAAATTACAAGTCAGTAAGAAAGATCAACAAAGAATTCAAAGTTTAAGTATAGCATTTAAACTGATAATAATAAGACAAATGGGAAATAATATAATTAACAAAGCACATGAAATGGAGAAAAATGGATAGTCTCTCAGTGAGCTATATTTCTCATCATTCATAGAATGAGGTCAACGACATTGAATAAGATACAGTCATGCATCACATAATGACATTTTGGTCAACAATGGGCTACATATACAAATGATGGTGGGCCCATAAATTATAATGGAGCTGAAAAATTCCTATCGCCCAATGACGTCGTAGCTAGCTTAACATCATAACTCAACACATTACTCACATGTTTGTGTTGATGCTGGTATAAACAAACCAACTGCACTGCTAGTCATATAAAAGTATCGCACGTACAATTATGTACAGTAAATAAAACTTGGTAATGATGATAAATAACTATGTTACTGGTTTATTTATTTACTGCACTTTTTATCATTATTTTAGGTATACCCTTTCTACTTATTAAAAAAAAAGTTTGCTGTAAAACAGTATGCCGTGTTTTACTATTCACAGCAGCCTCACACATCTCATGTTTACCTCATCTCTTTTCTTGCACCCTTTTCTCCTGTGCTTGATTTAATCTCAGGTTGCTTTATAAATTTAGTGTAGCCTGAGTGTACAGTGTTTACAAAATCTACAGTAGTGTACAGTCATGTCCTAGGCCTTCACATTAACTCTTCACTCACTCACTGATTTACCCAGAGCAACTTCCAGTCCTGCAAGCTCTATTCATGGCAAGTACCTGATACAGTTACCTACGCAGGTGTACCGTTTTTTATCTTTTATACCATATTTTTACTGCACCTTTTCTATGTTTACATATGTTTAGATATACAAATACCACTGTGTTACAATTGCCTGTAGTATTCAGTACAGTAACATGCTGTACAGGCTTGTAGACGAGGAGTTATACACATAGCCTAGGTGTGGTAAGCCATACCATCTAGGTTTGTGTAAATGTGCACTCTATGAAGTTTGCACAATGATGAAATCAGCTAACTTTCTCAGAACATGTCCCCATCATTAATAGGATGCATGAGTCTAGATAAATCAAAAAACAGTGGCATAAACAGATTTTATAATTACAGCACTAACCACCAAAAGAATTAAAATTAAATTCTTGTAGGTGATTATCACCTACAGGTGGTAAAATATGGAGGTGAGGAAGATGGATAAAGAATAAAGCCGGAGCCTTTTTTTTTGTTTTCCATGTAATGCCATTCTATACCTTTAAAATGTTTTAACCGGGCCAGCTGAGTAGCTCAGTTGGTTAAGGGCGTGAACTCTGAGGAACAGAGTCACCGGTTCAATTCCCACATGGGCCAGTGAGCTGTGCCCGAGCTGAGCTGCCACTGAGCTGCTGCTGAGCCGCCAACAGTTGGCAGGATGGCTTAGATGGTGAGAACATGTGCTCCTAACAACAAAGTTTCTGGTTTGACTCCCGCATGGGATGGTGGGCTACGCCCATCCGCAACTAAGATTGAACATGGCACCTTGAGCTGAGCGGCTGGCCAGATGGTGACTGGACTTGGAGCTGAGCTATCTTCATCCTAAGACTGAACGACAACAACTTGGCTATTCCCCTTCCCCAATTCCCCAACACTGTTCCCTTTCCCCAATTCCCCAATAAAACCTTTAAAAAAAATTTTTTTTAACCAAGTGGATGCATTACTTTTATAATAGGTATTCCTTATACAATTTTGTCATTTTAGTTTTATTTAATTTTGGGTTTAAGGCCTATGAGGAAAATATAACGTATCTATTTTTTAAAGTTTTATGGTCTGAACATTTATATTTTCCAGATAAAGCTAAGCCAATTCCACAACCTCTCTCTGCATGGTCTTATTTTCCGAAGAAACACTAAGCCACATCCAAAAATAACAGAGAGGCAATTTAAATCTTACTGCAGTGTTATGAAAATACCAAAGGGGGATTCCACTCATAATACATAACAAAACCTCTTAAAATCTTCTATCCCTGACCCTCTCTCAGTATCTCACTCCATATGGTAAGTAGCTGCTCTCAAATCTCTGTCCTCATCTTCAACCTTCCACAAAACATCTCCCACGTGGACTTTCATCTCCTTTACTCTACCTACATCCCTTTCCTTCCTGGGCCTATATCCTTTTCTAAGTCTCTGCTCATTCAAATATAAATCAAGCTTCCCCTGATATTCATTTCATCCCTTACCACAAGGATCTTTCTTCTTATTCTGAGAGAACTAACATTATTGTCATGTTATTTCTAAAAGAAAAACAAATTTTAATTTTCAAAAAAAACTACCCCACACAAACATTTGAGACATACCCTGCTGAAACTTAGTTACAAAGCTCTAAGTTTCTCTACTGTAAGCATCTTATTAAAGATAGGAGCCGGGTTTTATTCATCTTTGTATTTGCTGAGCCAATGACTTGCTTCACACAGAGTAATGCTTCACACACCAAATGCACACTGAACTGCTGAATGGTAATTTGGAATTCAGCGTTTATGGGCAACAGTGGGGGAGAAGAAGTGGAAGGAAACAAATATTTACTGAGTATCTACTAGGGAGCAGGCACTATGTCTTCATGGTGGCGCTGTATCTTTCTACCTTCTTTTCTAGGTCAGTAATTCTCAAATGGGAACAAGAAAACAGATGTGAAAGGACCCTCCATGCGATGCTATTCCTGACTGTGTGTGCAAGCACACACATCATAAAGCATTCCCATACCCCTAACACGTATAAACTAAGACAGTTTTATAAACAGTGATGTTGACCAAAATACTGTTTGACCTTTAAATGTTGAGGATGGGGCAGAAAGATTAAGAGCCATTGATGGAAACTCTGTGTGTGTGTGTATGTGTGCTGTATGTATTATCTGTAATGCATACACATTCAAAGGTGCCCACTAGATGGCAAACCCACATCTCAAATGTTAAGGATTACTGGGATGCCTGTTCTGGGCATTTTAATAATTCAAGCCAAATTCCTACAAGGCCAAGATATTACATACAGTCTAAGGAGTATGCAAATTAACTTTGTAATGATGGTCTTACAAATAATTTCTTGTGACAGAGGCTAAACTTATAGCTCTACAGTTCCTAGAATCTACGATGACTTATTTTCCATGCAAAATATAGTATTCATGCAGATAAATTAAATTCCCGTATTAGACCACCTGATTTCATACTTAGGCTTCAAAATGAATTAATTGTGGGACTAAAACAAATAACAAGGTCAGAATTTGACCCCATCTAGTTTAACTCCAGAAGTTAGGCATTGAACAAGATGCACTTCCACCTCTCGCCTAGAATGAGAGGTAAGGAGAAATATCAGTGCTCTTGCCCTAGTTTTGCCGTCTCCCTCTGTCCCTCCCCTGACCCCACATCACTGCCAGATTTAGCTGACACTTTACAGACTCTCTGCTCAAAATTCTCCAGTGCCTCTTCTTTACAGGATCAACTCTGGACTAGCACAAGCTAGATATGCCACCAATGTCTCCCACACCCAACACTTTCTCTTGCTTTCCACTCCCTGAACAAGTCCTGAGCTCACACACTTGTGTGTCTCTAGAAATGCTATTCCTGCTATTCGGAAAGTCTTCTCCCTATTATCCGCAGGAGCAACTAGTCACCCTTCAGGTCTCCACCATGGTCACCTCCTCTAAGATGCCCTCTCTGACTTTGCCAGGCAATCAGGCACTCCGACTTCAATGCTCTTATCATGCCATTTATCTCATGATATGACAATTGCCAGTGTGCCTCATGAGGGCATGGAGATGATGACTTTCTCACTTAGTGTCCTCAGCATAAGGAAGACACACAGTAAATTTGACTGACTGAATCAATGAGCAAATGCTGAATGTAAATAGTCAGACTTTACAGACTCTCTTTAAAATCCTAGCCTTCAGTTCCTGGGCTATAGATGGGATATAACTTCTACACAGAAGCCCTTGCAGATGTGTGGAAAGGGATGGAGAAGCAAGGGACCAGGGCCAGAGAGTCCCACTTAGGAAGGCTACAGGGCTGCTACAGTGGCCCCACGGAGCTTCCTTTCTCTGGCATCCCAAGAACAGGCCTTCAAAACATTGAAGTATTGGGAAAAGGAGTCCCCCCAACCTCACACATCACACCATCCTCTACAATCAGGCGAATCCTTTGCTGTTTTTATAACTATTCTCCTTGACCTCCATTGGAGCTCCTTGCTGAAATGAGCATTCATTAATGCCAATGTCAGCTAGAGATACAGATATTATTTCCTGGGGCTCAGCCTGTAACTTAAACTGTTACTAATTTGATCATTAGAGTAACATGTTCCAATGCAGGACTGAGGGCTAGCTAACTCTGCTCCTTAACTATGTTGGCTGTATTATTGGGTTGTCAGAAATGTCATGACGCATGTTTGCAACAGATGGCCTAGTTCATTTTTGGAAGTTCTAGAGTCATTCACATCTACGTTATTGCTATTTCATTTGACAGCTGACAGTTCTAGCTTCATTCTAAAAATAAAATTGAGCGATTTGGTTGAGTTTTGGAAATTTTACAAGTTGAAGATGGAAGACCAAACTGTGCATTTTTGCCATATTTTACTGTTTTACTTCCATAAAGGAAAGAACTCACATCAAGCTTGTGAAAAGTTGAATAAAGTTTACGGTGACAATGCTCTACAAGAACGTCTGTGCCAACGATGGTTCACGAAATTCCGTGCTGGTGATTTTAATCTCAACAACACTCCTCGGTCAGGGAGGCCCACTGAGGTTGATGACTACAAAATAAAGGCATTGATCGAGTCAAACCCACGTTACATGGCATGAGAGATTGCAGAAACATTGAACATCCATCATTCAAGCGTTCATGACCACTTGAAGAAGCTGGGATACGTAAGCAAGCTCAATATTTGGGTTCCGCATGAACTCAAATAAGTTCATTTGATGGCGCATATAAACATCTGCAATATGCTCATTAAACATGAGGAAAACAATCCGTTTTTTGAAGCGACTGATAACTGGTGATGAGAAGTGGATTGTTTACAACAATGTGGTGTGCAAACGGTCTTGGTCCCGACGTGATGATTAACCTCAAATGACATCAAAAGCAGACATTCATCAGAGGAAGGTTATGCTCTCAATGTGGTGGGATTTTAAAGGTGTCGTGTTTTTCGAGCTCTTACCAAGGAACCAATCAATTCGAATGTGTACTGTCAGCAATTGGACAGTTTGAACAAATCCATCATCCAGAAACGTCCAGAGCTTGTTAATTGTAAAGGAGTTNAAAAAAGGACAACAGATAGGATTGCAAATAACCATATGAAAAAATCCTCAACAGCGTTAGTCATTAGAAAAATGCAAATCAAAACCACAGAGAGTTATCACTACACACCTATTTAGCATGGCTAAAATTAAAAAGGCTGATCATACCAAGCATTTACAAGGATATGGAGCAACTGAGACTCTCATACACTTCTATGGGGATGTAAAATGGTGCAACATTTTTGGAAAACAGTTTGACAATTTCTTAAAAAGTTAAACATACACCTACCATATGATCCAGCCATTTCATTCCTGTATATTTGCCCAAGAGAAAAGAAAATATATGTCCATACAAAGGTGTACATGAATGGTCTTAACACCTTTATTTGTAATCACCAAAAACTAGAAAGAGCCCAAATGACCATCAAGGTTAATTGTTAAACAAATTGTGCTATATACATATGATGGACTACTATTCAGTAATAAAAAGAAATGAACTATTGATAATTGCAACAACATGGATGAATTCAAAATTATGCTGAGTAAAAGAAGTCAGGAAAAAAAGAGCTCACACTGTCTGATTCCATTTATATAAAATTCTAGAAAATGCAAATTAATCAATAGTAAGGAAAAAAAATCAAATAGGAAACAAAACAGTTGCCTGCAGTTAGGATCTGAGAGATACAAGAGGAACGAATAGCAAAGAGTCATGAGGAAAATTTTAGAGGTGATGGATATGTCCAATATCTTGATCGTGATGATAATTTCACGTTATATATATGCCAAAACGTATCAAATTGTACATAACACTGTGGAAAAACATGGGAGAGTGTTGTTATAATCTACAAGTGTGTGTGTGGAGGGGTTACCTTTATAAGCATGAGTCAATACTCAAATTATAATAAGAATATATGGGTAGGGCCGGCCGAGTTGCGCGTTGGTTAAGAACTGACTTGGGATGCCAGAGGGCCCTGTTTCGGATCCCACATATGAGGGCCAGTGACACTGCCCTCTGCAGCTAAGATGGTGAACGGCAGCTTGACCTGGGGCTGGGTTGCCGTGGGTTGCCAGCGACGTAGGCTGCAGTCCCCTGCTGCAGTGGGCTGCCATAAGCTACCGTGTGTAGTCGACAGCCAGCGTGAGCAGCCAGCAGCCACCATGAGCTGCCATCCTGAGGCCGGTGACTGATCTGCCTCACCTGGGAAGAGTGCAATGATGGTGCCAGCTTGGGCCAGTGAAGCAACATCCTCCACAACTAGACTGAAGAACAAAAGGACAGCAACTTGTCTATTCCCCTTCCCCGATTCCCCAGTAAAATCTTTTTT
>NW_017731358.1:9377450-9379585 GCF_001890085.2 Hipposideros armiger | reverse complement strand
GTTCAATTCAGATGAGGCTGTAAATCAGCACCTTGTTCAGTTTTTCTCAAATAAAGACAGGTCCTTCTATGAACGAGGAATTATGAAGCTCACTGAAAAATGGCAAAAGGTTATCAAACAAAATGGGGAATATATCATTGATTGATCTTTGTTCTTTATATAAATAAATGACCTTTGAAAAACATAGACAAAATACATCATGACTTTTCCGACAACCCAATAGTTTGCTGGGGTTGCCATAATAAAGTACCACAAACTGGGTGGCTTAAACAACAGAAATTAATTCTCTAGCAATCCGGGATGCTAGAAATCAAGATCAAGGTATCGGCCAGGTTGGTTCCTTCTAACGGTTGTGAGGATGGATCTATTTCATACCTCTCCCCTAGCTTCTTGGCAATCCTTGGCATTCCTTAGCTTATAGAAGCATCACTCCAACCTCTGCCTTTATCTTCACATGACATTCTCCCTGTGTGCATGTCTGTGACCAAAATCCCACCTTTTATAAGGACACCAGTCTTATTCATCGAGGACCCATCTTACTCCAGTTTGACCACATCTTAATTAATTACATTGCCACCACTATTTCCAAAGAAAGGTCATATTCTGAAGTACTGGGGGTTAAAATTTCAACATATGAATTTTAGAGGAACACATTCAACTCATAATATTGGCCATATTTTCTAAAGCAAAAATTAGGACATGTACATTGGCATACATTTTAGTACTAGAGCAGAATGTTTGAAATCAGGACTGTCTGAGAAATGTGGGGGCTTAGGGAGGAGCATTTTTAAGAATAAATCCAGGCATACACATGTTAATCTGAAATGTTTTAAAACATCCCTAGTCAGATGCCCAACTGAAGAAGTTCTTCTAAATACCTAGAATTAGAGCAGAAAAAAACTGTGGCTGCTTTAAATAATCAGGTCCCAGGAAATCAGACAGGACCTCCCATGAAATCAATTCAATGTGAGGTGGATAGATGATAGATACACACACACACACACACACACACACACACACACACACACACACACACACACCTTACTTTGAAAAGGTGCGCAAGTAAATGAGATTTGTTTGCATTTGACTAACTTCTTTAAGGATCAACATGGAGAACTAAATACTTGTGTATTGAGTATTGAAAAAAGCAGAATGTTCCCTGAAATGTATTTAAGATTTTTCAAGTGCAATTTTTATTACAAAATAGTACCATTTCCCCCATCACTACCAACCTCCCACAAACTTGGAAACATATATCCAACAGGTATATGTTGAAAATGAAAAACAACAGGAATTTATTGTCCAACTTAAAAATGTTTACAATTTTAAGGGTACAATTACATATTGAGGGTAACATATCTTTGTAACCTATTATAATTCCTGTCCTCGATCTAATTTCTGCATACAGTGTTCTCAAGATAAGAATAAAAACAGGTCTGGGGACACCCAGGATGTAAGAAAAGTGAGAGCCACAATCAGAGCCGCTTCCCCAATAGCCCACCAAAGGCACTAGATCTTCTGTATTAGAAAACTATTTCACAAGCCGCACACTCTCCCTTTCTGAAAAGTTTTCCAGGTTCCAAGCACTTAAATATGAAGTATATCATCACAAAACCATGTTGGAACTGGGAATAACAGAAATATATAGATGAAACTAAAATAAGCTTAAAGTCTTATAAATGTGTTTTATATGGGACAAGGGACCACGATGGGGAAATGGGGACAAAAGGACCCCTAAGAAATTGGATGATAAAGGAAACAGAAGCATTGCTGAGTAAGAAAATAAAAATCACTCTCGTTTATTTGTTGAGCACCCACCTGACTACAGGCAAAGTGCTAGGTGTTTTTCTTATCTTATTTAATCCTCACAGCAATTAGGAATTTTCATCTGGATTTACAGGTGGGGCAAGTGAGGCCCAAAGACGGTAAGTAATTTGTCCAAGCAAGTGCCACAGGCAAGTGAGTGGGAGAAGCAGGCATGGAACCCACGTCAGCTCCGTGTGCCCAGAGCTGGTGAGGGGCCTGTGGGGATCCTGAGCTGCCACCAAGGGCCCCTACAACTTCTCCATCTCAGAGCTGACTAAGTAGGAATACCAAGTTTGTTGAGAAAAGCTGGAGGGGGGCGGAGGGCGGGG
>NW_017731358.1:9341728-9377420 GCF_001890085.2 Hipposideros armiger | reverse complement strand
CGGAGGTAGATTACGGGGCATGAAGGCCTAACAACAACTGTGTATTGGGAAAACAATTTTGTTCAAGAGGGCTATTAATAGGGATGTTTTTCCTCAGTACTCCCTTCCCCCATCTCCTCCCTTTTGTGTTAAAGGCGCCTGGCAGATTGGTAAAGGGTTACAGGCAATGGACAGGAAACTCTGGAACACAATGAACGGGGCGGGGACAGATCCCCACCCACCTAAGAAAGTCTTTTGCTCCAGTGTTCAGAGACCCTGGGGGAGACAGCTGGAGCTCAGCACCGCCTCTCTGCTTCTTTTAAAGCAGGCAACACGCGCAATGGGATGATGAGCAGAGTAAATCTGGGAGGAGCGGAGGACTAAGAGGCAACAAAACAAAACAAAACAAACACCAAGGTTATTGAAATCAGTCAAATAGCCAAGTCATCCCCTATTCTGGAGACTCCTCAATTCTATGAGGAATTCAGGTTTTTCTCTCCAAAGTTTCTGTTCAGCTTGGCAACTCTAAAGATACAGAGCAGGGAGTGAGAGAAGTGATCCCAAACCCGGCTGTGACCGGGACCCCAGTACCTACTGCTATGTCCTCAGGTCAAACCCAGCCAGGCCTCTGGGGGCTGCCACTTCCAGGAACAGCCCCTGGAATCTTTCCCCCTTGAGCCACCAAACAGAGGCCTCCAGCCCAATGGATCCACGTTCAGACTTGGAAGCTAAGGCCAGACCCTGTACAGACTCAGATGTCGGTATAATAGTGATTCAACCCAGGGCGCTTGGCTCTCCCTCTGGCCTTGTGAAGTCTTTTCTCCGCATGTGATTCTAGGAAGGAAGTTTCCCGCTGCTGTTTGGCAATGTTCAGTGCCCGAGGTGGAGTGGAATAAGGGGGTCTTGTGCTGCCTGCTTTGTGCATCATTTCTGAAACACTGAAGATTCTTTTAGTGCTACACTGTGCAATAGGGGTCAAAGGTCATTACGGTTTTTAAAACACTCTTCAGAGCACAAAAGATCTCCAAACCTCTGGTTTTTAAGCACCATTCAATGCAAAAAAAAATAAAATAAAATTAGAATAGAACTAAAATATTGGTTAGGAAAAAATGTATTTCTCAAATAATTTCAAACACTGTGTGCAGATGTCTCACCTAATCTCCAATCCTAACCTCTCAACTTCTACCCAGTGGTGCATTTAACACTATCAAAGGGCATTTCCTCCTAAAGGTTCTGATATGGCCCTTGAAGTATAGAGAAGTATGTTTCATCTTTCTCCAAAAAACAAAGTCAACCCTAACCAGCCCCCAATCTTATAAACTTGGAGTTATCTTGGACTCTACTCTCTCCTACATCTAGTTTTTAAACAATATTTGAGATTCTGAAATAGCAGATAGGTGGCACTGATCAATGCCATTTTATTATAAAAAGTTAGTAAGACTTCATTTTTTTGCTTCTTTTTTTTTTTTTTTTTTTTTTTTTTTTAGCTGAGCCATCCTGCTACCTGATGGCAGCTCAGCGGCTGCTCAGCTCGGGCTGGACTTGAACCGCTGTTGCTCAGAGCTCAAGCTCGTTGCTCAGAGCTCAAACTCGTTGCTCAGAGCTCAAACTCTTGAGTGAGCTCTTAACCAACTGAGCCACTCGGCCGGCCCAGGGTCAAGACTTCATTTTTTTGTAACCAAGTCTTTTCCTTCTTACTATTCCCTCACCTTCTCCACCCTTTCGACTCCAAAATGCCTAGTTGATGGTGAAGCCAACGAATCACATTCTCAGCTTGGGAAAGTGAGGCTGTAAAGCAGTGTTTCCCAATGCTTTCTTTTCTCCCTGAGTAATGCAGTCTTGCAACTCAAGGAATTTGAAGGAAACTGAAATACACAATGTTTAACAGAGAGACCCAGAGATAATACTGTATATAATAATAACTATGTCTGTCTTCAACTTTTAAGTGGGGAGTGGGACCCTTTGAAGCCCCCCTCCTTCTCCATTTTCATCACCATACCTGCCTGCTCTTCGATGCCCATTTAAAAGCAAAGGTGGCTTTCATGGTTGCAGAGGTGGTGGAGCAATGGAAGGTCATATGACAAGTTTCAGGACATATCACTGGCAGGCTAAACGTTATCCCAGGTTCTAGGACTGGGAGACTGGTTAGGGTTCTCGTTCCTTCTCTCTCGCATCCAGTTGACCTCCCCTCCACTCTGTTCTGTTTGATTAGAGATTGCTAATGCAGGCCTCCCCAACCCCACTAAGCATGCTTATTCAACCATATTTGGGCACTTAGAAGCAACAACTTACAGCATAACCTAAATCTGCGAACTCACAGCACAGGGAAATGCAATAATGGAGTGTGGGGTACATGACTTTCTAGAAGTCGTTTTACTCTGGCCATTTTCGTCCTCTACCTGTTTCAGACCCTCAGAGCACTGGTGCTGGGCTGGGGGTGGAGTTGGGGGGAGGGCGGTATAAGGCCTCTCTTTTAGAAGTGACTGATCCAATATATTAGTCTGCTAGAGCTGCCATAACAAAATACCACGGGTCATATGGCTTAAACAATAGAAATTTATTTTCTCAGTTTTGAAGGCTGGAAATCCAAGATCCAGATGTCAACTGGTTTGGTTTCTCCTGAGGCCTCTCTCCTTGCCTTGCAGATGACCACCTTCTCACTGTGTCCTCACATGGTCTTTTCTCTGTGGTATGCATCCCTGGTGTCTCTCTGTGTCCTAATCTCCTCTTCTCACAAGGACACCAGTCAGATTGGATTAGGGCCCATTCTAATACTTCATTTTTAACTTAATCACCTCTTTAAAGGCTTTATCTCGAAATACAGTCAGATTCTGAAGTACTAGAGGCTAGGGCTTTAATATATGTATGAGAAGGGGCACAATTTATCCCATAACACCCAACAATCAGTGACAAACTAGCTTCTTTAAACTGGGAGAAGGGAAGGGAGAGGAAAGGGGGAGAGAAAATGTGCCCAGCAGGAAGATGAGCTAATTCAGAACATATTAATCACAGTCCTTGGACAAGGAATCATATAAGATTATTTAATTATTTAGGCACTAAGACAGAAGGGAGCTCTAAAATTGCTTATTTGCTAACTCTAGTTTTATAGACAAACCGTATAAAAGGAAAGACTAGATCACAAGTGACATTAAAATCTCCCAATACTCACTCTTATCTTCGGTATCGATTTCTTTAGAGCAGAGAAGATTTCTACCATCCTTGGTGAGTAGAGGAAGCAGAGGGCACAGTTTGATAGACATCAGTCTTAAACAGTTACAGATAAGATAAATCACAGGCAACCACAGAACTCTAGTGTGGGAGCTCCATACAAGTGAAGTGATTTTTACCCCATGATAATCTGTTAAAGGCATAATTTATATTATCACCAAATAGCTTAATTAGTCCTCCTGTTAACAATCCTACACTATCTTCAAATATCTCCTTCCTAGGAAATCCAGAGCCCAACGGAAAAACCATTTGGAACCCAAATCTGACTTTCTTCCACAGACCCAGGAAAAGGTACATATCTTAGAGTAAGCAAGGAGAAAGAGAAAAATGGGAAGAGAAAGAAATGTGAAGAGGAAGAAAAGAGAAAGAAAAATAGAAAAAAAGTGTCCAGAGCAAGATTCAAGTCCGGCACCTATCACAGGGCGTGCTCAGCAATGAGAGAGGACAGGGAGCCAATGGGGAGGGTGACAGCTTTCCAGCTCCCTAAGTCAGTCCGTCACTGTCTGGCTTCATTATCCGTCTTGATAAATTGTGAGTTCTCCTCATCATAAGGTCTATATAATTGAGCATTGTCCAATAGAGAGAAAGAACCACCATATATACATTTTGAATAAGGTTTGTTCAATCAGCCCAGGCATAATGGATGCCTCACCCAGTGCTCGTATTATCTCAACCATGAACCCTAAATAACTTGAACCCAACTTATCATGAATCAGGGACCAAAAGGTCTCAGGCTGTTCCAGATTGAAAATTCTACGATTGTGGAGTCCCTTTGGGGAATCCTCAGTAAAGCGTAGAAAAGTATTAGGCCATGTCAAGGACACTAGCTTTACTGATTCACCTAGGCAGTCCTGTTTTGTGACCTATACCTGCTGGGTTTTGATGGTGATTAAGGGGATCTAGTACATAGCTAATGTTATACTGGGAAGTGTTTTGAGAATTCCTTGTAAATGACTGTTTCCATACTTAACTGGTGAACTTTAATGTGAGAAAGACCGTTATTTAGTAAAAATTGTAAGTGTTCATATTTGAATAAAGTCTGTTCCATTAGTTAATATTATTGTATCAATATGAATTTCCTAATTTTGATAATTATATTCTGGTTACATATTAATATTTGGGAAAGATGGGTGAAGGACATACAGGAATTCTTTGAATATTTTTTTTTTTGCAAAATTTTTATAAGCTGAAATTACTTCCAAATAAAAAGTTAAAAGAATGGTATAAGCTGAGTGGCTCAGTTGGTTCAGAGCGTGAGCTCTGAGCAACAGGGTCGCTGGTTCGATTCCCACATGGGCCAGTGAGTTGTGCCCAAGCTGAACTGAGCTGCCACTGAGCTGCCAATGGGTGGCGGGATGGCTTAGCTGGTGAGAGCACGTGCTTCTAATGGCAGGGTTGCCGGTTCGACTCCCAAATGGGAGGGTGGGCTATGCCCACCGCAACTAAGATTGAACACTGGCACCTTGAGCTGAGTTGCCACGAGCTGCCTGCAGGCAGCTGGATGGCGACTAGACTTGGAGGTGAGCTAGCTATACCCTCCACAACTAAGATTGAAGGACAACAACTTGGCTGTTCCCCTTCCCCAATTCCCCAATAAAATCTTAAAAAAAAAGTTAAAAGAATATTTTAAACTATGTACAGTGTCAGATGGGTAATATTGGGGTTATCACTTTGTGAGTGTATAAATGTCTGATCACTACATTGTTTTGTATACCTAAAACTAATAAAAAAGATTTGTGAAAAAAAATGTTTTTAGAGATTTAAAAAGGTAATTCCCATGGCTTGATTGACAGTTTACCCATAATTTGTGCCCTGGGGGCTGGACCCAGAAGAAGAAAGGGGGCTGGACCGCTTCAGCCTCTCTCCTTTGAAGCCAAAGTAATGAAACCCACTGTAAATCAGATGAAACAATGGATATAAATGTCTTGGCTATAGTAAACTCTTAAACAAATGGTAATGGTAATAATTATAGTCTCATGTGGAGATACCACTCTATAAATAAATGGAGGAACAAGCCATTATACTAAATACCCTACCAATATTCTCCAAGTGGCTTACAAAGTGCTTAGAAATTGCCATCCTGGCAGTAGGAAGCAGAAAATCATTGACAGTTTTGAGCAAAACAGGCATATAACACCAGCAATCCCTCAGGAAAATTCATCAGGCCTCTAGCACATACAGTGCATGAAGATGAAGACTCAACAAACCCCACTAGGAGTTCTTCTAATAACTGAGGAGTGAACAATCTCACTGAATGGGCCTTGAAAGGAAAAAACCCAGAGGACAGGCATTTCGAAGGACTCTGATCTGGGCAGGACTAGCCTGGAGGTGGGGGAGGAAGGAAAGAAATGAGTCAGAGGTTACTTGATGATGTCTCGCCAAGATGACTGAGGCAATGTGGTAGTGTCACTGAGAGACAGATGGAACATGGAAGGAAGGAGACACCATACATAGAGCTTGGGCTGAGAACTCACTCAAGTGGCTTCACAGGCCCCGCAGGTGCAGAGGCAGAAAGATGAGCCGTGGGGGGTTGGGGGACTGGAAAACGCATCACTCCAAAGAGGGTGCCTCCAAGGGGGCTGACAGTAAGTTGGCATCAGCAGTCCTTGCCATGTGGTAATGCACTTTCCGTGTTACCAAATCTTCTGTTTTTGCAAGTGAAGTCAGAAACCCAGATCTCTTATGTGAAATCTCTTAACTCTTTAATGTTGGCAACTAATTTTTAAAAACTTTTAAAGCATGGTGTGTGCCAAACCAAACACATCTGTTGGCCAGATTCAGCATCAGGCTATCGACTGTGACCTCTGACAAAGACAGAAGGTCAAGGGTCAAAGTTTATAAACTGTCCCCATGATACATAGGGAGATAAGTGACTGTAAAGGGATTCAGTAACTAAAATACTATACATAAAGCTTTTGCCAGCTATCTGAGCTGTATGAATGTCCCTACCCCTCAAGTCTATATATGGATTTGAATTTATACAGGATGTTTAAACTTCAAATGGTTAAATCACAAGAATTTGAGTGCTTACTGTGTGCTGAGTACACAGAAGTCAAGAAATTTCAAGACTAACTGGGGAAGAAAAAACATGCCCTCGGGAAAACTTGAGACAAATTATGAAACAACCTGGGAGACTGCTTTCTCCATATTATGCTAGAATATGAGAGTCACCTTAAATCCTGGATTCCTGCCCCCATCACTCCCACTTAGCAAATTTTGCAGTAATGTGTGTGTGTGTGTGTGTGTGTGTGTGTGTGTGTGTGTGTGTGTGTGTGTCTGTGCTTGAATTTGTAACCAGAAATCTGATTTCCTGGGCTGTGGTTACAAAGCCACAGCCTCGATCCTCCCCTCGGCGTGGGAGGGGGCGTTAGATGGGTTGAGGGTACCTGGGCGCAGAGACGAGGTTGAGTGGCCGGCGGAAACCGCTCCCGGTCAGCTTTTTCTGCGGGAATCCCTGTTTTTGTATCTGTCATTACTCTTCAAGAAGAGCAGGAGAAGGCAGGCACCGAAATAGAAAGTGTCAAAGAGATGATGACAAGGAGGATAAAAGCAAGGCAGGACTTTTTTTCAGTCCCACCTAGCTAGCCTCCTCCATCCAGAAAGCCTGCGAGCCGCCTCCTGCCTCTTCAAAGCGCCGTCGGTGGGGCAGGAAGCGGGCGGCTCGGCTCGGGCGGCGGGTCCTCCTCGGAGAGCGGCGATTTCCTCCCGAGCTGCCCAGTTATCTCCACAGTCGCCCCCCACCCCGTACTCCTCAACCCACCCACCTACTTCCTCCGCTCCATACACACACCAGCACAGAGCTGCCAAAAATTTCCACCCTCCGCCCCCCTCCCTCGCTAACTTCCTTCCAGCATTTCCTGAGCTGGATGATCCTAGGATTTGTAAGACAGGAAAAAAAGGAAGGCGTGAGGGCGGGCGAGAGAGACAGGATGCTTGCTGTTGGTTTCACCGAAGCCGTCTGAAGGCAAGACCGCGGGCGCCGGGAAGAGGACCCACGCAGCCCGGCGCGGTCTCCTCGGCCCCCCGAGGCCGCCTGGCTCCCCCCGCGCCCGCGTCCTCTCCTGAGCGTCTCGAAACACGGAAAGCCGAGCTCGCCCTCCCTTCCAAGCGGAGGAAAACTCCCGAAGACACCGCAGGAGCCTGTGAAAGTCCCTGGGACTCCAAGTGAGGAAGTGACACTCCCAAGCGAGCCGGCCCGCCGCTGCCATCTCTGCACGGCCTCCGGCACCGCGGCCCTGGAGGAGCGCGCCGTGGATTTCAGGCTCCGCGCCGCGCGGGGTCCATGCGCACTGCCCCGGGCCGGAGTTCTTCTGGACGCCCATGCGGCCCCCCAGCGCCGCGCTGCAGCGGGTGATCTAACCCCGGAGACCCATCTTCGGCGCGGTGCCAAGCAGAGGGGAGGGGGAGACGGAGGGGCAACCTCTTTGGGACTAACTCATGAAGAACAAGGGTGCCAAGCAGAAGCTGAAACGAAAGGGAGCCGCCAGTGCCTTTGGCTGTGACCTGACCGAGTATCTAGAAAGCTCAGGACAAGATGGTAACGTACCTCCGCCTTTTTTTAACTTCTTTTTGTTTGAGGGAGAGGTGGACTCTCCTGGGGTGTGTTAGATTCCGTTCACAAGTTAATGCATTCCAGGCCTGTGGGCTCGTTTTACTCTTTAAGAACAGTGTGATTCTTAAGGTGCACAGCGCTGCCATCCCGACATGCAGAGGTGGGGTCAGCCCTTCCGTTCGTCTCACACAAGCCGTTCCTGGGCAGCACTGCTGCAAGTTTAACGGGCTACCTCCGGGGGTGGGGGTGGGAGCTCGCGAGCTCTTGATCGCGAGCTGGAGATCGGAGAGGAGGGATGACGGCTGGACGTGTGGGATGGTGATCAGTGGGCTTCTCTGGGTCCACAGTTACGACCACCTTGGGTGTCCCTCCCGGGATCTCCAATTTCATCGCTCACATCTTTTTTTATTAATGTGCTGGAAGGCAGGGGGTGCGGTGGATCCCGACTGGGGGAGTGGTTGCGCAAACATTTTCTGCATTTCTGAACTGATGCCAAATATATAGTACGTCCCTCCCTCCCTTCCCAACCCCCAGACCCTTTACCTCCTCCTGCCTTTCAGATCAGCATTTGGTGTGTGGGACTAGAAGAGTGTTGTGAAAAGGTCAGAGGGCCTCGGTTTTAAAATAGTTGAGGATATGTGAAAGAAAAGGAGAGGGTCTCTGTTTTCAAGGTCAGATTGGAAAAAAAAAAGAAGAGTGACTCCTGCAGAGTAGAGACAATTTAAACATTTGTTGGGGGAGGGGGAAAGAAAATAATCTACACTACAGTAACAGCGCTTGAGGTAAGAAGTTTTTAATCATAGGAAAGTTGGGGAAATTGAGCATTAAATGACTCCTTTTGTAAGGTTGACTGGCCCTGCATTTACCCGTGACAAAAAAGGCCTTGTCTTCAGAAACTTCAGTGAGAGAGAAATCGTCCACTATATGGGCTGTATGTTGACACACAGATACAACAAAAGGGGTAACTGAAGGGCTGTTTAACTGTTCAGTGTAATTCTGCCTCCAGGAAAATAATCTCAAAAACTATGTGATTAGCTCATATGAAATGCGCATCTCAAAAACAGTGCAAGGCTTTTGTTTCAATTTCTTTTTTTTTAAGAGACTGAACACCACCTAGTAATTTGCAGTGGTGTGATACTCCTGTGGTATTCTAGAGTTTAGAGTCTGCTGTGTCATTAGGACAAATGGCTTGGTATTTTAGAACTTGGGGGACCACAGGTTTCAAAACTGCGTCTTTTGAAAGTGAGGCATAACTGAGTCAATTCATTTCATCCTCTTCAACAATATGGAGAGGTAGATTTGAAATAAAATTAGTTGGATTGCGTTTTTTTTTTGAAGGCGAGAGAATTCAAGTATGCATCTAGAATAAGTTCAGAACAAATGTTCCTTACACCTGTTTTTGCAGGAGCCTTCAGGTTACCATCCAGGTACACTACTACCCATGCTGGTAGGACTCCACCTTCCCCCGTGTGTGTGTGTGTGTGTGTGTGTGTGTGTGTGTGTGTTGTTCTGGGCCCTCCTTCCAAAGCTGTGAGAGTTGCACTGCAAGGGGTGCCTGCCAGTCCTGCCTCATCCTTACAATGTTGTAGGTCATAGGATGAGCCAGGAACCCCAGGGTTCCGTGAAGACACCTCCAAGGAAGCCTTAGGCAGCTTTTCTCTCACTTGCTTTATATTTTGGGATTATATATATGTTTCATTTGGAAAAAAAAAAAAAGGAAGGGGGTTAACAGCTTAAAGAAAAAGATAGAAAAACAGTCAGTCCCAGTGCTGCTTGCCCTGGGGAGGAGAGGAGGAAGCCCAGAGGTAAGCTGACCTGCCTAAGATCACACAGTTAATCGTGAGGGATGCAGAGGGCCTTGGCCTCTCAGGCTCCTCTCCCCTCACTGGCTTCCATGTCTAGGCCAACATTCTCCTCTAATGATCCCTGACACACACACACACACACACCCCCAAATTGAAAGCAGACAGCCCTGCCACCACAGGATCAGCAAACTTTCAAGACTGACTGACATACCTGAATTGAGTTCAGCTTTGAAACGAAAGGAAGCTGACCCACTTAACCATCTATGTACCCTTATTGTGCCACATGGGAATTAGGCACACATAATAAATAGCTTATATAAATAAGAGTAATTAGGATTTCTTTTCTCCCACATCTAAAACTAGTTAGGTAGTTATCTCTTATTATTGTTATAGTGTAGCATGAATAAACAATTGTTTCATAAATTGTAAAACATGTAAAACAATCTATCCTCTTTGTGGACTTTCTGAAACATGTATTAGTTAATAGACAATTAAGTCCAAGGCCTGGACTCTGCTTCCAGGGAGGAGAAGCTGACCTAGGCACTGTCCCTTTGCCCACATGACCTTGGAAGTTCAGCCCAGAATCCTGAGGGTGATAAGTCAGCATGGTAACTAGGAGCCGGAAGGCTGGGGACAGTCTCAGAAGACTGACATCATAGTTACTTAACCTTGGAGGGCGAGGGTAGAGTGATGGACTTGGTAGAGACAGAGAAAAATAGATTCAGGTCTGGGAGTACAAGGCAGAAGAGAACAGAGATATAGGGAAACGAAGAGAGCCTTTGTGCTTGCACAGGGAAGGAAAGGCTGAGCTGGGGTGGAGGACAAAGCTGGTGACAGTTAGCTATGCTCAGGCCACCTGAACACGGGGAAGCTACACCCCTGAGGCTGAGCACAGAGGATGAATGTCACCTACTTCTGTCATTTGCTGTTGCCCAGCCCTGCTACTTTCAGCTGGACAGATCTGATAGAGCAGGGTGTGTGGGTGACAAATAGGTGTTCAGCTTGGAGCGGATGTTGCTCAGGGCCAGTTGTCATCCTTAATCTTTTGGAAGCTGATGAAAAACAGAAACCCTTTCCCTTAGAAAAACACACACACTCAATTGCGTATACAGTTTCTGCGGGCATCCACATAGATGCCAAGTTCATACCCTGCTGTTGTTTGTCCCTAGCAGCACACAGGCCTAATGTGAAGGACAATTTTCCCCCTTTTGCTTCTTTAACCACTTTTCTCCCTCCTGGTGAGAACACCCAGGACTGGCATGAAGTTGCTCGTGGCCAACTTGGCGGCGGAAGCCCCTTTCGCTTCCCCTCCAGCATAGTGGCGGCTGCCCCAACCCCCAGCTCTCCCCTGGGAACCAGATAACTTTCTCTTCCTGTCTGGAATAGAGGGAGAAGATCATCCCTTCCTCACCGCTAATGCTGAAAATAGTCGTTTTTCTTTTTTTCTTTCTGACCACTGTGTACGAAGGCCCTTGCTTGCAGCTATGTAATGAAAACCACATCATTTTGTCGCCTGCGGCTGGGAGGCTGGGAGTGAAGTCCTGTGAGGCCAGACGGTTTCCATGAGCATTTCCTACCTCTGCTCTCTGACCCGAGTGCGCTGGGTCTTCCCACAGTGCTGGGAGATGTCAAGGGACGAGTCAGAGAGCACTGTCAAGAAAGCTATCTTCTGCCTCCATGTTGGCCCTACTCTAACGATTGAGGGCTTTCTCACCCTTCCAAACAATCTTTGTCATTTTACTCAATCCCTGGTAAGAAGTGATATTGCTTTGGCCTGGTGGTTGACCATGATGGTGAGACATTGGAATCACATGGGCAGCTTAAAACAAAAAAAGGTGATGCCCAGGCCCTCTCTCAGACCAGTTAAAGCAGAATCTCTTGGTACCCGGGCATGGGTATGACTTGAAATCTAGATGATTCTGAAATGCGGGCAGAGTTGAGAACCATGGCAACCTAGGCCATTCAGAATGTACCTGCTGAATGTTTGATAAGAACTGTGAGCCTTTTTATTCCTGAAGATTTTTTTCTAGTTGTTACCAAACTGAAAAGGAAAAAAAAAAAAAAGAAAGAAAAGATATGTATTTCATTCGAGGGATGGCAAAAGGTTCATAACAAAATACATCAATGCCCATTATATATATATATAATTTTAAGTTTGATGAGAGTAGGATAGCCCCAGTATTTCAAAGAACAAGGATAAGGCAACGGGCACTTCTACATGTAGCTGTTGTTCATTTCTGAGGCTAAGTCCTCCTGTTGCTTTGTTGATTCATTTACTTAACAGTTGTGTATTAAGACACTGTGCTAGGTACTCTGGGAGAGAAATAAACATGCACCCCAGACTCAAGAAATTTGCAGTCTAAGGAATGTGAACAAACTTCCAGAAACTAGTGGCTCAATTAAGCTTTGAGGTTGGCTGTCATAACTGAACAGAAAACTGAAAGAGAAAAATGTGAATGCTTGTTCCACAATTCAATAGACGAGATACCCCAATATAAACAGGAGCAAAGCCTTAGCAAGGAAGGTAAATATTTTTCTGTTCACGATAAGATTTAACAAATGGAGAACCAGGGCCGGATATTCTCTTTGGCTTTAACATCTTGCCTGGCACATTATTATCACACCCTCCCTGGCTAACTCTTCATCCTTTGGGTCTCATCTGCTTCTAGAAACCTTACATGATCCTCCCAAGTCAGGTGCCCCTGCCGGGGGATCCTGTTAGGAATTCCAGAGCCTTACTGCCTGGGATAGAATCCCAACTTTGCCTGTCTCCAGCTGAGTGATCCTGGAACAAGTTACTTAGCCCCTCTGGGCCTCAGTTTACCTATTTGTGAAATGGGAATACGAGGACTGATGTGAAGAGAAATGAGTTAATATGGGCAAAGCACTTAGCAGAGGGCATGCATATGGTAAGCTATACGTGTAGCTGTTATTTTCATAACACTCTGGAATAGCCCTGGCATAACCAAATACTATCAATGACTGATTGAAAGAGGCCTACAATGAAATGGATAAATGATATGGTCAGGTGTGTTCATTGGTCACCAAGAGGGATGAGAAGAAGAACGGCTGCCCCACTGAATAGAGAGGTCAGTTCACACAGGGCTTTCCACTGGGGAGTAGACCAGCTGTGTACAGTGGTGGAACAGCAAGATGTCAACCTGAAACTAAAGGGCTTGCAGAAAGATCTGAGAAAGACACCTAGCCACTCCTGCACCCACAGGGAACTGAAAGAGAAGACGTGGCCTGGAGGTGGAGTTTGTGGAGCTTGAGTTTAGAGGGGCATCCTCAAATCTGGGCTCCGAGAGTGAAACAGGATGAAACAAAAGAGGAGAATTAAGACTTTAAACCTGGCGCAAACTGAAGCCAAACTGTAACTTACTCTGTATAGTCTGGCTATGTCAAACAACCCACACAGAGAAGAGAAACAGCTACTTCCACCTACCCATATCCCTCCCTCCTGCCCACTCTCCAGACCTCTGCCCAGAGCCCCTGGACAACAGGCAAAGCCTCGCCCTTCCTTCAGCCCTCCCCTCCCCCACTGGCAGCTACCCTGATGCCTTCCAGCCTCTGGAGGCCCAGATGTTGGAGCTGCTAAGGAAGCCACTGTCACCCCAGACCTGCCTGGAGCCAAGAGGACCGTATGCTTGGGCAGGAGGGAGATGGAGGCCTGGCCTTATGCTGGGGCAGAAGGAACATGTTGAAGCTAGGAACACATTTTCCCATAGCCAATGCTATACGTGGTGGATAAAGCTCCCCAATCCCGTTAGAGCTGTAGTTTTTTTCATTTTTCTTTTACCCCTAAATCTATTAGACATCTGTGGGCTAGCCTGGAAACCTTGTCTGTGGGAGTGGGGAGGAGGGGAGAACACATTCTGAATCCAGAAGCGGATTGACCCAGGCAGCTCTGAAGCAATTGCTGGGGACTGCCTGTTCCTGGGCATTCACCTTGCTGCAGAGTTTCCTGGGATACTCTGGCTCTGTGTGTGTGTGTGTGTGTGTGTGTGTGTGTGTGTGTGCACGCACGCGCGCAGCAGTGGGGGGAAGAAGGGAGCGTGGCTGAAAGATCTAGGACCCAGTGTGGGGATAAGAAGCACCACCCCTACTCCTTTTCCAAGCGATGCTGTAGCTAACTATTTTTTGAAACAAAGTCGTGAAAGACCCTTCTGGTTGGGACAACCTGGTACTGATTCCCTCTAGAACGGGCCCAGCCTGGCCTTTGTGTCTCAGGAGCCCACTTCCCTCTGTGTGGTTCTTTCACACCAGTCTTGAGGCCCGGGAACATGGATCTCCTTGTGTTTTTTATTTTTTGCTTTGTTTTGTTCTTCACTCATTGCTTGCCATGTATTTAAGCTAATTTGGCATTTCCCCACTTATTCCCACTCTTGCAATTAATTTTCTTTTTGCTTATGGGTGCATGCCCCACCCAATTTTCTGAGCTGTTTCTCTCTATGCCCCAACACAAAAGCCACACTTGAGTTTGACTGGTTTTGATGTTCCTTCCTCAAAGGGCTGGCCTCAAGTCCTGATTGAGTGGATCACAGCCTGATGGGACTTCAGGAGTCCAGATAGCAACCCTTATTCCTCTAATCTTCCCCAGGATGCAGTTTTCACTAAGGCTTAAAAATAAAAGACCCTTAGGGGAAACACACTGACTGCCATTCAGAGGAGCATGGATACTGGTACTAGATTTTTTTCGAAGAGCAACTTTGGGTAGAGAGAGATTAAGAACATTAGGCTGCTGGATGTCTCAAGGAGGAAAGAAGAAAAGGACCCTAAAATAAAGGCTGAGGCCCAAATCAGACCTGCTTGCTATTTTTTTTAGTAGTTAGAGTCACTATCTGCCTTGGTTGCTTGCTATGTGCCAGCCACTTTATACACACAAAGTAATATTTTTGACATCTGTAAAATGGGCATCTTTAAGCCCCATTTTACAGAGGAGAAAACTGAGATGGAAGAGGTTAAATCACTTGCCAAGATTGTAGAGATAGGAAAGGCAGGATTTAAATCCAGGTCTGTCTGACTCTCTAGGTCATGGCCTTAGGCGTGAACACAATCTCCCAGCACATTTCATAATTTGACATTTACTCTATAGTTTGCCAAAGGAAAAAAAAACCTACAAAAAATAGCTTTTTCTCCCTTCTTCCCCCAGCTAAGATCATTACTAGTAATAATAACAACTCACATTTGCATAGCATTTTACCCTCTGCAAGGAGCTTTTCACACACACACACCAATTCTAAACCTACCAGCTTTCAAGTCCAACCAGACCCCACCTTTTCCTCGTAGGTCCCTCCCTGTCCACTGCAGCCACAACCCTCTTTCCCTCTGGATCAGCTGCTGCTTTAGAGGCAGAGGCACCCAACTTGGTCTTCCTTCTACTGGCTACTCTGTTTTCTAACTGGCTTTGTGTGCACAAGTGGATGATGAGCTCCACTGAAGGCAGGTGGCATTCATTCGACAGCTCACACAGATTTGGTAGCTCACTGTGTGGCTCAGGGTGAGCCCCATCGCCAATCCACAGCAGTTGATCGATTGACCCTATTGCCTGCTTAAGAAGCCAGTGTTAGTGCCCTTCTAGGAATCTTGGAACGAGGGACACTGCTGATGTGCTGGAGTATCAGGAATCTAAGTTTGTTTAAGATTCCCCTCAAGGGCTCATAGCTACTCCCAGTAGAAACTGAGCTAGACTTTGCACAGGACGCTACAGAAACACTGTCTTTTCCTAGTGCCTCACCAGTCACTCCTTGGAATGAGCCACATTCTTGGCGGGGCCCCAGAACCAACTGAGTTTCTGGGATCGAGTCTCAGGCACTCTTTGTTCTAGTGCAAGCTTGGCTGATGCATACCAGGCCCTGGTACCACGCCCATGGCCTGATGCTGGTCCAGAATGCCTTTGGGGGCCCCCTCCACACTGTCCCCAGAGGGAGAGGGGTGAATGTCACCCCCCAAAAGGCAACATATACCAGCTCTTACTGTTAAAGACCCCTAGAAAACAGTTTGACATATAAAGTAGGATTCTGACAAACTATAAATAAACCTATAGCCTTCATAAAAGGCAGTTGAGCTAATTTGTGTAGTTATGCATATTTCTTTCCCTGTCTCTTTTTATGTTTTATTCAGAAACCATCTTGTGTAGGGTTTTCAATTCAATGCAACAAATATTTAATGGGACTCTAATGTGCTAGACGCTGTTGGGTTGCAAAGATGCTCTCAAGTTGCTCTCAGCCTCGTGAGCTAGGGGTCTTAAGACAGAAAAAGAACTAAAAAAAGTACAAGGAAGAATGAAATGAGGGCTCTGGAGGATGTTAACATGTGAGACAGTCAAGTGAAAGAACCATCAGCCAGTGGGCTGTTTATAAGGGGGAAAGTCAACAAAATGATAAACAGATATCTAACCGTGATTGGGATGATGGAGATATGAGAAGATGGGGTGGTGGGTTCCTGCAGACAGGAAATCACATGGTTTTGCCTGACACTTGTAAGTGGTCACACCCTCTTGCACAGAGGCAGGGTGGGGGTGTGGGGTTGTGAAGATGATGCTTAAACTCAGGAAAAGGTAGTTAAAAGTGACATATAGTGGCCAGGCTTGGTCAAGTGGACAGTGGCTGGGGTGACAGAAGCTGGTTTTGGTGGCAGGAGAGTGAACCTTCCCTCAGGAGAAGGCAGAACAGCTGATAATAGCAAGAGTGGCAATTGATTTGGCTGTGTCTGTGCCCTACCCAAGGGCAGGACAATGGGGGATTCTGTTAAAAGATAAAACTTTTATAAATGATGTTAACTGATGACACTAATTATGTTTCTTGAGTAAGTCTAGCTGTATGACATAAATGTGAAACCTTGACCTCTCCCTGCTGTCTGAGGAAAGTTCTGTTTTGCCCCTATTTTATTCATATCTATCTATCTATCTATCTATCTATCCCAACTTAGAGAGGTTAAGTAACTTGCCTAATGTCACCCAGCCAGGAAATGGGCGAAGCAGGCCTCAAACTGTCTGCCTGACATTGAATTCCCCTTGCATTGCTTTGCCCTCTCTGGACCCAAATAGCCGCATGTATGCTGGAAATACACCAGGGTCTGATGTGCATGGCTCCATTTCGCCAGGCATTGCCAAGGTGCTAAGTTAAGTAGGATTTAGTCAGACTTTGATAAAACTTCTGGCAACGGAGTTCCCATCCTCCGCGTTGCAAAGTAAAACATTTAAGTTCCAAATGGCAGTGTTGTAAACAGAGAGCATGCCCTGTTACCATAAGTAGCCCCTTCCACCAGTTCTTTCCCATCTGTTTCCTGCATGCTGAGTATTATTGGGAAACAATGATGTCAACTCTTCCATATAAATCTACACCTCCCTGCTTACCCCTCCCCTACAATGCATATTTTTGTTCCTCTTTCTGGCTTTTGTCTTGCTGTTCTGTTCTTTAAGGACTCACGCTTTTGGCGTCAATTGTTGGCTTTCTTTTTAATAAGTTTTTGCTATTTAAGCTTCCTTGTGGCCTTCAGAGTGCACATGCTTTTTATGGGTCCATATTTGGAAAATCCTTTGTTTGGCTAATAGCTAGAACATGGGCCTGGTGTTAGTGGATAGGAGCCATTTTGCTTTCTGGAAAAGCAAAGCTTGATGCAGGGTTCTGAATCAGGCTCACAGCTGAGGACACAACCCCTCTGTGGGGGCCTCCAGGACTGTGTTGAAGCTGTTTGGACCCTGGGCACAGAGCCTATAGCTGAAGGCCAGGAAAATATACCCATCGAGTAATCTGGTTTCCCTCACCCCCAAGCCTCACTTTCAAATGGGACATGATTTCCTCAGTTCCTCTTTCTTTTGTGCCTCTAAAGACAATTTGGTTTCCAAAAGGAAAGGGGAGGGGCAGTCTTGGGGGGGTGGGGAGAGGTATGAGTTTTAAACTCTGGGTCCAAGAATTCTGGACCGCTCTTTCGAAGCCTCCGGCAGAGATACTCAAACTTCACTGGGCATAATAACAAAAAATGTAGTTTTTACTTTTAAATTTAAATTTCAAAATTTTAAAGACATTAGTTAAATTTATTATGCTGTTAGTACACTATAAGGGCTTGGAATACTCTTTAAATTCCATTTCGGTCTCCTTGAAATATAATTGAACATCTAACAAAGATTTCAAATGGGTATTTTCGTACTTCCTGTCATATCTGGGTCTGTGGAGAAAATGGGATTCCACTGAATGAGTTCTACAGTTGATAGGGCTGCAAGCTATGAAGTGTGGCTGTATGTCAGTCCCTCAGAGATTCTGCTTTGGTAGGTTTGAGGTGGGGCCTAGGAATCCACATTTTTAAAGACGAGCCCCAGGTCATTCTGATATCTTTGGCCTACTTTGAAAAACATTGACTTAGCCCATAGAAAGGAGCAACTAAGTGAAACCATATGATTTTTATTTTCTTCATTATACATTTTAGGTTGCCCAAATTTTCAACAGTGAACATGTATTTTTACTATTTAAATTGGAAAAAAAAATCTGTTAAAATCATTATGGGAATAGGGTGTCTTAATTCATTGCATTTTTCATAAAGCCCTTTTGTTTCAATCCTTATTAAAAAAAATCTTCATAAAGTCTGTTAGTTTGGTTTTCTGTCTTAATAGATGCAGTTTAGGGAAAGCAATTATCCTCTCCTCTGAGAAGCAGTGTAGTAATGTGGTTAACATGCAGCTTTTTGCTGACAGTCTGCCTTGGTTCAAGTCCTAGCTCTACCTTTTATGCTAGCTTTGTGACCATGGACAAGCTGCCAAACCTCTCTGTGCCTCCATTTCCTCATCTATAAAGTGGGGATTATGATATTAATAGTACCTACAGCACAGGGTCACGATAAGGATTAAATGAACTAGTGCACTGAATGGAATCTATTGGGTCGCCGGGAAAGTCATGATGCATTTTTGCATTGAAAAACATAGAAAAATACGTCATGACTTTCCCGACGACCCAATAGTAAACCTGCCATAAGTATTCGCTATCGTTATTATTTCCTAGGTAATTGGAAACCTTATCTTGTTTCAGCCTCATTACTCAGAATGTGGTTCCTGAGTAACGCTACCGATGTGGAAGTTGAGAGAGCTGAGAACACATATTCCAAGGTTCCCACATGTCCCTCGGGGTTTCTTCTTTTTAAAAAAATTCTCTTATATACACACAATTATTTGTTTTCAGTCAAATGCATAAAAATGCTACTTTTGAGATTCTTATCTGTTGATAAATATTTCTGGGGTGGGACTGTGTGGCAAACTTTCTAAATTTTACATTTCTTTAGTAATCAGAAAAAAAAAATAACCTAAGTACAAAACTGAAAAGAAAGAAGAAAACGAGGGTTATGGCAAAAGGCTCGAATCAGAATGACAGACACAAACTTCCAGTTTCCATCTGTATTTCAGGAGAGCTATAAATCTGGAAAATGAGCCTGCTTCCACCGTTGATGGAACAGTGCAAGGCCTGGATTTTCGCTGGCGCATATGACATTTCGCATAGGCCTATTTCTTTGCTCTACAATTGTGTTTTGACAGTTGACTGAATGAGGTAGATCTGGTTCAATCTTAGCCTGTATGAACAGATTCTTAGGCTAGATAGCATACAAACCAAGGGATCCCCACTGCACTCCTCACTGGTTGAACCCAGTATGGAGTCTGTGTGCATTTCTCAATGCTCCATTTGAAGATGGAAACTTGTACACAGATGTATATTTAGGTAGGTGATCAGGATGATGAAGTTTAGTTCTTTATTACCTTTCACCCCCCCCCCCCCAACCATTGTCACAGGTTCCTACATTATCTCTTCCCTTGAGTAGAAAGAAAATGAGCTCCTTGAAGACTGGGACCATTCTCTGTTCATCTGTGTGCTAGGAGTCTGCAGGGCTGGTTCCTGTCTGGAGGGCCTCAGGGCGGATCCACTGCCTTGCCTTTTCCAGCTTCTAGAAGCAGTCCTCATTCTTTGGCTCATGGCGCCTTATCACATCAGCTTTATGCCCTCTGCACCCTCTTCACATGGTCTTCTCTCTGATCTCTTGCCTCTCTCTTATAAAGACCCTGTGATTACACCAGAAAATCCAAGACAATCTCATCTCAAGATCCTTAGCTTGATCATCACGTTTGCAAAATACCGTTAAGCCATATAAAGCAACATTCACCGATTCCAGGAATAAGGACATGGGCCTTTTTAGAGTGGTATTACTCAAACTACCACAATCTGTTTTCGTCACAGTGCATGGTTGGCGCAACAGATACTAATAACGTGAATAAAGGGAATAGGGTGGTGATTATGGGAGAGGAGGAAGAGATGCACATCAGCACTTACTAAGCATTTACCATGCCCCAGGCACTGGGTCAGCTGAGACACAGGGATAAACAGGCATTGCCTGGCCCTGTGGGGGCTCACCATCCCAGGCAGGACGTGGACGCATGCTTTTATGGATTCTCCTCACACAAACCACGATAGGAAGTACATGACGTTCATTCTGACTCACAGGCACTGGATCTTCTAAAATGAGTGGAATCTGAGTAGTCTCCGCCTGAATGGAAGCTATTCCAGACAGAGGGAACAATATGTAAGCAGAGGTGCTGAGGTGTAAAACAGCATGGCAGCATCAGCATTCTAAAAAGCACAACAAAAAGAACAAGGGTGAAGCGTGAGCCACCTACGTGCCTGGACTAGGTTTAGGGGAACAAATGACTTATTTTAAATCTTGCAGGGAAAAAAGTGATGAAAACAAATGTGCCAGTTTAAGTAACAGCTTGACAAAGGAAGAAGAATCTCAAGGCACGTTTAAAGCTACTGTGTCCTTTTTTGGGAGTTTTCTTGTTGCTGTTGAGAAAGAATTGGGCCCCAGTCTAGGAATAAACTTCCTCCAGGTGGAGGAAAAATGAGGTGCCCCAAGCAGCTATAACCCAGAATTTTCGAGTTTATTCCATCTATTTACAATCTGAGGAAATTTAATTCCCCCCTGTCTTGTGGACGATAACCAGAGCGATGTTTAACATTTCAAATCTAAGTTTTATTAAGGTGAAATATTTTGTAACATTTCTTCCTACCTGCCTACTGGTCACTACCCATCCCATTTCTCTTTCTTCTGGCTTTCTCTTCATCCTTGTCATTCCTCCAGTTTAAGAAACCTGAAGCAATATCAGATCCATTGTTCTTACCAATTCCACTCCCAGGTGCCATTTTGAGCCTGGCTCTGTATGCTTCCATCTCACTATGGGATGACCGTCCCCTCAGACCACTGCCATCCCCCACCTTCATACACGTAGGTCCCCGTATCCAAGGAGACCTCAGGGTTCCTTAGAGGTGGGCCTTCATGTCCAGTGCCCGCCTCACCCTTGCCAGATTCCAGAACTCCAAGAACTAAAAATACTTCAGCTCTGCTTCTCCTGCTGGCAGGCACTCAAACTGATTTTGTCCCTTGTGACTGAAAAGCAGAGGCCCAGGAGGGAGCAAGTGTGGCACAATAGTCAGCCACTGCCTGAGGGGCTACTCACAGTCATTTGAGCCAACCTGGCATAGACCACAGAGACCCAGGATGAGTGTGGCAAAGCAGGTGAAACAGAGGTGGCAGCCTAAATAGAAGTATCCTGAAGTTGAATATATCTATATATATCTATATATATCTATATAGATATATATAGATATATATAGATATATAGATATAGATATAGATATATAGATATATACACACACACATATATATTTTTTAAGATTTTATTGGGGAATTGGGGAAGGGGAAGAGACAAGTTGCTGTCCTTTTGTTCTTCAGTCTAGTTGTGTAGGACGTCGCTTCACTGTCCCATGTTGGTATTATCATTGCACTCTTCCCGGGTGAAGGCAGTTGCTCACCGGCCATCGGACAGCCGCTCACAGTGGCTCATGGTGGCTCACGGCAACTCATGAAAGCCCACGCCAGCTGCTGGCCAGCCCCACTGCAGCCTACGCCATCGTTGGCGACTCGCAGCAGTCCAACTACAGGTCGAGCTGTTGTTCACCATCTTAGCTGTAGAGGGCAGCGTCACTGGCCCGCATGTGGGATCCGAACCCGGGTCCTGTTGCTCAAAGCAGTGTCCCAAGCCAGCTGTTAACCAACGTGCCACTCAGCCGACCCTGAACATCTATATCTTTGCAGAAACCAGCCTGGGTATATCTAAAACTAAGATCAGAAATCAGTTATGACCATAGATTCTTACAGTGGGCAAAGAAAATGTCTTGAAAAGATCTTTTTCACTAGTGTCACTAAAACCTTCAATGGTTTCCCAATGCCTTCAAGACAAAATCAACTCCATAAATACCAACAGGGTTTACCAGCCCGTCACACTCATCACCCGGCCACACTCTACTTCTCATAGTTCCTCAAAAGTGCTGTGTTCCTCTTGCCTCCAAGTGATTGTCCATGCTCCTCTCTCTGTGTAGAAAACTCTCTCTCTCTCTTTTTAGCTCCACTTCAGACCATGCCAACTCCAGCTCATCTTTTGGGTCTCAGCTTGGATGTCTCCTGCTCTAAGATGCCTTCCTTGAGCCCTGTGAGGAAGGGCTAGGTGCTTCTCTTGTGTGCTCCCACTCTACCCTATGCCTCCCCAATACTTTTATCACACTGAATGCACCAATCTCACCCCCACCCTATTGTTGCCCCATTCTAGACTCTAGATGACCCTGCATCAACTCTGTGAGATCAGGAACCATGTCTCCTGGTTCATCGTTTTATCACCGTCACCTAGCACAATGCTTTTAAATATGTGTTGAACGAGTAGATGAATCCAGGGTAGATGGTGCTGTCTTGGGTCTGTGTAGTGGGGTGGGGATGGAGGGCTGTGTTCTGCGTGAATATTTTGCACATATGTGTGCATCTGTCATGTATTTGTGTGTATCCAGTGTGGAGACTGGAGGTGAAGGAGGAATCCACTGGTGGAGCTTAGGGGTAGTCTTCATTCGGTAAATAATTGTCTGGTGTTAGGCAAATCCTCACACTCTTTGAATCTCAATTTCCTCATCAAAAAGACAGGAATGAGAATTATATGAGATAATATATGCAGAAGGATCTTTGAAATGGAAAAAAAATACTGTAATTTTTAGACTTGTGCTCAAGAAGGGCTGAATTGCCCCGAAGGCTGTGTTTACTGATTGGCTGTGAATTTGATGCTCCCTTGTAGACATCACCAGCTGCCATATTGGAAGGAAATCAAGTGAGCTGTTTCCTTAAGGTAACCCTCCCACACACCCTGGTGCCTCCTCCAGCCCTGCCAACTTCAACCACCCACTACTGGCAGAGGTTCTTCAGAACCTTTAAGTGCATCATGCAGGCGCACAGCTGGGGCTCCCAAGGTGCCCCTGTCACTCAGTGCCAGGATCATCTTGTGCCAAGGCAAACACAGAGATAAATGAACTAGAAGCTAATGTGTCATGTTAGAGCTGAAAGAATCTTAGGAAGTTGCTATCTAAGCCTCATTAAAGACACAGAGAACCTGGGGCCCTGGAGAGTACAGTAATTTGCCTGAGAAGATGCAGCTGGCCCAGTGATGCTTCCTGGTTTCCTTTTCCCTGTTGGTGCTGGGTAGAAATAATAGGTCTGTGTGTTTCTGAGAACCATCCAGCCTCAGGGATCCCTGAGAGGGTAGAAGAGGCTCGGGTGATGGTGCCTTTAGGAGAGAAAGAGGATACTAGGACTACCTCACAGCTTGAGAAAAATATCCTTTATTATACAGCTGGTTAAAATTATGATATATTTACTGGCATAGAAAGATATCCAACAATGTTAAGAAGTTTACAAAACAGCATATACAGTATAATTTGGTAACTATATACGTAAGAAACGGTCTAGAGGAATATACTCAAAACATTAGCAGTGGCTTTCCCTGGATGGATGCTTTTCTCTTCTTTTGCTGTGTTGCTGTGTTGTCTGAATTTTTTTAAAAATGATGAACGTGTATAATGTTTATATTTTGAAAAGACACTAAGGTATTTTCATTTTGTAAAAGCATACACATCCCCTAAATTATTCCAACTTCCTTTGCTCTGATTTTGTTTTCCTCAAAGAACTCCTGTCATCTGTATCTTCCTCTCCTGACCCAACTGTGAATTCCTATGGAAAGGATGAAATGGCCACTTGACTTGACAGAGTCATCCCCTCGGAACTTGATTGTAGAAAGCAGATCACTCTTAGATGAACTTGCCAAATTCAGGTTCTGATTCTGCCAAGGAAGTGACAACGACCCCGGCCTGTAGTGACCGCACAGAGGCCTAACTTCCCCCCATGCACACAACCCTTGAAGCCCACCCGAAGACATCGGCTGGACCCACAGCCTTAATGACCACTGCCTGGGGTTCAGGGTAAAGCAGTCTTGGAAACCTTTTGCAGTGCATCCTTGAATCTCTGAAAGAGAGGGAGCGAGAGAGAGAACGAGAGCGCACGCTTGGGTTTGAGGTTGTGCAACAAACATGTCTAGCTGGCTGCTCTCACCACCAGCTGACACTCATAAGAGACTTACACAATCACCAACAGAGAGTATGAGACAAATTTTATTTTGGTTTGTAAAAGTGAGGTCCAAGTTAATAGAAGGACAGAGAACCTGCCAAGATTGTGGAGAAGGCAGCGGGGGGAGTAACTAACCCTTAGATGGCACCTCACAAAGTACTTGCACCAAATCTTCTCATCTGTCCTTCACAAGCCTGCGAGATAGAGGAGGCAGGTAATTATTACATCTGCTGTATATGATGACACTGATGTTCCCCAAGGACAAGGAACTGGTAACTCCAAATCTGTGGCCTTTAGTACTTCCTAGGATGCACGATTTGTGTGTATAGCCTGCATGTTTACAGCTCTGGATTAAGCAATCAGAACCTATGTATTTGTCATGTGACCTTGTGGGATTCCTTTCATCTTTCCGAGCCTCACATTCCTCATCTGTAAAATGGGGATAATAATAACTGTCTAGCTTGCTTCATGGGGTGGGGACCTGACAAGCTAATGGAGACAAAAATTGTGTGCTTTGAAAATAGTGAATTGCTAAAGGACTATAAAGTATGATTAATTTCCCAGTGCAATGCTGAGGGATATGTATTTGAGAATAACTTTCTCTAAACAGAACTGTTATTTTAGGACTGCATAAGCTTAATAACAGCCCACAACAATCCAGCAACCCTAGCCAGTTCCCTAGGAACCCAGACTTTCTATTTTCACATCCCCTGTCCTGCCTCGGGTAGATTCTCAGCTTTGAAGATAAGTACTCAGGTTTCCAGGAAAAAGGTGTCCCTGACCAGCTGCCTCTTCTCAGTAAAACCTCCTGAATTGGAGTGAGCTTGAGTTGCAGGCTCTTTCTGAAATAGTTGCTTGGGGGTGCGTACTTTAATTCTAAGAAATTAGGCTTGCCTGCTTATTTTGATGGGTATTTAAGTTCAAATTACCTTAAATCTGCATTGTGCTTTACCCAAGGCAAGGGTCACTAAAGAGGCCTGGAGGGAGGGTTCCAGGGGTCCCCACCCTGCTTAAGCCAGAGCAGTCTGCTTTCTTTAGTGCTATTTGTTTTATGCTTTGGGGTGACGTTTATCTGAACAAAGCATTACATGCTTTAAAAAATAAGATTGAAAACCACTGCTGCTTAAATCTGCAAATCAGCAAAACTTTTGTCTGAGGGTCACACAGTCAGACAAAAACAGTTATCTCTCGTGCCCCCTCCTGACCTCCTAATACCTCCTTTCTGAGATCTGTTGCCTGTAGATTTGCTCTGGTACCTTTCCTTGGGGCAGTTCAAGTGTTGTGTTGTGTTGTGTTTTATTTTGTTTCGGGATAAAATATTTCACCGAGAGCCTGCAGAATACACATGCAAAGTCAGTTCTTGGGGAAAAAAAAAGGGGGGGGGTCAGCAGCCATATGTAATATGCTGTTTTATGTTTTTTATGATATGTGAACTTTCCATTTTTAACGGAAACAGTGAAAAAAATAAGGCAGAAAAGAAGGGCTGGCATTAATGCCACTTCTCTAGATTTCTGTGACTAGTTCTTAGTCTTTTTGCTCGTGTGGATATAAATGCTTCTTATGTGAACACTAACTAGCAACAGAGAATAATTTCTGGCACTACAAATGCATCCCAATTAATGTGGGAGGAAAGGGAAAAAAAGAAGAAAAGACAGGGGAAAAGAAAGGAAGAGGGATAGAAAGGAAGAATGGAGTTGGAAGCTGGTACAGAAAAGTAACTTTAGAATTTTGGAAGCTGCCAGCATAGGTAGAAGAGCTCCCTTTGCAAAGGATGTTTTGTGCAACATAGAATAAGAGGTCTCATTTTCCCTATCTGTAATGTCAAAATAGAAATATTTGCTTTATAGACCTCACAGAAATGTTGTGAGGATCTGTTGAAATAGTGAATAGGAAAGGGACTTATAGATTTAAGGTCATTGCTGTCCCCCAGCTGAAGACTGTCATTATTATTTTTTTCTCTCTGTGCTTTGAACAGATGGTTTGAGGGATTAGGATCTTTCCCTCTTTCAATTTAATTTTGGAGCTTTGAAACTAAACCCAGCTGTTTCTACCGAGTTTTCAAATGCTAGATCTCAATGGTTTTTCACCGGGTAAGATTCCGAATCCATATAAATTATGCCCACTGGAACTCTTGAATAATAACTCTTGTAATGAGAGTAATTTAAAGATAGCACTAATGACAGAGAGATTATACTCCAATCTGTTTTTTTTAAATATCATCTAATAATTTGAATTTTGCCTTACATGTGATTTTGCCACTCTGCAAAAAGTGGCAAAAAAAAAAGAGAAAAGGTCAGCTTGATTTTTCTTGAACCTCACATTATTTAGAAAAAATGAGGAGATACTTCTTTGTTGGTCAACTAATTTAGTTCAGTTTCACAGAGCCTAAAGGAATGATAGTTCCCTGTTTTCTTGGCTAAGGTAGCAAATTTCCAAATGATAATAGACTCTTTACATATTTTATTTAGACTTCCTAAAACAGCTAGAACCTTTTTATCTTGCATACTCCTAATTGATACTGTAGAATCAGTCTCTCAGTTACGATTATTTTGACTTAAACATTCAAATCTCTGTCTAAAAATTCAAAAACTAAGCTTAGCAAGTATGGGATGTAGTAATCATTCAATGAACAAATATTTCTGGAGAAAAAATTTGAAAAGTGGTAAAAACAAGCTAAACTACATTCCAGTATTAGATGGACATCTATCTCTTGGTCCAACAACCTGTCCATTATTTATTTATTTTTTTTTTACATACAGGTCACATTGTACCAAAAAAAAATGCCTTTTAAAAATAAGCAATGCTGCTGATTTAGTCTATCTTGGGACTCATTGTTAAAAATTCTTCCCTTCTGCTGTCTTCTTTGGGGCAATACCAAACAAACATTAACAACTGTGGAACAGATGTTCTTACTAGAGAAGATTCCAGAGCTGGGCTCAAACATATCCCCAACCAGAACAAGACACCAACCACAGAGATTAATCTTCTGGTATGGGTGTTATGAGATAAAAGCACCTTCTGGATTTCATCACATGTTTTTATAAAACAGTCTCTAAGAGGGTAGGGGGTTGTTTTTTTCTTTCTTCTTTCAAGGACAGGATCAGAAAGTTCTTCCCTTTTGGGAGCCTAAGTGTCATATGAATGCTTATGTTTGGTGTTTGGATTTTAGTCACAGTAAACAGATATGCTTTCTGTTCCACTATTGTAATTTTTAAATGACATGATTCTCTCTGCTGCCCTCTTTGGTTTTGATGGAAGGTATTAAGAACTCACGGCACATTGTAGCATAAGACACTTTAAGAAGATAACATTTCGCTGCATTCCATGAGTTGCAGGATATCAAGCAAGACAGCTCCCACCTTCCATCTAGGTACCGATACAAAGTCATACGCAACCCAAACATCATGCTCCCTATTTCTTTGTTTAACCAGCTAGTATTTGTAGAAATCCTAACATTGTCCTAGTGCTGAAACATCTTGGCTCTAGTAGCCTTTAATTTGAAAACTCTGAAAAGAACCATGAGTGTGGTTCCTCCTGTCCCCTTATAATCTATTCCAGTGATTGGAAACAGTGATGAGGTTGGGGAAGACTAGAGTGTTGTTAGAGGAAGGCAGTGACTCCACGAAGGTCTAGGATCTAGCCCTCAACCTAGCAGATCCTCCACCTTGTTTCCAGTGAAAGGTGTACAGCTTTCAATAAGTTGGGGAGGGAAAGTGAGAAAAAGTCCACATATGGTGAGACCAGCAAGAGAGATGAGATCATCAAGGGATCTCCCAGGCAGGAGAAGAATCAGGGAGGGGAACTACTCAAGACATCCTTAAACCCAAACCAGAGGGCTTTCTGTGTATGGTTTGGTAAATTCCGCATTCACCACCCACAGAGTTTAGATTTTGATCTGAGAACAAGAGCTTCTACCATAACATAGGTTCTCAACATAGTTTATGTCCCAGCAATTGTTTTCATACAGTATCTATTGGGTTGTCGGAAAAGTCATGACGTATTTTTTCTGTTTTTTGTTGCAAAAATGCGTCATGACTTTTCCAACAACCCAATAGTATTAGATTACTTGAAAGATATTGCTGTATTCTTCATTCTACTAGATCCTCACATAAACTTGGACGATTTTCAAATCAAAGGAAACCTGCTTTCTGGTGTATTTTCTACTGCTGTACAAGGAGCCCCAGGAACACATAGTGGGTAGACATGAGGCCTTCTTGATTTTCTCCCCTTCCCTCCCTATAAAAGAGGAATAGGCCCCAAATAAGGTATAGGCATTTTCCAACCCCAAATGAGCATAACTGTCTTCTGCTTGGGGTGCAAAATACTGGTATCAACAACCTTGGGTCAAACACAAACCTGTTAAGCAATTATGTTTATGAACATATTCTTTCCTTTGCCATTAAAATTTCCATTTCAGTCTTCTTCCCCAACCCGCCCCCCCCTTTTTTAAAGATTTTATTGGGGAATTGGGGAGGGGAACAGAGTTGAGGAATTGGGGAAGGGGAACATTGTGTTTTTCCAGGACCCATCAGCTCAGAGGCAAGTTGTTGTCCTTCAATCTTAGTTGTGGAGGGCGCAAACTCAGCTCCAAGTCCAGTCGCGCCCGGCTTTTAATCTAGTTGGGGGGGGGGGCTGTGGAGCAGGGCGTAGTCCACTATCCCATGTAGGAGTCGAACCGGCAACCCTGTTGTTCAGAACTCTCTTGGCTGCCCCATCTTCTTCCCTTTACTCATGAATCAGCATGTCCTTGCCAATTAGCTATGATCCCATCATTTCCTTTTTGTGTATACCCAAAACTCAGATATTTGTCCCTCCTCTGGCCCACTGAGGCATGTGTATCTTTTTCATTAATGTTTTGGACATATAAAAATTGCTCCATTCCCTTTGACTTTCATATACCCTTTTAAATTATGGAAAAATTTTCAATTAAAGGAAAAATTGCTCAAGTATATCTTATCTTCTTTCACCCAAGCCTGGTGACATCCTATTCACTAGCAAAATATATAATCACAAAATATATATATAATATATGTAAAGTTTTTGAAATAAATATTTTAATATTTTAATTAATAATATATGTTTATCCTCATTGTAGCAAAACTGGAAAATATATAAATGTTTTAGAAAGAAAATGTGCTTGCATTAATTCTACCACAGGAAGCTGTAATTTACTTCCAGGTTGTTTTTATTTTTTGCATGTATATTTTCCACATAATTGTGATTATATTTATATATATATGTGTGTGTGTGTGTGTGTGTGTGTGTGTGTATGTGTGTCTTGCTTTCTCATAACATCATATGCTAAGTCTTTATTCTAGTTATCAAACCTTACATTTGTAACATTATTTTAAGGCCCTGTAATATATTATCATATAAATGTACCAGTTTATTTACTCCTTCCATGATTGGACATTTAGGTTATAATTTTTTAATAGTATAAAGAAGGCCACAATGAATATTTTGATGTGTATATGGCTCTTTCGTTATAATATTTCTTTGGAATAGACTCCCAGAAGTAAAATTACTGGATTAAAAGGTGTACTATTAGTCAAGACTTTTTTTGGTTGGGAGTGCAAGAACTGGAACTACACAAGAAAAAAAGGGGGGTGGTGGTTATTAATTCATATAAGCAAACCTTGGGGGAAAGGGGCTGGCTTTAGGGAGCTGGGACCTGAGACTGGAATTTTAACTTTCTGAATTGTCCTTGTCTCTGGAATGGTAAGAGCATTTATCTTACAAAGATAAATGAAAATAGAGATAATGTAGTTAAAGTGCCTTAACCCCCAGTGACAACCCTGCACCATTTTACACATCTGTTTTTAGAGCCAAGATTTTGTTTATGAACTTGCCTTGCCTGGTGATTGAGCTTTTCGCCCCATTACTCCTCGTGGCATCTTTCCTCATGTTGACCAGCCTGTGTTCCAAATGGGTTCGTTTTGGATGTCTCGGTTGTGCCGCCCTTGCAGCCACCCGCTAGCTCCCCCACCCCACACCCCGATCTTTAATTCCATCCCCCCTGCTCTGCCCAACCATCTCCCTTCCCAGCCTCCCACCATAGTGTGGAGAGGCCAACGTTGAAAATAAAGGGATCTCTGATGGAGAAACCGCTAGTCTGGGAAGGACAAACTGAGAAAGGGGAGTGGGCGGGGGCTCCTCCTCGGCAGAGCCCTTACTTCCCTGGATTTCCCGCAAAGCGTCCTGGCTCAGGGGCTGGGCGGTCCTCAGCCTGCTCCTCTTGTCATTTGCTCGGGGACGTGGGCTTAGGGCGGACCCTGCGTCAGGCTCCGTGTCAGGGGTGGGCAGGAGAAAGGGGCTCACGCCGTACACGGCCCAGGTGGCGGGGTCCCTTCCTCCTTCCCTTCCATTCCCACTCCCAGCCCGGCCCCTGCCCCTCCCGCGGCCTCCCTCCCAGCAGGGAGACCAGGAATCCGTCCTAACCAGGCCTCGGGCGCGCACTGGCCGCGCTCTGTCCCCTCGGGACGGCATCCTCCGCTTTAATAACGTCAAGGCCACGTCCGTCTAATTCCTCCCAAAAGAAACAACGCCGCTTGCTTCCCGGGTGCGCCTCGGCTTCCTCTCCCGCCACTCCGCCCACGGGTTTCTGATCCCCCTTTCCGCGTCGGGAGCCAGACATCCTCCGGCTGCAGGGAAAGCCCTGCGCCCCCGCGCGCCTACCGCCGCTTCCCGGAACGGCTCGGGTGGGTCTGAGTCACCCACCGTCACCGCACGGCTCCGCTCACGCAACTTTCCCAGGAGTGGGGAATTCCCCACGGGCGACGAGAGGCTCGGACTCCCGACCGCAACTCGGGTTGGTCCAGCACGCACCTGCGAGAGGGTGGGGGCCTCACCCCCCAGGGTGAAAGGTGCAGACCCGCCCGGTCCCGGAGCAGGAACAGAGAAGAGGGGCGTCCCTCAACATCTACAGGGGTTTTGTTTGTGTTTTAACCACATTCAGGAAGAAGGAAAACCTGCCTCATAATAGAAAAGGAAGAAAGAGAGGATATATCACAACTTATGGAAATTGTTTTAATTGCCTCATGTGACACACTATCAATTGAGAGTGGGAAGCTTATGGAAACACCATTGGGGGCTGGCACAAGACCTGGCCTTGCCCTCTGGGGCTGGGGCTAAGCCCTGGATCTCACCAGCTGGATGGTCTTTGGGCATGTCCTCTAAGCTGCAGGGTCTGGAGCAAAATAAGCTAATCTTTAACAGCAAATGTTGATCTCACTTTTGTGGCTCACATCCTTACTTTCCAAGGGAGGGATGTGTTTCATCATGATGGCCTTCATCTGCAGTGGGAGAGTTCTTTAGTTCTCCTTTTCTTGTATCTAAGTTACAGTTTATGTTCAGGCTGTTGATACTTCGCATGTTTCTTCTTCATTCTTGCCCTTCCCTCCAGGGAATGGGAAAGTGGGTCCCCAAAGAGACAGAGACTACACTCATGAGTGAAAAGGAAAGGTTAGCACCAGGGACCCTTTGTCACTGTGAGCAGTCCTTCTTCAGCTGTAATATATGGGGCTCCTGTCATTCCTGCTTTATAACCAAGGGATGAAGTTCCCTTCAGGTCCAACAGGGGAGGGCTTTGTTGTCTGTATCCGCATGTAATCCTAGGCAAAATTATTGCTGTAGAGCTTGCCTCTCTCCTTTCATTCCCTCTCTTTTAGAATATACCATCTTCTTTAGCCCACCCATCTCCAGGACACTAAACATTCTCAATTTGCTTCAAATCCTCCTTGCTGTCTAGTAGAGTGAGTGGTTCACATATGCAGAGCCATAGGAAAAGTAGGGATCATATATTTATCTGTAGATGTCATCACAATTTTATGATTACAGCTGTCATTTCTTGAAAAGAATAGTTCTTTATTGAGATTATATTCTTTATAACTTCATTTTGAACTATTCGTTCTATTGGGTTATTGGAAAAGTTATGACGCATTTTTGCAATGAAAAACATAGAAAAAATACATCGTGACTTTTCCGACAACCCAATATTATGAAATGGTAACAGTTCTTATTGTTAGTTGATGTCATCGCTCAGAAAAATGAAAAAACTAGTAATCCTATGTGAGTCGCCTAAAATCTTTTAAAACTGACTTACGAATTACAAAAATTCTGGATGTCACTGCTCTGTTTAATACCTAGTTCACAACAAGGTGCTAGGGCCCTCTAGTTGCCCCTCACAAGGGCATTTGTGTCTATTCAAAGAAACTGCCAATATGAGAAGCTCAAAAAATTCCTAAGGAGAGATGTGGGGAAAACATATTTTGGCAGAGGGGCCTTTCTATACTCTTTTAACCTTTAGCACTTGGTCTAGATAAAGGCAGCACAGTTGTGTATCTATTCTTAACCTCTGGCATTTAACAGTTAGTGTGACTTTTAATGGACTACTCTTTTTAGTAAAACAGAGAACCTATTTTGAATGAGCCAGAATCTCTTGGTCTTTCAGTTTGCAGATCAGCAGAATGGCTAAATGAAGATGCTATACTTTTCCTTAAATGGTGAAAATTAGGTCATGTGGGTAAGCGATGAATAGTCCTCCTCATTTCAGTAGTGGCATAGTGTGGTCTTACAGGGTACCATCTTAAGTTAAGCCTCATTGGTTAGTATTTGTTGAACACTCACAGGGTATTTTGTGCTACTCAAAATATCCTCAAGTCACAGAATCTCTGCCTTTTGGTAACCATGGCACAGCAAGGTATAACTATTGAATTGTACTTATGAGGTGTGATAAAAAAATACAGTGAATGTTTAAATTTTAAAAATTTATTACAGTAAAAGACACATTGCCATTAATCCCCCTCAAAATACTCCCCTTCGCTTTGAACGCTTATCCCATTTTTCTTGCCACTTTCTGAAGTCCTCTTTCGTGAGTGTCTTTAGTTGTGCTATCATGTGGTTGCCTTGTACCTGCGTCAATACAAACACTATACTACAGGCATATGCATCCCTTTTGGATGCTAAAATAAAATTTTGCTTAAAATTCTTGCTTAGATTTGGGAAGTAGGGGAAAGGGATATTTTTTAGTTTGAAACAAACATCCTAGGATTACTGGACAGGAAGCCATGCCAGCTTTTATGCACATTAATGCCCTACTCTTTTAAAAACACTTCCACTATTGATGTGTTGACCCCTGTTGATCTTCCCCAAGACGCTGTGACTCTGTGAGGCAGACTGGATACTGGTTTTCTCCCTTTACAGAAAAGAAATTTAAGTGGCTTGTGCAAGGTGGCCTACCATAAGGCCACACTGTTGGGTGAGGAGTCTGCTCTAAGTCCTCTCACTCCCTACTGTGTGTACTCCATGATGGCCCAGTGCAGGGTCCTAGAGTCAGGGGACAAGGGTGGAGGGGAAACTCTTCTGCTGCCACATGCCTAAGAAAAAATGACCTCAGGAACCGAAAGACCTGGCCTGATTGCAGGCTGTTTGTCAGCTAGGGAAAAACAGTGGGGAGGGAAATTTGAGGGAAACGAGAGAGGAGCTACCAGTAATTCTCAAACTTTGGCTGCATATTAGAATCACCTGGAAAGTTTTTTAAAAATCTCAATACCCAGCTCTCAGTTCATACTGGTTAGATCAGAATCTGTAAAGGTGGAACTAGGCATTGTATTGTTAAAGGCTTCCCAGAGTTTCACAGGGTACAGCCACATTTGAAGATGGGTTGCTTGGAGCTCCTCAAGCTTTAGTGTGCACACAAATCACCCATAGACCTTGAGAAGATACAAGTTCTGATTCAACAGGTTGAGGGTGAGGCCTGCTACTTTTTAGAGTCAGACTGAGGAGCCGCTGGGCGCTATGTGGTCAGGAAGAGCTCCGTGAAGGAGGACAAGTTTGGGCTGGGCTTGGAAGGTTGCTTAAGATCTGATACTCAAGAGGTGTGGGAAGAGCACTCTGGCCTGCGAGGTGTACGGTCAGGCCTGGAGTGTATTTGCAAGGTGTATTTTGGGGAATAATGGCTGGTCCAGTACAACTAAAGAAGAGAAGTTTTTTGTTGATCTGATCTATATACAGTTTAGCACTTGGCAGTTGACTGCCTATTGTTTTGGATGCAGGTGTTCTTTCCTCTTCAAGATGCTGTGTGCAGAGGCCTGTGTTTTACTTCTTCGGGTCACATCTGGTGCTGAGCATCAGCATTTGTATCTGCTGTTCCCTCTGCCTGGGATGTTCTGATAGGTATTGACCCTACTCAATCGCTTACTTCCTTCAAGGCTTTAAACGCAATTGTCATCTTCTTTGTGGAGCTCCCCCTATTTAAATAAAATGTAAAGGGACTTGGACCACCCCATTTAAATGGAAACATCCTCTTTCTTTTCCCACCCCTCCCACACACTTATTCCTGCTTTATTCTCTGGTACCAACCACCATCTAATGTATACTTAGTTTCTCTTGTATATATTTACTTTTTTTTATCTTGCTTACAGTCTGTCTCCTCCATTAAAAGGCAGCAGCTTCCCAGGAGCAGAGAATTTTGTATTATTCTCTGCTGTTTCCCCAGTGCCTACAACGATATTGAACACTCCACAAATATTTATCAAGTGAATGAATGAACTGAATTGAATGTATATACAGAGCTGTTGCCAACACAAGTTAATTCAACATTCAAGGTCAGGAGGAACCAAAGGAATCCATCTTGCTACTGTTCTACTTTAGAAGAGGAAATGATGACAGTATTTGGTTACTAGGTAGGGAAATTTAGCAACGTGTTCATATAAATAAATTGCCCTCCCCAATGGGCAAGAGATTTGCTTTAAATGTCCCATAGTAGAAATCTAGGATAAATGTTTGGCTGATCAAAAAGATCTCGAACACAACAAAACAACAACAAAAAATTTATTCAAAAAAACTTCATAAAACCATCAATGACTAAATTAATTTTGAAGTACTTTAAGATAGGATTAATTCAAGTGAAGGAAAATTGTAAAGTCGACCAAATATATAGTACATTAAATGCAAATGAGGTACTAGGAAGGAGAAATATAGAGTCTGAGAAGAATCTGATGAATTGTGGGATTTAGAGGGTCAGAAGGGACTTTAAAGGTTATGGCGTCCTGATGCTTGACTGTTCTACCACATGAACACCAAGTCCTGTCTCTATTTGTATATATCCAGTGATGGGAAAGTCAGTACCTCACAAAGCAGACGATTCCACCTGTGAACAGGTCCACATATTGGAAAGCCCTTCCTTCTGTTGAGCAGCTAGCAGTATCCTTATACTAGTTTTCTAAGTATGTAAGACTGTTCATTACCATCACATTGGAGAAGGGCATTCTCCTGGACAGCACTGCAAACTTTGAAGATATCTGTTATATCCCTCCTCCTCCCCAACCACCCCAACTCCTCCATGTCTCTAGAAACTCCAACTCTTCTCCAAGCCAAACAACCTCAGTTCCTTCATTTTTCTGCGTTGGTCCTTGTTTAGGGTCCACTTACCTTCAAGGTCAGACTCTCCTGAACATGGCCCAGTTTGCCTGCCCCTCTTAAACTGGGTTCTCAAGAACAGGACATAATATTCCAGGTGTCAACTGAGGAGCGCAGAATGGTGTCCTCTTTCTTTCTAGACACTGTACCTGTGGCATTGCAGCTTGAGATAGCTCAGGGTCCTTGTTGGCCACAATCGCACTTTGGACATAGTGTGCTTTCTGTCTGGTATAATCAA
>NW_017731358.1:9331837-9337618 GCF_001890085.2 Hipposideros armiger | reverse complement strand
CACACACACACACACACACACACACACACACACACGTTCAAGACCCTCTGCTTCCATTCACAAGGCCTGGGCTGCGTTAGCTTTCTTGGCAGCCTTGTCTCACTGCTCACCCACATTGACTAGTTGCAGTAATTGCCATGGTTTTTGTCCCGACTTTCTGACAGTGCAAGGCAGAGGTCAAGGTGCTTTCATAGTGACAATGAGAAACTCCATTTACTAGTCCCCTCTTTTGTGCCAGGCACTATACTTGAAGTGTGGCAGGCATTATTTAATCCAGTCATTATAGCAACTTAATCTTCATTTTCTAAGTGAGAGCACAGAGGCTGGGTGAGGCTGAATCACTTGCCAAAAGTCGTAGAGAAGCAGTCAGCGCCTGTTTGGAAAAGAGCCCAGGCTCGTCAGATTCCAGAGCCCACACTTTTTCTATAACACTACGCTGCCTCCATCAAAGGTGCTGTGTGTTCCATCTGTTGGAAACACAGCCCACCTCAGCATTCTGGTTCAAACCAGGAGTGGTTGTTGGAAAAAAAAAAGATGCTCCTTTCTTCTTCAAAAGGGGACTCTGAATTTTCATTAATATTAATATTCTGTATGGGCCTATGATCCCTGTATCTGTCCCAACCTTTTGGGAAGATATTTTATGTTTTCTAAGTGTTGTATGTTTCCGGAAGGAGGTCAGGTTAGCAATTGCCACTAACATATTCAAGTATGTCAGGGAGCATTTCTTTAGTGTTTGGAGTGGTCCTGATTCTAACATACTGGAATTTGTTCGTTACATTTACCCCAGCTATATTATTTTAAAAATATAATGTTATTTTTCTGAGCTTCTTTCTAATACAAATGATAAATGTTTGTTTTAGAAAATACTACTCCTTTATTATTTTCTTGTAGCTATTGTCTAGCTTATATTTGTGTAGCACTCCACAGTATAATGCTTGCATACACGTATTCTATTAACCTTTCCAACAATTATTATTGCTACTGACAGTTGAGGAAAAAGGAGGTCAGGGAGGTGAAGTGACTTACCTCAAGATTCAAAGTCACCGAGAAGCAGAACCAGGAGACAACCTGGTTCTGACTCTCAACCTATTGTTTCTTTCTTTTCGCCAGCCTGCCTCTTGATTAATAGGGCTTTCAATCATGACACCTCACTTTATGAGAAGTGTTTTATGGCAGTTACTTTGTGAGAAATTAAGTAAGTACTAAGGTAAAAATGAAATAAGCTTCCAAGTCTGGCACGGAACGTGACAAATTGACACACGCAGATGGAGGAAACATTGCCTTGGAGGTTTAAATGGCACTGCCCACATTATGTTTGGTCCTTGTTATCACCAGCAATCTTCTCAGAGTCACTGATCAGCGCTGGCACATATGTGGCACTGTGGAGGGTACAACCCGGATGTGCCCTAGACAGTGCCTCAACCCCTTTAAAGATGAGGAAGGATGGAGCCAGATACCGCGGGGGGACTGCTGCCCAGCACCCTCTCTCATGCGCAATGAGTCCCATCGCCCTTCCGGCACCTTGCTGACCTCCCTTACTGGTGTCCCTGGCACCTCGTCTCCTGGCTCACCCTCACCTCCTGTTTGGCTTGCCATCTTGGCCCCCTCTCCAGCCTGTGGCCTGGCTCCTGCCCTGTGGCCTCGCTCTTTGGCAGGGCTCCTGGCTGACCAGACACTTGCGTGACTGTTGGTTCCTTTGGCTGGGCTCCCTAGTCCCTGCAAGTTCTCTTCCTGGCTTTAGACCCTCAACGGAACCCAGACTCTGCTTCTGGAAACATCTAAACAGTAGCTCTCAGCTCCCTGGTGAGATGTTCTTGACAAAGGCCAGACTTTCCTATAATTAGAGAGGTTCGGCCTTGGGCCTGTGTGATCCCCTGAAGTCACAATTCCTGGGCCCTGCCAGCCAGCCAGCCATCTGTAGGTTGGGTGACCATATAATTTATTATACATATTGGGGCACCTTAAAAGTGAAAGAGTGTGCTATTAATAACTTCCACAAACTCTTAAACAAAATGGAAATAAAGTTGATGGAAAATAGTTTCTAGAAGTTAAAGAATAATAATAATAATAATTTCACCTGTACAATAGGATAAACAAGGGCCATCCCTGACCAATGGGAATGTATTCCGAGTTACAGTCAGCCTGACTCTCCCCTTAAAACAACAAAAAATAACAAAATTGCACATTACTGCAGACCCACTCTGTGCCAGGCACCACAGTAGGAACTTTACATGCCTGTCATATTCATTTAATTCTTACAGTAATCTATATATAAAATGTTGCCCTCATTTTGCAGAGGAGGAAACTGAGGCTCAAAAAGGTTAAATAATTTGCTTAAGGTTACATTTAATAAGTGATGCACCCAAGCCTGACTCCAAAGCCTTTGTTTTTAATCCTCCCTTTGGGTCCTCACCTAAGTAATAATGGAATCAATAAAAATGAAACCTTTAGGGCCGGCCGAGAGGCGCGTTGGTTAAGAACTGGCTTGGGACGCCAGAGGACCCCTGTTCGGATCCCACATATGAGGGCCAGTGACACTGCCCTCTACAGCTAAGATGCTGAACANTGATGGGACTTCACGACATGATCCTGTAGCCACCTCACGTACCTTGGAAGGAATCTAAAAACTCTACAGGAAGGAAATCTGTCTGAGAATATAAGTGAGTCGAACATGTAGAGTCCCCACAGGCTAGAGACTTTGAGGGTCCCTGCCATTTCACTGCCTTTTAGATCATGGTGGCAGACAGTCACCACGCTCATCTTTCTCTGCTGCTTATGCTCTGAAACCACCTGTCAACACAGCCTGTATCAAGTCACCCAGGGTTGCCCGGTGGTGCCACTGCTGAATCAGAAACACATGCATGTGTGGTGTAAACACTGCAGGCCCCGGGCTTCCTTTGTGAAATCCTTGCCGCCTGTGTGAGTGGGAGCAGCTAAAAGGAAATGTTCAAGAGGCATGGGAGGGGGAGCTAGAAAACCTGGAGAGCTTATTGCGCTGGATCTGGCCTGGCCTGGATCCTTTCCTGGTGGGCCTGCAGCGGTTCTGTTCCCTCTTTCCAGTTTTTTCCCCTCCTTCTTTGCCAGCCCCAAAACCCAGTTATCCACACCCTCCTTCTAGAGAGTCTCCAGTGACAGACAAAGGCCCCTCACAGACCTTCCCACCCCCATCCAGCCGTATCCAAGGTTACAGTGGGGAACTTGGAAACAGGACTTGGCGCTCGGACAGAGGATGCCCTGCGTGCCCGCTCACAGAGTTCGCACTCATTCCACAGTGGCCAGTGAAAGGATGGACTGTTCTGTGACTGAACCATAAGCATATTGAGAGGCTGCGCCTGTAGTGTCCCCACCACAGTGTTAGCCAAGCCTCATCATGTGAGTCCTTACCGGTAAATGAAGACCCTGTCTGGGTAAACAGAGACATTGATGAAGTCGCAGTGGAGAGGAGAACGAGGCTATGTCTAAGCAGAGCGGCTTTTCCACTATCATCAGCAACTTCATAAAGCCAACTGGTGTGGTAGACATTTCCATTCAACCGACTGATTGTTTGAATTGATCTAACGGCCCCAGTTAGTATGTGGTCAGAGCCTTCAAGAAAAAGGGCAGACGAGGCTCAAATTCAAGAGCCACACATTGGGGAAATGGAGAAAATGGGGTTTGTATATTTTTTCATTTGCCTCTTCATCTCCTTGGTGGATTGAAACTGCAATTTAGAGAGAACCAGGGCTCCGCCGGGGGTGGAGCATGGTATGGCTAGTTCTACTCTTTGCAAGCAACGTGACGCCAGCAGCTCAGCCTGCTGGCTTCATAGGAATGACCAGCCATCTTGCATTCCATGCCAGGATGGAATGTTCTGTGACCCAGTGTGAGCACCCCATGGTGTGTGTTGCAGCAGCCAAAAAATGGGGCAGGGTGTTCCTCCCGTGGCTGGGATAAAAACCAGGCTCCCAGCCCCCAGTGGCTTTGCCAGTCTTTAGAGCTGTTTTGTGGTTTGCAGTGTGGATATTTTCTTTCCACCATCACATAATAAACTCTAGTTTTAGAATCCAGAAACCTGGGTTCTAGGCCTAACTTTCTGACACACCTAAAGCAAGTCAGCTCCCCCCTTGGAATCCCAGTTTTCTCATCTGTCAAATGAAGATGGAGATTGTCTGGACGTGTCTGTCAGAAAGGGCATCCTATGTTCTGTGGGGAGAGGCCTTGTTTCTTTATCTCTTTATCTTTCACCCCAAAGCACTTAGCAGAATGAGCTTTGAAATGCTTTTAAATACACGGTCATGTACACATGCCAGGCATGGAAACAGACCTATGCTCTATACGTGCAATATATTTATAAAGTGCGTGCCTTTGAAAGCATCAAAAATAATCTCCGCTGTCAAACGCTTGCCTCACCAGGGCACTTTAAAGCTGCTCTGCTTATCAATGGCTCCTTCAGACCCACCAAGCTGCACATTCCTCAGGAGGTGGCACGGCTGGTGGTGGGAGTGAGGTTGTTTATAATTTTTCAGATTAAAATGTCATTGGGTGCTTCTCTGAAACTGCTGACATGTTTCAAATGTCCGCTTCTGATGGTCTGCCGTTGGTCAAATGAGTTCAAGGGCTGCTTGGCTAAGACCTTAGGCTCCCCAAATCTCCTTTAGCCCCGGGGTCCCCATGCTGAAAAAGTGAACATTGTTTGAGCACTGAATCACATTTCTGTAGCACTCCATGCTTGAGACGAGATAAATAATGTAATTTACACGGTTGTATTTGGAAAGAAAAGAGGATAATATTGGCCTTTTAATCAGTCTCTTTGTATGTGTGTGTATAGTATTTCTGCACAAAGATGTTCTGAACTTCAGAACAATTTGAGAGAAAAGAATAAAAATGGAAGGGGTTAAGGAGAGTTATATTTTTTATCTTCAGACTTTAAAAAATGCTTCGACTTTTGGACAAAGCACTAATAAGTAGGACTCTTGGATTTTGAGGGTGGGAAGAGGAGTCAGGGAAGGTATGTATACAATGCCTGGGAACTTTAGTAAATATTCATTAATTCTAGAATGGAATGAAAATCATCAAAAGCATTCTGAATCTAATGACAAAAGGAAAGCAGCTCTAACATATTCAGCATTTCCTCTGGCTTTTAATATGTCTTCAAGGAAAATTGCCTTGATTGACCATTTTGAAGAAATTGAGATTTATAAAATGTGATTTAATAAGGAACAAAAAATTATACCAGGATTTAAAAAACAGGGCTCTTTTAAGGGTTAATTGACTTAGAAGGGACCTCACTGGGCAGCTAACCTCAGCCCAGCCCAGGGCAGGAAGATTGGACCCAGGTTGCCTGTGGCGACATTCCCCTATGTGAAGAGCACCACTTGACTGAGGAGAGTCCTTCCTGCTGTTGAGCCAAACGCCACTTGGTCATTTCTATCTGTGGGTCCTGATTTGCCCTCTAGAGCCACAAAGAATATGTCTTTACCTACTTCTACATGAAACACTTCAACCATTTGGAAACAGTTCTGACTTTGTCCTAAGACTTCTCTTTTCCAGGTTAACCCCCCAGTTCCTCCAACCACTTTCCAAGTGAAGTAGCGTTCAGGCCTGCTGGCCTCCTCTTTAGACTCCTCTGGAGTCCCTGTATTTTAAGATGTTTCCACAAGCTACACCCAGAGCTACAGATGTGGTCTAACCACAGCTGAATGCACATGGAATATCCTCTCTCCCTCTCTCTCTCTCTCTCTCTCTCTCTCTCTCTCTCTCTCTCTCTCTCTCTCTCTCTCACACACACACACACACACACAC
>NW_017731358.1:9316510-9328947 GCF_001890085.2 Hipposideros armiger | reverse complement strand
AAGAACAAAAGGACAGCAACTTGTCTGTTCCCCTCCCCCAATTCCCCAGCACTGTTCCCATCCCCCCAATTCCCCAATAAAAATCTTTAAAAAAAATGAAACCTTTAAGGGCCGGCCGAGTGGCTCAGCTGGTTAAGAGCTCGCTCAAGAGTTTGAGCTCTGAGCAACAGCAGTTCGATGCCCGGCCTGAGCTAAGCTGCCGCTGAGCTGCAACAAGTGGCAGAATGGCTCAGCTTAAAAAAAAATAAAAAATGAAACCTTTGGTGGAGAGGCTATAGAGACAGCCCCCAAATTAAAAATGAATTATGTTCTAGAAGAGCACTTGTACATTGGTGGCTTGGAATTTGAAATACATTTTCCCATGGAAAAAAAGTCTAAAATGGTGTTTGGCTCCAAGACCAACCAACGAAAGTCTATGCAGACTATAATTTCATTGTGGTCTACTTCTCTATGTAATACTGAACTGGAATAGGAAGCAGAAACCTTAGGTTTGTATCATTGTTTTTTCACTTATTGGCTGTGTGACTTGGGGCATGTTACTTTATCTCTCTGTGCTCAGTTTTGTCATGAATATTGAGAAAATGTCTAATGTCTAAAAATTACAAGACTCATAGGAGATAATGTACATAAAAGCCCTTTAAAAAATAGCACTTGTAAAACTATATAGGTACCGAGGACCATTTATGACATTGCCAGAAGGCAAGTCAGGTTTTCAAGAACCCTAACCTTGACCCTCAAAGTGGAGACAAAAACCCCTCCAGGCCAGGTGGTTTAGTGGAAGGACGGGTGACCAGGCCAGGAAAGGGCTGGAAACCTCTGGGGCAATGTGTCCTCCTCAGGTGGAGCTGGTGGCACTGCAGGTGGGGTAGGAATTGGGGAGAGGGATGCAGGAGGAGAAGGGTGTGGAGAGAGACGAACACATGCAACTAGGGAAAGGTCCAGAGTTGTGAATTACCTGAGTACATCAAGAATGAATGAGAAGGGCCGGCCCAGTGGCTTGCTGGTTAAGAGTTGGATTGGGAGTGTGAGCTCTGAGCAGCAGGGCCCCGGTTCTGATGCCACATGGGCCAGTAATGCTGCGCCTTCTACAACTAAGATGAACAACAGCTCGACCTGGAGCTGGGCTGCTGTGAGTTGCCGGTGACAGCATAGGCTGCAGTGGGGCTGCAGTGGGCTGCCGTGAGCTACTGTGAGTGGCCGGCAGCCAGTATGAGTGGCAGGCAGCCGGCGAGAGCTGCCAAAAGCTGCCGTGAGCGGCTGTCCAATGGCCAGAGACTGACTGCCTCAGCCGGGAAGAGCGCAAATGATCACAATACCAACATGGGCCAGTGAAGCAACGTCCTCCACAACTAGACTGAAGAACAAAAGGACAGCAACTTGTCTGTTCCCCTACCCCGATTCCCCAATGCTGTTCCCTCCCCCAATCCCCCAATAAAATCTTTTTTAAAGAAATGAATGAACGAGAAGCGGAAGTTGAAGAAGAAGGTAAACCTGGGCCTGGGTCTGAAGTAGAAAGCCATTGAGATTCCCAAACAAGAACCTTGTGGACAAGCTCTTGAAGTTCATTACCTTGGCAGCAATATGCAGGATGGATGGAGACAACAGAAGACCACAATACAAAGGTGAATTATTAGGTTGGTCAGGAATTCAGACATGAGCTAATGACATTCTCCTTTGGATGGTAGTTATGGGAATGGAGAAGGAACAAATCAAACTTATCTTTATAAATTCAACATAGAAAAGATGTCAGTTCCCCTCTAAATTGACTTACAGTCTTAATGCAATTCCTATCAAAATCTCAGCCAAGTTTCTTATTGTTATTATTATTATTTTTTAACATAGACAAGTTTTGTCTAAAATTTATATGGAAAGCCACAGACCTTAAATAGCTAGAGCAATCTTGACAAAGAAGAAGAAAATGGGAAGACTCACTCTACCCAATATTAAGGCCTCGTACACAGCTATTCCATAAAGGCAGTGTGGTACTGGCAGAGGGACGGACACATAGGCCAATGGAACGGAACAGAGAACCAATAATAGCCCCACACAAGGATCCCCAATTGATTTTTGACAAAGGTACAAAAACAATGCAATGTAGGAAGGATAGCTTTTTCAAAAAATGGTGCGAGAGCTGTTGAGTAGCCACAGGCCAAAAAATGAACCTCGACCTAAACCTTATAAAAAGTTAACTCAAAATGGATCATGGACTTAAATGTAAAATGCAAAACTATAAAACTTTTAGAAAAACATTTAAAGAAAATCTTTGGGATCTGGGACTAGGCAAAGAATTCTCAGACTGGACACCAAAAGCATGATTTATAAAAGGAAAAATTGATAAATTGGACCTCATCAAAATTAAAAACTTTTTGTCTACAGAAGACTCTGGTTAAGAGGTAAAAAAAAACAAGCTACAGAGGGGGAGAAAATATTTGCTAACTACATATATGGCAAAGGACTATATATAGAATGTATAAAGAACTAAACCTTAGCAGTAAAAAAAACAAACAATCCAACTGGGAAATGGGCCAAAGACATGACCAGACATTTCATTGAAGGGAACATATAGATAGATAAGCACATGAAAAGATGTTCACCATCATTAACCACTAGAGAAATGCAAATTAAAATCACAATGAGATATAATAATGTAATCATTTCTAATTTTGCTCAGCCACACATTTATAGCATACATTGAGGACCTGGTGTGTAGAAATTAATAATTTAGCCAGCAAAAAAAATGCATCCTACATATTGCTGCCTAAATAATGGACCTCAAGCCCTTCTCCACAAAAGTTCTTCTTTGGGAGTCTCAGTGGCCTTCTACTCCAGACCTGTTCTCTTCTCATTTTATCTTATAAAGGTTCTAGTGATATTCCCAAATCTGGAGATCCACAAAAGCCTCCAAAGGCATTGCTCCCTAATGCCATATATAATTCCAGTGAGATTTAGTGACTTTATACAGTAATTAGATAGGGGAGTAGCTCTAGTGTCTATGAAAATTAGTGCCATTTGACCCCATCGCAGTTGAATACCAGCAGTTATGCAGAGTGGACAGAGCCTGGGCCATTTACCAGCTATGTGATGTGACAAGGGACCTCTTTCTTGTCACAAGGGACTCATGTTTCTCGTCTGGAAATTAGAATGATAATTCTTACCTTACAGGGTATTGTGAGGATCAAATCAAAATTCACGGATGTGAGGTGACCAGCCTAGTTTTCATCATGGGTGTGGATATTGTTTCTGTACACAAGCCAAGGCTGCAGTCTCCAGGAGGAATTTAAGAGACTTTCTCTCTGGAGCAGTTTAATTTTGTTGACCAGATGGCCAAGAATATCTGAGACAATCCCACATTTATTATTCTGCCTTGCTCTTCCCTTAAATATGCTAATGCTTGTCCAAGCACGTATCTCGATTGAAAAACCCATCACTGTAACAACCAGCAATCTGCTACCTCTCTGGGGTCTCCCAGCTGTCCTTTCACTTTCTGACATGAGACTTAAGAGTTCTGGGCACTCCTGGAATGTTGATCTAAACCATACCAGAACCCACATAGCACAGCTTAGCACAACCTGGTCCCCACTACTTTTTTTCTTATGATGTTGATTGTTTTACTTTTTTATATTCATTGTCACATTCCTCAAAGTAAAGTCTCTCTGTGTTTCACAGCCTGATGCATTATGACTCAGTGTGTGTGTGTGTGTGTGTGTGTGTGTGTGTGTGTGTGTGTGTGTAACAGAATGTGTACTGTGGCTATATGTGCTTTGAAAAAGCAGTTCTATCCTAGGCCAACAACTTCAAGGATTTTTCTGCTAATAAGCCCTCATCTTTATCTAGCTCTAGCAGTGCTCTGCTAAAAGCAGACTGAGGTCATTCATGTGTAAATGGAAACACACCAAGAAAAAAATTAATACCAAATGTACATCAAGATCAAAAGAAAAATAAATTTCTCAATGGAATACTTAGAGCTATGCAGAGACTGTTGGTTACTGATGGTTCACATAAAATTGAAGGTCAGAGCATGTTTCAGTAAAGTTCTTAAAAAGGCAGGGACCAGCCAGAGGCTATGATTTGAGAATCCCACAAAGATGATTTCCCAAAAAGCCAGCTGAATCCTGAATTACACAGGGAATATGTTTCCCTAAAACACTATAATAAATGCAAAACATAAGTAGGAGCATCAAGATCTATGGAACTTGGGACCTTCAACCAAAACATTTTCATTTAAAAACAAATACACAAAATATTGTAATGAAATTAGTAGCCATGAAGTATTTGATTACAAATTATACTTTGATGAATTTTCAAAATAAAAAATATATAGACACATCATGACAAATCATTCTCCTGATGACCATTGTCAGGTGAGTCTACAGAGGTTAAGTGTGACTCCTCAGGTCCAGATACATCCATTTATACATTCAATCACACATGCGTTCAGGAAATAGTTATTGAGTACCTCGTAGGTGCCAGGGTGAATTCTGAAAAAATGAGCGTAGTAGTAGGCTGGATAAGAGTGGGATTCGGAGTCAGAGAGACTCAGCTTAAATACTAGCTTCACGACTTGCAAACTGAATCTCTAAAATGGGATCACTATTACTTGGCTTGCAGAGTTGAATGAATTGAATGAAGTAATATAAATGAGATACTTAACCGAAAGCCTATTATGCAGTTAATGTTTTAAGGAAAAGGGGGAGGTAGTACTCCAAAAATTTATACTCACTAAACCCAGAGATACCCCAGTCTTGCTCCCTTCTTTTTTCAAAGAGTGCTGCAAAGATACCCCCACCCACCCACACTCAAAAATGTACTTGGTAGCCAAGGGGAATGGCTACCAGGAGGTGGGAATATGCAGAGTTGGGTGTTGAAGACCAACTCATGGGAAGAGAAATCCTGATTAGATGTCAAGGCGGGCATCATCCTTGCTCTTTCTCCTTTTTCTCCCAGAGACCACGTGTGGAAATAGCTACCTCTTATCTCTACAGGGAGAGGAGTCCACAGATGCCTCTGAGCCATTGAGGATTCTGATTCCCAAACACATCCAGACCTGCTGCTACCCTGCCTCTTTCTCAGTCCTCCTCCTGTTGAAGGGAGCTAAATCATGAGAGGTGTCCCATGGAGAGGCCTAGGGTTGGCCAACAACAAGGCAAATAGGAGACTGAGTATTTGTGGTTGTGGCTTTGTGAGTATAAGACTTAAAGGGAACACTGCTGCCGAGTGGGAGGCAGCAAAGACTGGGAGATGGACTCAGAAATAAGGTTGCCGTATTTAACAAATAAAAATACAGGACACCCAACTAAATTTGAATTTCAGGCAAACAACAAATCAGGTTTTAATATATGTCCCATATAATACTGGGGACATACTTATACTAAAAATTATTCATTATTTATCTGAAATTCAAATTTTAAGTGGTTACCATTAAATTTAAGTAAAAGAAAGTTTCCTATATACAGTAGTCCTTTTTATTCAGGATGCTTCTTATTTCCATTTCCCTTTGCAGATTCTGACCTTTACTCTCTCTGAAATTCCAACATAACTGGGTGCTGTGTATTTTCTCTGGTAACGCTACTCGGAAAAGGAATTAGGAGAACGCTCTCAATTTCCCTGTGCTTCCATCTGAGACCAGATAGGTAGCAGCGTCTCTGAACAGCCCACCATCTGCTATTCTGCAAGTACATCCTGCTATGGCTAAAAGCTGTGGTCCAGTGCCTTTGAGTAGATATTGAGTCAAAATCTCCATGTGCTAGGGCATGGTGCTGGATGATAGGAATACAGAGAGGAGTAGAACAGTCCCTGATATAGGGACCCACTAACTCTAGAGGACCAAAGTCCAATGGGACAATCATCCCAGTAAGATTTAACAATGGCAGTGGTCAATATTTATTGGGAGTTTATTGAGACATTGTTCCAAGCACTTTGCAGATGATTTTATTTAAACCTCACATCTACCCTATGAGGTAGATTTTATTATTAACTGCAGTTTATAAATAAGGAAACTGAACATTATAAGAAAGGTAACCGTATAATTTTTTACCAAAATTGGGAAACATTTTTAAGTGAAAGGGATTACTATCCATAATTATACAGAAAAAAAAAATGGGAGTAAACTGGAACTGACCCAGGACACCAGGATTATGGCATTGACTTACAGGAGACATGCCTAGGTCTCAGTGGTAGAAAGTGACAGTGGACGGATTTGAACCTAGGCTGAATTGCTCCAGAACTTGTCTCCTTAACCAGGAACAACAGAGGAGGAGATTCATTTAGATGAATTCCCTCCCAGTAGACTCAGATCCCTCATGATGAGGCCTCCTGTTTTGCTCTCCATTGTGTCCTTGGCACCCAGCACATAGTCCCCAGGCATAGAACGGATGGCCCAAAATCCTTGATGGACAAATGAATCTGGGAAGCCTTCCTGAAGAGGGTGGGACATGAACACAGTGTGAATAATAGAGAAGACTAGGTCAGGGGCCCCTTTCTCTTCCTTGATCCGACCCTCTTCCCAGATGCTTGAGGGAAGATAAGTGAGAGAGGGCCACTAAGTGAGCTAAGCAAGTGATTCCAAACCAAAATGTTGGGACATGAACAAGGAGAAGCCTGCACTCGAAACAAAGTCATGAATATGGTCTCCGTCAGCCCTTGCCCACCTCTTTATGTGAACAGCCAGGTGCCCATGGCCTGTGCTCTCCAATCCATCGAAGATTCCCTAGATTGAGAGTTAGTCACATCACCTGGGTCCTGACCCGTCAACTGCCCTCCACTGGGTCCTATGGCTCCAGGGCTGCTTGGTCCGCCATATACAGCTGATACCTCCCCCGCCCCGCAAATCCCTGCATCTTTCCAACCAGCTCAGACCTGCTTTTCTTTGTGTTCCCACCAGAGCCCCTAGCCTGAGGCTACCCCTCCTAGCCCCACCAAGCCACTGGGAGAGTGCCCCCATAGCCTACTTTCCTCTCTCTTTAGGGAATTTAAACCTGGAACAATCCGTTGCAAGCCTACACCCTCTTTAAACAGGAAACATTAGGTCTTTAAAATAATAAACAAACCCCTCCTCTTTGCTGAGGATCAGCTACTCACTTTTTAAGAAGAGAAAGCCAGATTTGTAGAGCGGGAGAGACAGCCTCTGGCAGCTGACTCCCTTTCCCCTCTCTGCAGAAAGATATCATTAAACTCAACTGACTCCTGCCTGACAGCTGTAGAATGAAGAAGAAAGGGCTCTTCCTGACATTTTTGTTCTACCCACAATTTAACTGCATGTAATTGAACTAACTAGACTGTAAGCTGAGGTCATGGGCCGTGTCTGGTAAGTAGGTATAAGATACTTCTTTGAAGCCTCAAAGTCTGGCGCAGTGTTTTACATGTGGGGGTCCAATAAACATACTTAATTCGGTTTGGCTGCTCAGAGGACACCTAAGTTTAAATACCCTAAATTACTTCTGACACCAAAGGGTTAGTTAGTCTGGGGCAGAGAGAAGCCTACCAGGCACTTAAACTGTAATCCCCAAAATTAGAAAGAAAGGAAATCCTAATCAATTTCAACACTCCTGTTTCCTTTCCTCAGCCTCCTTCCAACTCCAGGGCTTTACCACTGTGGAGCTGGTGACCTGGAGTAAATCCCCAAACTTCCTAGAGCCTCGTTTTCCTGGCACTGAATCAAGCAGGTGATCTTAAGGTCTCTTCTAACTCTGACATCCCACATTTCCAGGATTCTAGTTAACCAACCAGTGGAGAACAGGAATAGAGTACGAAGTAAATGCAAGGAGGTGGGAGTGAGGTGGCTGGAAAGGAGAAAATAAATATGGAGCTGGGAAAGGCAAAAGCACCGTAGATGAAGGTGTGCTTTGTGTCTCGTCTGATCCTTGCTGAGATGATGTCATCTTGCCGCATCCCACATGGGGTCCAGCTGATGCCTACTCATCTGGTCCAGCCTTCCCTTTCACTTAGTTGTCTGTGTATGTGCTCTGCTTTGTTCCAGCTGCAGGCACAGGACAATTAGTAGACTGTAAGCTGATGTCTTGGGCCATGTCTTATGAGTTGAGTAAGATAGACATTGCTCTACATGGAGTTTATGGAATAGAAAAAAAAGATGTTTAACAACTCAAAAACAAAAACCACTCAATGATGTATGAATTGTTACCAGTTGCTCTAAGACTATGTAACAAGTACTCCCTCCTTTTGGGAATCAGGGATGGCTTCCCAGAGGAAGTGACTAGAGGTGAGTCACACAGTGCCTGGATTTTTCCCAGTTCTCTCTGCCTCTAGTTTCTTCTCACTATCCTGACAGACCTTGGAAAACACTGATTTCTTGCCATCGTTTCCTTCATGGAAGCTTTGCAGCAGCCTCCTTGTGTGCAAAGCTTGAGTAGAGACTCAGTCTCCATAGAGCCTCATCTAGGCTGTTGCTCCCAGGATGGACTGTTGGCGTCCGGTGTCCAGAGCTCCCCAGAGGCATCCCTGACCCTTTCCATGTACCCAAAAAAAGAGATCAGAACCTGAGCCTGGCCATTTAAAAGCTGCCCATTCCCGCGCTACCCTTGGATGGGATCAGACTGCTGACATTTTCTTTTGCACACAACAAACAGCAGAAAATTCCATTTCTGAAGCTGTTAAGGAAAGGGTGAGGAGAACACAAGTTAGAAATTAAAGAGGCTTGTTGACTATCTCTAACTCTAGAAAGAAATGTGACTGAGTGGTAAACAAGCATTTTCTTTATATACGTCCTTTATATACTATTTATGACTTCCTCCTTCTTTGTGGTGTCTTCATCACTGAGCCTGAGTCCTAAATATGTCTGCTGAACACTGTTTCTAAAGACAGCACTGAGAGCAGGGGTCTAACAACTGTGAGTGAGGCGAGGAATGAGCAGGTTCCATAACTGCAATAGCTGCTTCTCCATAGGAGACGTTTCAGAGAATACGAAGTACTTTTTGAGCTCCAAAACCTCAGGATAAAAGCTTGACTATTACCATCCCTTACTGTTTTAACGAACCGCAGCTCGCTACTAATTTTTGGGCTATTTTACAGAAGGGATAATATATTACCTGCAAAGGTAAAGGTGATGTCTCTGCAGGAGCAGATCTTTTTGTTGGGATGTGTCAGAGGTTCCAAGAGAAAGTTGGGGAAGCGGAGAGTGTTAGTCTCCAAAAGACTCTATATCATAGCCCGAAACATGTTTCCTGGGGCCTCAAAACAGAAACTCATAGAAATTAGGGTATCTTGATTTGCATCATAAAATAGCGTCCAGAATTCTTGACAACTCAGCAGAAATTTGTATCCTGTTTTTGGTGATTTGTTCTATTTGGGGTTACAGGAAAGGCTCTAGAGAGGACTTAGCTGGGTTCTGAAGGATGTGGGAGCATCTGGGTGTGGGGGGGCTACATTTTAGAAGAAGGAGAGCGCACAGGCATGAGGAGTGGTCTTCAGGGAACTGTGGGGAATTGAATGAGACTGGAGAGGGTGATGTTGGGGAAAGGTCACAAAGATTTCAGCCTGCCCTGCTATGGACTGGGTTCTTCTCTAGGGAGATCTGTGTTTTTGAAAGCTCATTCTGGCATCTTGCAGGGAGACAGGAGGCTCCTGGCCCTAAAAAGTCCCAACGATGCCACTGCTCTGCCACCTCCCCAACACTTTCATGTTTAATTCCTCCATGAGCTCCTCCCAAATTCTTTCAACAAACTTTTTTAAGAGGACCTTTTCCAGAGTTTCTCCAAGGGTCCTCCTGAGAATTGACAGGGGTTCTCCTGGAGCCTGCACTTTTCTTAAGCTGCTGAAAGCCTCTTTTGCACGCCAATGTATGAGAACCCCCAGGAGGCTGGTTTCCAGGCAGGCTTCCCTGCCTCTGTTTCAACCATTGGATATGGTCATCCCTTCAAGCCCTTAGTCCCGTGGTCAAGTCTGTGAATTCTGTAGATGCATAGCTGTAAATCATGAACACCAAGGAAGTTTCAAGTACTAATAGAGGGGGATGTGATTTGGTGATATTTTTTTTTTACTCATTTATATTTAAATTTTTTTCTACTTGTAGTACTTGTATAATAAGAACAAAAGTTAAATAAAATAAAGTGAATGAGCACCTAGTATTTGCAAGCACTGAGCAAGCTCATGGAAGAAATGTGTTGCCCCAAAAGGGTTACATACAGCAGGGAAGTGCCGTTGTTTTCAGCAGGAAAGAGAGGCCTTGTAACAACAGGAAGCACTGGGAGGCCACAGTACCCAGGCTTCCAAGCAAAGCGGTTCTGGAAACAATGGCCGCCTGTGGCTCAGGAATATTGGGCAGGAAATGAAAGGGTGCTGGAGGGGGGTGCAGGGAGGAGCTGATAAGCGCTACCTGGCCCTTCTTCACATAGACCTACTGGGCCACTGATGAAGTTGTTTTTTCTAAATGCCCCTCATCTTTCATCAGCAAAATTGATTTAAAAAAAAAAAAACAGAAAGGAAAAAGAACCCATGGTGCCATAGGTCTGGAATCCATTAGGAAGCTGAGCCTCCTGGGAAACCAGAAGGTACAATAAGCAAGAGAAGGTATTTCTTGCTCTCAGGGCATAGTCACATCAGTCAGGGGACCTTCCAATGACCTCAGCACCATTTAAAGCTAAGTCCCTGGAAAACTCCAGCCTCCATAATAATAAAAAATATCATTGGGGTTAACAGGAGTCCAGCCATACCAAAGGAGGTTTGTATGTATAAGCCTTCTGAGACTCAAGTTTAAATTTATTTAACACAAGTGTCCATTCAGATGGGTGGGGTGAGGTGGGGAGTTATTAACAATACAAATGAGAAACAAAACCACAACTAACAAACAAAAAAAATGATGCTAACCTTTTGCCCTAGAAAACCTAGGTGTAAACCAAAGCCAGTAGGAGCGAGGGCCTGAACATTGCAGGAAGAAGTCAAGTCTGCCTTCTTAATTTCTAGCCAGCTTCATCCAGGAGGTTCACAGGTCATGGGATGTTAGCCCTGAAGAAACATTCACAATTGTCTAGGTCCAGAACTTGCTCCTTGCACTTATGAAAAGTCTGAGTCTGGGAGTAGGCCACTTTCTGCTGGAGGACACACAGCTTGTTCATGTTGATTTAGCTGATATGTACATAGCACCTAATAACTGTGAGATGCCGGGGGAATTTAAAGAGGAGAGCAGTACTCTCTTCAGAGGTCTGAAATCTCGTACCTTGGAGGTCAGGACTAGAAAGCTGGTTTCTTAACTTTTTGTCTTAAGTCGTTCTTCCCCATCAGGTTGTTCTTAGACATGAAACCCCCTCTACGTTTGCTGCTTTCTGGTCTTCCCCAGACCTAGTGTATGCCTCTTGTTTCCCTACTGTGGAGGTTATGCTTATAAAGTGTACTGGCAAGTGCGTGAACTTGAGATTCAGACGGGCTCGTGACTGCACCCCAGCTTTGCCGTTAGGTGTCTGGCGGTGAACAAGTGACCCAACCACACCAAGTCTTAGTTTCCCACCTATAAAACAGGAATAGTAATGCCTGCACTTCACAGTTGCGAGAATTAAATGAAATAATGATTGTTAAGCTTGACATGCCACATAACATTTGGTTAGTGCATCCCATGACCACCCACTAGGCATACAAAAAAAAAAAAGGGCCAGAACACACTCAGATGAGAAAAACACTTACATTGTCCTCATTCTTAAGATGATTGGTGTTAGTGAAGCATATCATTCAAGAAGCAGCTTCATTTTCCCTGTTTATCTCTCGTTGACCTGCTCAGCTGCCATCCCTTCTCCTGCAGCACTTTCTCTGAGGGCACATGTGGTCATCTTCTTTATCCATCACTGAGGAAGAGCCCCCATCCACGCCATCCCAAGGAGCAAGTGGCAAGAAAGAGAGGGGCTGCTAGTCCAAAACTAAAGTCTTGATCGGGTGATTCAAGCTGACTGGGGTCTTTATGCAGTTAAATTGAGGATTTAAAGATTTGTTGGCAATGGAAAGGAAACTGATGCCCACAAGCTGGGCCTGAGAGCCTGCTAGGGGATGCCTGAAAGACCTTTCTGTCATCTGTGAGCAGCCCCATGGGGTGAGTGGTATCTATCCCTCAAATCCTTTGAGAACAAAGTCAATAGGAAGATGAGCCAAAAAAGTCTTCGTAAATTATGCCAAGACTAGCAGCCTCCATTTTCAGCAACGGGACAAAATCCTTCTGCACAGTTCCTGTGTACAAGGTGAACAGGGCCACCTCTAAGCCCAAGGTCATGTTGGGCCCCTTGGGAGGTTTGTTTTCTAAGTTTGAAGTCTCATCACACCCCAGATTGTGGCCTTCACCTCCCTACCCCAAACACATCCCCCAAGAAGCGCCTGTGACAGACCCTCCTAGGCTGTTTCCATTTGCTCATTAACTCATTGGTGATGTGTGGCCCCAGATATTTCACCACTCTCAGCCAGCCTCTTATCTTGGAGTCAGAAAGGCACTTACCTTTCTTAAAGAA
>NW_017731358.1:9310037-9313085 GCF_001890085.2 Hipposideros armiger | reverse complement strand
GTTTAAGTAAGTCTTAAATCCATTTTGAGTTAATTTTTGTAAGTAGTGTAAGATAGGGGTCTGGTTTCATTCTTTTACATGTGAGTATCCAATTTTCCCAGTACCATTATCAAAGAGACTGTTTTTTCTCCATTGGGTATTCTTGGATCCCTTGTCAAATATTAGTTGATTGCATATGTGTGGGTTTATTTCTGGGCTCTCAATTCTGTTTCATTAATCTATTAGTCTGTTTTCATGTCAGTACCATACCGTTTTGATTACTATGGCTTTAATGTATAGCCTGAAGTCAGAAGCATTTTTATTTTTATTTTCTTATCAACATATGTTGCTTTTGTAACTTTTTCAAAAGAAATTTAAATAGATATTGACCACTAGGTGTTGAACACTTGAAAGCCATCCTCACCATAAGGTAGGCTGCAGTGGTAGAATTTCAGGCATTTGGATAGTCAAGGGCAAGGAAACAATTAGCTCTCCTCAAATGGTGCCTCCATACTTGACCACCAACTCTTGGGACCTGCCCTCCTGATGGGGAGGGGTTATTGTGTAGTTTGGCGCTTTTTCTATGCCTCCTCAATTGTGGTACCATGAAAAAAAGCTTGGGCTTTGGAGTAGACAAACCTGGGTTTGGATCCCACCTCTGGCGCTTACTAGCTGTATGATGTTGGGCAGCTTACCTAACCTGTCTGAGAATCAGCTTTCACATTTTCAAAATGGAAAGTTTTACCTGTTTTGTGGATCGGCTATGAGTATAGAATGGAGAATACTAGTTCTTGTGTGTTTTTTCTTAAAGCACCTAATGCAGTGTCTGACACATGATAAGTGTTTTCTTCTTTGAGGGACCCAGGTAACAATGGAGCACGGAAAACCCATCTGGAGAAAAATGACCAATCTCCTGTTCAGCAAAGCATTTCAAGTGCTTGTGTTTGCAAGGCTATTCTAGATGAATGAGATCCAATACTGTCCTCAATGCCCCCAAGGAGCTCACAGCTTAGTAATGGAAATGACACAGATACAAGCAACAACCTAACACCTAGTGCTGGATAAGAGGAGGCTTGCAATAAATATTCGTTTCATTGAATTTTTTATGAAAAAAATGTAGAAAAGATAATATATTCTTATTGTTCAAAATTCAAAAATACAAAAAATATACAATGAGAATATACAATCTCCTTCTTTCTCATAGCCCTAGCCCCAGCTCCCTAGTTCCTTTGCGTATAGGCAACTAAGCTTATCCCTTTCTTATGTATCCTTCCACAGATATTTAACACATATATAAAGGAATTGTATATCTATTCTTTGATGCTCTCATTTTAAAAAGCAGATGGTAGCCCAACAGTATGCTGGTCTNAGCTGAAGGTCTAGTCCTCTAGCTGCCTGGATTGGACATTATTCTACAGGCAATAGGGAGCCACTGAATGTTTTGTAGTAGGGGAGTTTTATCATCAAGGTAGTGTCCTAGAAAGATCTGTCTGTTAGTAGAGATCAAGATAGAATAAAATCTACCTAGGCCATCATTAAAAATTCCCCCAATTTATCTGGATGCCTCTCTTTCCCCAGACTGGTCTAGTCAGCATTCCTGGAATTCACTACATTATTTCTTGCTATCCCTCCATATTTATACCATTCCCTGCTCTGGCCCCACCAGAAAGTGGGTGACATTTACTAAGTGCTTTATTATGTGCCTGGCTATTGTAGTATTATTGTGTCACAATGTATCATAGCACCTAAAATCACCCCTATGAACCAGTGTCCGAGTTCTTATTACATCGCCTTAATTTGTCCTTTTTTATCCACGTGTCTTACAGCATTGTGAGCCCCTCGGGGTGAGGGTCCTGCCTCAGCATTCTCTGCCATGATCCCCTCGTACAGTTGGCTCTGTATAAATGCACACAACCTCCTGTTCTCGTTCAACACCTAAAAGTCCTGCCTGACTTTCCCTGCCATGGGTAATCTTTTTAGAAGAACTTCTGTCACATTTTTTGTGCCTCTCTAGGGCCCTTCACATATTTTGCTTGATATTTTCAGACAGGTCAAGTTACTTAATACCGCTGAGCTTCAGTTTCCTCCTTTATAAAGCAGGCATAAATTACCTCCCTCATAAGGTGGTTGTGAGGATGGCATTGGGTACAAACAATGGGTGAAAGTGTAGCGCTCAGGGATTGGCACATAGCAGGTGCACAGTAATTGTCCATTCCCTTCTTGGCTTCTTGAGGACAAAGATCTTACTCACCATTGGGTAAACCCTTGAGCACCTAGGCCCTCCATAATCTGATTTGGTAGAAGGAGTCGTCACTGGGAAGGAGTGGGTGTGCTGATAGTAGAGACCTAAGGAAGGGCCTGGCTGGGAGGAGTCAGGGTGAGGACCAGAGGGAAGAGCTGACTTGACTAGGCATCTATCTACCCTGAAAGTGAAGAGGGGAGGGGACTCCAGGATGCAGTCTACCATCAGGAGCCTCACCCAGCAGTGAAGCAGAGCTAGTCTTGGTCACCCCAGGCCACCAGGTTATGCAAATACTTCTATTTAACAAGGAGTGATTTCCTCAACAGGGTCATTGGAAAGAGCTTCAACAAACATTTAGAAATTGCCTCACCGACTTTAGAAAGCCCTCCGGCTTCTTTAACGAAGCTTGTTTTTCAAAAACCCATTTCGTTCTTTAAAAAAATTATTTGTACCACATCCTCAATACAAAAAAATTCAGAAAAGCAAAAGGAAAACTATAGAATAGCAAAAGTTATTTGTTTTCTACCACCGGGAGGGAACTACTATTAACGTTTCACTGTGAGTCATTTATAATTTAAGATATTGGGAAGGATGGCATAAAACAGAGACAGTCACTCTATACTCTGTATTTGTGTATCTCTTTCATTTTTTAATCTTTTGGATTTTTTTCTACTTTTATTGAGATAAAATTGACATATGTCACTGTGTAAGTTTAAAGTGTATAGAATACTGGTTTGACTTACATGTATTGTGAATGGTTACCACAATAAGTTTAGTTGAGCATCCATGAACTCATACAATAAAAAGAGAAGCAAAACAAGAAAAAA
>NW_017731358.1:9299208-9306730 GCF_001890085.2 Hipposideros armiger | reverse complement strand
AAAAAAAAAGAAACTTCTCTCCAAGGAAGACAGGCCAAAGCCTGAACATATTTTAATTTTTTTTTCCTCAGAAAATTTGAAAGTTAATTTGCCTTTTTTAAACAACGGAGAACATTATACTTTAAAAAATAAATACCACAGACTTTTCTTTAATTCCACATTAGGCCAGGAGGAAGAGAGTAGAAACAAGTTAAAATAAGGAAGAGAAAGAATCAGAGGGAAACGTGGGGTTGAGGTACAGTGACCTCTAGGCAAGCCCAGGCTCACAGAGATGCAGTTGCAGGACAGAGAAAGGATGGGACAGAAATAAAGAGCAGGGACTAGCAGAGGGGGAGATAAATTATGGGAGCCACCGTGACAGCGCTTAGATTCAGGGGGAGAAAGCTAGAAGGTTCTCTGCTGACAACTAAGAATAATGAAAAAGTAATTGCAATCTTTACTTCATCTCTTGAAAAGAATGCCATAGAGCGGCTCATTCACAGCAAATCTTAAATTCTCATCTCTCCGCTGTTCACAGCCGCAGATTCTCAAAAGATTTCTTCCCTGTGCAGTGACTCATCTCCCCGCAAGTTATCAGTTCTTCTTCACCCACTGGTAGTGCTTGGCCCTTTCTGTCACCTCATTCAAGATGATGAATATATTGATCATGCCCAAAAGTTTCCTCAGCCTCTTCACAGTTCCTGCCTCCTGTCTCTTCCCTGCTTTCTCCCACTACAAATTAGTTTGTAGTGTCTAAAGAAATCATACTCCATGTGCTCTTTTATAGTCTGGCTTCTATCCCATGCGCTATTATCATGTCTTGTTATTGCTGAGTAGTATTCCACTGTGTGTATACCCCACTAGACATTACTTTGAAGATGAGGACCCACAGAGGGGATAAAATCTAAAGAGGACAAGACCTTAACCAAAATCCAAAATGGGAGGGAGGGGTGCCATATTTCCCTAAAACACAAATGCAATTTGCACTATGAAAGCATTCGGCTGCCATGACCACATAACTGACCAAATAAAATTGTGCTTGTTCTCTCTGTCTCCAGATCTGATCAGGTTCCGGCCACACAGAGAACTGGGGAAGCTTAGCAGACTTTACTTCTGGGGGGATTCAGAGAAATGATTTAGCTTCTGGCTTTTTTTGCACTAAACCCTTGAAGAGGTTAGGAATTGAGGAAAGAAGGATCCCACACTATTTATAACTATAAAAGACCTTTTAGTTGTACCAGGTTGGATCAAATGAGACAAAGGGCTTTAAAATGTTTTGTAAACTGTAAAGCATAAATCAAAGGCACGGTTTTCTTTTCCATCGGAAATCACCTCAAGATTTATTTTGTGCTCAGATTAAAATTTAATATTTAAGATCGCTGATCCAGGAAAAACAAAACGAAACAAAAAAGAGACTTAGAGAACCATCAGCGAAACAATTCAAAGAAGTTATGATATTATATTATAATCAGCAACTGTGTGTACCTCTGTAGGAGGGGATGTAAAGTTCTTTGGGTCCTTGATAACTCCCACAGAACTAGCTCTGTGACTCCAACCCCAGCATCACCCTTTCTCATGCCTAATTGACAATGGAAGCTTTCTTTCCTTCTATAAATACTCAGCTATTTTGTATCAAGCTTCTACCCTGTTCAGAATCCTAGGGTGTCCCCAGTTTGGTTGGACCCCAGGGACAATAGTCTAAAGAATTTTGAGACTTCAATAAACTCTTAATAGCTCCAGCAACACCATCTACCAGTATTACATTTAGACCCCTGCTACCTTAAGTGTGGGCTACAGAATGGCAATATCCCTAATCACCTGGGAATTTGTTATAAATGCATCTTCTTGACATCTTGCACCCCATTGGAATCTGCATGTTAACATGATCCCAGTAATTTGTATGAACATTGAAGAATGAGAAACTCTGGTCTAGACTAGTGGTTCTTCACCTTTGGTGTGCATCAGAATTCCCTGGAGGCAGCTGCTGCTTCTGGATCTGATCTGGGGACCACAGCCTGGGAACCACTGCTCTGGGCTCTAGAGCTAGGATTAACAGAGATTAAGTGGTTCCTTTTCCATTTACTGAGTATGATGGAGAATTCCTAAACCTTCCATCTCAGCCTAAGATGAGAATCCAGGAAAGCTAACCCTCTTCAGGGACTGCGACCATGGCCTCTTCCCTTGAGTTGTTTTAATACTGGCTCCTGTTTAAACAGAGCCATGGACGAGAGGCTCTAGGGCCTCTGTACCAAAGCCAGAGTAAATTTAGGGCAGAGGCTCCATCCGGGAATTTGTTTTGCCCATCTTTAAAACAAACAGAGCCTGAGGTGCTGCAGCTGAGAGCTCTGGCAATGGGGGGTCCCTATCTGAAACAGGATGGAACAGGCTTGTGACCCTGCACTGCCTCTTTCATGGAGTGTTCTTTATAAAGTCCCTTCAAGTCTGAGGCTTTTGTGTTCGAGTCCTCCTTGGGAATGCTCAGGGCTCTTAGGCCCACTTGTGCCCTGCACGGCACATCAGCCATATGCCCGGGTACAGACACACTGTGGATGGAACACACCAAGGCCAAGCATAGCTTCAGGACTGCTAACTCGGAATCAGTACACTGGAGGATCCTGCTGTCTTTCTGTTAGGAAGATTCGCCTATATACACAGAAAGGAGGCCTTAGGCGAGCACAATTACCTACAAATAGAAACATTTCACCGAAGAAGGACCTAAAAGCCATTCTGAATAGTGGACGTGCGTGTTGACTGGTAACAAGTTGGTCAGCTCTACCCCAGTAGCCCATTGGATGGGAGGAGGCAAACTGTTTTCCCCAAGATTGCGTCTCACAAATTATAAAGTTACATCATAGGTAAGCTTCAAATAGAAATACTGTCATTGTAGAATGCTTGCTATATGCCAGGGTCTGTGCTAAATTTTTACAGCTATTCAACCCGAGCTATTAGGTTAGTGTCGCTGTTTTCCTCATTTTACAGATGTGGGAACTGAGGGACTGAATTATTATATATTTTGCCCAAGGTTACAAAGGCAGTTTGGCAGCCTACCTTGTGCTCTCAACTGTGGACTACATGTGGCAGGTCGCAGAGCAACAGCTTGGTGTGGTGGGGAAAGAGTCAACTGTTATTGTGCACAACAGGGATTTAAAAAACAAAAACCAAGTTTTTTTAAGCATTGGCACTCTTTGTTTGTTTGTTTGTTTATAGGCATGAGGGTTGGAGACAAAAATCTAACTAAGAACACTATTTTAAAAGACAGATTGCTGGGCCCCACCTTCAGAATGTCTGATTTAGTGGGTTTGGAGTGGGGCCTGGGAATTCGCATTTCCAACAAGTTCCCAGGAGATGCTGATTGATGCTGCTGGTCAGGAGACCACACTTGGAGAACCAGTGAAATGAATAGATTGAGTTGTGGGATTTCCAAGGTCACTGCGAGTTTCAAAATCTAACTGTTTGCATATTTTTCAAATTCTTAGTAAAAAAAAAAAAAAACCAGCTCTTAAAACGTGAGTTTTCTGAACTTTAACAAAATCCTGTGTTTTTAAAAAAAATACAAAAAAATATCATCTACCACTTACAAGTACGTACTTGTTTCCACTTGTAACTGATATGCGGTCCATACCTATTTCTCTTTGAAGTTACCTGGGATTTTTAGAAGGATACCTTTAAGGACAGTCAGACTTATACCTAATACTTTATTATTTTTTTCTTTTCCTTTTCATAGTTCCATATGTATTGAAGAGCTGTGCAGAATTTATAGAGACTCATGGCATTGTGGATGGAATTTATCGGCTTTCAGGAGTCACCTCAAACATACAACGGCTAAGGTAAGCTAAAAGAATAGCCTCCCCAAAAATTCTCCCATGATCCTTCCCCATCTATATCTCTGCCCTCAGGTATTGGGGGTATTAAAAACCTGAAGGGATTGAGGGAAGAGTGACAGGGCAGAAGATGAAGTGCTGATGTTTTCAGATGCCTGCTCTTAATCTAATCAGGAAGTTCTTCAGTCTGATGTAATCCTTTCCAACGAAAAGTTCCTGAGGGCTTTTTATCTGTTTCTTTGTCTTGTACCAGATTTACCCTCCTTAGGTGGATTCAGTTGAACTCAAGTGATTTTAATTACAAGTGAGGGAAACATGGTTTATTATCATTCACTTGCTTACCCAAAGCTCAGTTAGATCTTGGAGATGGACGTGAGTTTTTTTGTTGGCACACACTCAACATTTGCTATTTCATCTGGTCAAGAACTCAGAAGTCTTCATGATTGTACATTTCTCTAATTGATGCTGATATTTTAAAAATTATTGATAGATGAATGATTTCCAAGTCTATGGATTTATCCTAAGCAATTCTAAAATTTATACTAGAATTCTTTTGAAGCAATTTTTATCACATTGAATTTAGAGGACAATAACCTTCACACAAAACACAAATATGTGTGTGTATATTTTATATGTATTATATATAAAATAAAGGGATTATGTATATAGTATATAGAGAGAGTATGCATATATATGTGTGTACAGAGCATATACATTATATATGTAATGTATATACCGGGGGTGCCAAAAAATGTATACAAGTGGACGTTTGGTCGACTAATCAGAAGTGTCTGCATGCTGATAGTAACCACTTTGAGCACCTCTTATAATTGCAGAAGTCAAACGTGACTTGTATTCATCTTTTGTTATTGGTTTATATTGAGTATTGAAATTTTAATATTTTTTTCCTTTCTTAAAATGTGTATACATTTTTTTTGCACTCTTTGTATATACTGTTCTATGACTAAAACAATAGGTTATGGATTTTGAATATTGTTCTTTAACATAAAAAAGAGCATCCTTATTAGGTGTTATTTTTATATATTTATTATATGTTTTTGGTAATGAATGTAGACTTAAAACATTAAAAACATTCTTGTGACAAGGTCAGTATATAAAATTCAATAGATTGTGAAGGTAATTCATTTCTTTGTCTTCTTCCTCCTGTTTGGTTTTCTACCCTTCCCCCTCAGATCTCAATTTTAATAAAATTATACCAAAGGAATAAAACATATTTTTTACTCCTTGAGAACTGATGGCTGTTAAAAAATAACTGGTTTATTGCAGCCATAGATTTTAACGGATCTATGGGCTTACATACTTTCAGTAATTTACTAGTGTGACTTTTTTTAGAGTTTCAACTCAAATACTTTTTGATGGTTTACTCTTAGCTCTGAAATATACTACAGTAGTTGATACCGTGGAAGGACCCTTGGGCGATGGCCAACTCTTTTTCATTTCAGGACTGACCTTAGCTTGGACAAAGGAAATTTTTGGCTAAATAAATGAATAAACCTAGATTATTCTTGTTCCCCCCTCTTAGAAAAACACATGCCTATGCATTTATGAGGCCACTGCATGTTTTTTTTCTTCAAGGCCCCACTCAGTTCCTTTGGGGTTCTGACAGCATCAGGGATTTCCCCACCCCTCCTGAAAGGGGCAGAACCAGCCTACAGGAGAATGGGTGAGCTGTTTTGAAATGCTAGTCCTGGGAGTCCTGTTGACTTTGTCACTACTTGATTGACCAAATGAATACTCTCAAGAAGCCTAAATTCTCTTCTATATTAAAGCTCAAATTGGTCATTTAAAACAGACTTTTAACTTGTAAGTGTATATATTACTTGAGGCAATGTATTCATGTAACCTTGTTAGGAAATGTTTTTTAATTAGAAACTAGGCCAGGAATCTGATGATGTTCCCAAACACCCCACTATAGATTGTTTAAGAAGATAGTTATAGGTTCATCTATACTGTGGGAGTCACTATCAGGCAGCCTAAAAGGTTCAATCACTGATTAAAGTTCTCAAACCTTGGGTTTGAGTCTCCAGATAAAACAAGTTTGTTGACATGAATGGAGATGAGTGATAAGAATCTGACTTACCCTGGTCTTGTCGTCTCCTCCAAGATAAAGAATTTCATTTTGAATGATATCTTGGAAAAACTGAAATCTCAACAGGCTTTTTTGGGCAATTGTTTTCATATTTCCCCACTGTTCGTAACTGAGACTGCGGACCGAATGCCATGAGAAACCCACTTGTGAATGCGCATTGTATCTTTCTAATTACAGCTGCTTTGGCAGGGAAGATCCAGACCTGAAGTGGAAGTCTTTCCGTAGCTTCCTTGTGCCCAGAATAGAAGATCTTTTCTAATCAAGGTCAAAAATATAGTCAGATCAGCAGTTTAGGGTCTTTTTACCCTTAAGCAGCCAAGCAGCTGCTGACATGGAACACATGTTCCTGGGATTGTTATGTCTCTGTCTGTGTTGTTTTAGGCAAGAGTTTGGCTCAGATCAATGTCCAGATCTGACAAGGGAAGTGTACCTCCAGGACATCCACTGTGTGGGCTCACTCTGCAAGCTCTACTTTAGGGAGCTGCCCAACCCCCTCCTGACTTATGAGCTCTATGAGAAATTCACGGTAAGTGTTTGGATTTTCATTACGGTTACTGGGTGGAACATGTGGATGGGCCAAGGAGAGAGCGTTTCAGCATTAAAATAAGAATAGTAAGACTCACCAGAGGGTTGACATTGTCTTAGCGTGGTGATGGAAATAAAATCGTATAGTGAGGAAAGTATAGGGTAGTGGGACCGCTTGCTGAATTTGTCCTTTCTTACATTTTCACAATCATGTTTGTTTCAAGAACTGGGTTAAATTATCTCCAAGTTTACTTAACCAAATGTACCTCATTGCATTGGGAGGAAACTAAGAACCAGAGAAGTGAAATGACTGGCCCAAGGTCACACAGCAGGACAGGAACCTGAGACTCTAGATGCTATAGCTACTGCTAGTTTATTTTTATCAGGCTATTCCTTTTGTGTTTCTTTGTGGGTAGGGTTGGAGAAAGAAGTGGATGGGTAGAGAAGGGAGGGAGAACAAACAGAAGTCAAGAGAGAGGTCAGAAAGCTGGAAAGAGAAAAGAATCTGGGAAAAGAAGCCAAGAGGGAGTGCAGGATAGGCCAGTGAGTTGCATTGGTGGAGGAAGGATGGGCAAGAGAACACCTAAATAGCAGCTCTGTTGTCACCAAATAGGACACCCACAGGAAAAGCAGAAAGAAGAATAAATGCTTAAAGGATGTCTGTAGAGATGGCATTAAAAATAGGGCTTGAACATTTGTTGCAGGAGTGGAGGTACAGAATAGGTGGAGAGTTAAGTTTAACCAAGGTTGGGGTTCTGTCAGCGAAACAGAGGTGTGGGAGATGAGGGTATATGCAAGGAGTGATTAAAATAATTGATCATGGAATTTTATCTGAATAAGAAAGGAAATGAGGGCATAAGGCAGATATGTAAGTGAAAAAGTAGATCAATGGATTATTCATGGCCGTGTGGTCAATAAACTGTTGGAGTAGAGAGGTCAGAGGGGATGTTTGAAAATAAGATTATGGAAGAGTTGCGATTACTAGTAAGGACCAGATCTAGGCTCCACCATGGGATGGAATCTCTCTCATGGCTCTCATAATAAACTTATTTTGAGCATAGAAAGGTTCTTCAATTTGAAATGATAT
>NW_017731358.1:9293124-9296249 GCF_001890085.2 Hipposideros armiger | reverse complement strand
TGGATGAATGGCTAAAGAGTAGGTGGTACAGGTATACAATGGAATATTGCTTGGCCATGGCAGGGAATGGATTCTTGTCATCTGTGGTTACATGGATGGACCTGGAGGGTATTGTGCTGAGTGGAGTGTCAGACAGAGAAAGACAGATTCAATGTGATTTCACTTACATGTGAATCTAAAGAACAAAATAAACAAAACAGAAACAAACTCATAGATACAGAAAACATTTTGATGGTTGCCAGATGGGAGGGGGTTAAGGGGGTAGGTGAAAAAAGGGAAGGGATTAGAAGTACAAAATTGGTTGTTACAAAGTAGTCATGGGGATGTAATGTATACATAAGGAATATAGTCAATAATATTGTAATAACTATGTATGGTGTCAGATGGGTACTAGATTTGTTGGGGTGATAGATGGGAGGGGGTTGGGAGGCAGGGTGAAAAAGGTGAAGGAATTAAGTGGTAAAAATTGGTAGCTACAAAATAGTCATGAGGATGTAAAGTATAGCATAGGAAATATAGTCAATAAAAATATATGGTAATAACTATGTATAGTGCCAGGTGGGTACTAGACTAGTCAGTGGGATCACTTCTTAAATTATATAAACGTATAACCACTATGCTGTACACCTGAAATTAATATAACATAATATTGAATGTCAACTGTAACTGAAAATTTTTAAAATGAGGGAAAAGGTGAAGGGGAATAAGAGGTCCAAATTCCAGGTATAACACAAACAAATCATAGGGATGTAATGTACAGCATAAGGAATATATAGTCAATAATATTGTGATAGCGTGGTGCAGTGTCAGATGGTTGCTGGACTTATGGTGATCACTTCTTTAGGTATATAGATGTTGAATAACTATGGTATACCCCTGGAACTAATATAATATTGTATATTAGCTACATTTTTAATAAAAATCTTTTTAAAAATACACTAATTTTTTTTGGCCGGCCAAGTGGCGCAATAGTTAAGAACTGGCTTGGGACGCCAGAGGGCCCCGGTTCGGATCCCACATATGAGGGCCAGTGACACTGCCCTCTGCAGCTAAGATGCTGAACAACAGNAGAAGAAGCCACTTACACAACTAGCAGGAATCAGCTTGATAATGAATGACCCCTGAGTGATTCCTATGGGAAGTAGATGGGCCATTTTAAAATAATAACAACAACAATAACAACAACAACAGTAAATTGGAACTCATCTCATGGTCAGATTGTCAAAACTGAAGAGGCATATGGTGTGCCCTCAAACTATAAGTAAATTTCATACTAGGTGTAAAATACAGAAAAGTGTGAGAGACAGCAAAACTTGGATCATGATAGCTGATAGGTTAGAAATGATCCAGTATGATTTTTTGCTTAGTGAAGGCCTATAAGACTTAACTGCCTCCCATTTACCCACCTTTTCTTTGTGAAAGAAAAATTCGGCCTTGACTGTCATTCAAGGTTATGGTCTTGCCCCATCCTCAGTGGTCCACCATTTCAGCAAGACAAATGATGACACTAAGACTTCCTAGGAATGAGCCTTCCTGGCACCATGGGACTACATTACTTCAATCAAAAGGTTGGTCATCAATGCATCCTTTGGATTGATTTATGACCAAAAGGAGGAAATGTAGATGAAAAAGGGACCATATACTAAACCTGACAAGCTCAGGGGAGGCCAGCATGGCAGGCCCTACAAACTCAGAGACCGAAATTAACCATCTGAACATAAAAATTCCTAACTAAAAGTGGGTCATAGCCAATAGTCACATCCTTGGCCTGAAGCCTCCTTGACAAAGGTCAACCTTTACCTCAAGTGAGCCTGTCTATTGTCTTTTTGTATCTAAGATAACATACTCTTGGAATGTCAGAGTAATCTTTTTTTCCAGACCACTCAGGGTACAATCCACCACACCAGAGCACTAGACTACAGAATTCCTCGTTGTTATCTTGTTCCCCGAATACTATCTGTATGTGCTGTAAATGTTAATTGTTAACTACCCTGTGCCCGCCAATGTAAAAGAAGTGCGCCAATGTAAAAGAAGTGCGTATGTGTCTTTCCATTTTACTTTTTATCCAACCCAGTGATTTCCCCACTTTGCATTCTCCCACCCCCTTAATCTACCACCAATAGATTTTGTGTGACCCTCCTTATTCCCTCTTCCTTTGATTCTAAAATATAAAATAAGCTGCAAAACTGCCCTTTTCTAGAGCATTTTCTTAAATCCATTGAGATTTTGCTCCCTGGAAATTGTCATCAGGTAGGAGGACAGAGATGTGAATTAGGTTGGCCTCAAACCTCCATGTGGTGATTGAGAATCAGGAGGGATATCCTAGCTGCAGAGGTTCCCCTGGAGGAGTGAGGGGACCCCAGATCCACACCAGGCTCCCTACCTAGTCTGGAGTACTGGTGCTCAGAAGAGGAGCACCCACAACGTCTGACTGTGACAAACAGTGGGGATTCTGACCCTCTTGGTAGGACGGAAAGCTGCATGAAACCCAGACATCCTCTTAAAGGGCCTGCATATAAATTCACTCACTCGCAGGCACTCACCCTGGGCTCCGGCAGAGGGACAGTGACTCAGGGTGTGTCAGAGGCATACAGATGGCAGACTGAGTTGTGTGGCTTCAGAGTGAGGCCTAGAGGACAGTCACAATTTTCCCTGTGTGGGTTCCTGCTCCTGTCAGCCTGCAGGCAAGAGCCATCTTTCCTGTGCTGGCCCCCCCGCCACATGGCCAAATCTGAATCTGTCTGATGAGCTCCATTGCTTTACCCTAGTGATTCTGCGGGACCCCACCCTACCCAACTCCCCCAATGCCAGAGGATCGAATCAGCAATTTGGACAAGGTAGCATAAAACACCCAATTGGAACAGCAAAAAGAAAAAGAATCCCCCAAAATGAGGATAGTTTTAAGAGACCTCTGGGACAACATCAAGCATTACAACGTTCACCTCATAGGGGTATTAGAAGGACAAGAGAGAAAGCAAGGGATTGAGAACCTATCTGAAGAAATAATGACTTAAAACTTTCATAACCTGGCAAATGAAAAAGGCGTACAAATGCTGAAGTGCAGAGAATCCCAAACAGGATGAATCCAAACAGGCCCGCACCAAGACACATAATTAGAATGGCAA
>NW_017731358.1:9284482-9287559 GCF_001890085.2 Hipposideros armiger | reverse complement strand
GGCAGCTCAGCAGCAGCTCAGCTCAGGCGCAGCTCACTGGCCCATGTGGGAATCGAACCAGCAACCCTGTTGCTCAGAGCTCGTGCTCTTAACCAGCTGAGCCACTCCACCAGCCCAATGATAAGTTTAAAGCATAGCTCTATAAGGAGAACTGTTGATAAGTACCATGAGGAAAATTAATGCAGGTACGGAGGGAGAGAATGATGGGGCCTGCTATTTTTGGTAGCAAATCAAAGGTCTCTATGAGGTGATATTTGAATGGAGAGAAGGATGATGAAGCAAGGGAACAAATTGTGCAAATATTTGGGGGAAGAGGGTGTCACTATGAAACAGCAGGTGCAAAGGGCCCATTAGAGGACTTGCTGAGCTTCCTTGAGGGACTATGTGGAGGCCAGCATGGCTGGCATGGAGCAAGCAAGGAGGAAAATGGTGGAAGACAGGGCATTTGCGAATGCGCTTGCTTCCACTGGTGTGACAAAGACAAATAGGCATAAAGACCACCTGGAAAGACACAGGGGTTGCCTCTGAGGACTGACAGTCTGCAGTTGGGAGACTAACTCATCTGTGTAGTCTCTTGGATCCTTTGGATTTTAAAAATTATGTGTATGAATTACTTTTTTATCTAACTGCTTAAACTAATTTTAAAATAATTTTTACACAAAGTAATACAAAATAAAGGGCTCCGAGGGCTGATCTGCAGCTGGGGTGCAGTTGGGAGAGCCACAGGTTGTTTGTCCCCCCTCCTGACAGGGCTGCCCAAGCTAAAAATAACTTCACAGTGACGGCACTGTTCCAGGAGAGAAACAAGGACCTAGAGAGCTTCTGAATAGGATTGGGGTGCGATGTGGAGAGGCTATGAATAATGAAATAAATGCCAATCCCCAATGGGACCTACAGGCATCAGGGGTGAGCCCGCCCTGCCTCTCAGAGAACAAAGATGACTAACAACTTCCTAAAATATTAAAAGAACTTTCCATGTGGGCTGTTAAATTCATCTACACCTTTATTCCCCAGACACATTTTTAGAAGAGGAAGTTGGGGTGTATGTGCAAGCTTTGCTGAGCTCATCCTAGCTGCGCAGGGAGAGGAAGAGAGGCCTCCCACCCCTCCCCCTTTGCAGGACAGCATGTGGGAGGGTCCGCACCGCATTCCGCTGCCCCTCCTTCCCCTGGACCTTTTTGCCTTTGCTCCCTGTATGAGGCTTGCCCTGCCTTGGCAGCCAGTCCTCTCCACAAATCTTGTTTTCTAAATGACCACTCCCGGGAAGAGAGCAGAGTTGTCAGGGTGCTTACTCCGGCCCTCATCATATCTCAAAAAGTGAGGATTGCAGCAGAGATCATGTTCATGCTGGCTCTATTCTCAAGCTTGCAAACCCACCAGAAGACTGGGACACCCGTGACCGTGACCCTCCCAGTCCCAGCTTCCTCCCACTTCTGCTTAGGAAACAAACTCAAGTTTTCCCACGTAGAGAGGTTTGATTGCCTTTAAAAATAGTAAGCTTATGTAGATATATATATATATATATANGGATATTTCTTCATTCTTTTACTCCTTGCATAGTGTTTTTGTTGTGTTTTGTTTTTCCAAATCAAAATAAAATTTTATTGCAAAAGTTAATGTAATGCAGAAAAGTATAAAGGAGAAAGTATACATCACCTGAAATCCTGCACCCCAGGCATATCTGCTATTAACATTTTAGTAGACATCCTTACAGATCTCTCTCTCTCTCTCCAACTCTCTCTCCTCACCTTCACTCCTCAGACTATACATTGCTGTTTTTTGCAATGTTCTTAATTTAATAATGTAACCATCTTTCCATTTTAACAAATATAAAGACACTGTTTTTACAGAGTATTCGCTCATATGTGCAATGACTTCTGAAACCAGTTTCAGACTGATGGGCATTTAGACTTCTTGTCCCTCAACGCTTTGCTTTTATAAACATTATAATAAACATTTGTGTATATATATCTTTATACTTTTGTCTGTTTATATCCTTAGGGGAAAAAAATCATTGAAATAGATTTACTGAGTAAAAATTCTTATTTAACTTTTTGTTACATATTGCCAAATCGTTCTCCAGAGAGATAGCAATGCTCTTTTCCCTTCAGCCTTGCAAACATTGGATATTTTCAATTCGTTAAATTACTTGCCAATCTGAATCAACCAAAAATGTATCTTATTGTTGTTTTCATTTGTGCATAAGACTTTGTTTTCTATATAGTTTTAATTGTTTAGTACAATAGTATCACCCTTGAATATGATAGAATAGAATATCTTTGTGTGAAGAGCTGAATGACTCTAATTTACTTTAACTAAATTTTATTCTATGATAATTGTAGATAGATAAGAATTCTTATCTAGAAACTTCAGATATATATTTTCTTCTCAGATCTTATTTATAGGCCCAGAACAAAACTCATGTTTATCTTTCCCCACTTCTGTTCCCTGACACTGCTAATCATTCTAATCTTCCACAGCAACAGAAAAATACCAAAGCAATATTATTTATTGTCAACTTGTCATCACATTTCAAGGGAAGCTAACATTGTATTTAAACATAGCTAATTGATGCTAAGAAATAAAATAAGAATGTTTTATTGTGACAACTGATTTCTACATAGGTAGGACCTAGTGAAGTTAATTATGTTGTAGAATTTATCATGTAATAGATTCCTTTGATCACAGTAATGAATTAGGATAAATAAGCAAACCTTCTTCGAGGACATGGAAATAGCTCTATTATATTGTCACACATTCTTACAATGATGTCTTTAAACCCACTTGCACAGCTAAAGTAGAATAATATCTTGATGGAATAATAACAGAATTAGAAAAATACTAATAATTATGATAATAGTTTCCAATTGTTGAGTGCTGACTATATGATAAACTTTTTACAAATTTAATTTAATCCTCAAAATAACTCTATGAAGTAGGTTGTATTCTCTGTTTTACAGATGAGAAAATTGAGGCTCTTGGGTGGGGTTGTATGGCTAGTAAATGGAAGTAAAGATTATCACTCTGTCTTAGTACTACCACACTATTTTAAAATAGAGTTAACAACTCTTAAATAG